>NC_092413.1:67874912-68204685 GCF_040894005.1 Engystomops pustulosus
CTGTCCCCTCCTGTGGAGCCCGTTCCATCTGTTTAACCCCTTAAGGACGTAGCCATTTTACAGCTTAAGGCTCAGTCCCATTTTTTGGATTCTGACCTGCGTCTCTTTATATGGTTATAACTTTTTAAAGGAAACCTACCATTTCAAATGGTAGGTTTAAGCTGTAAACACCGAGCACCAGCTCAGGGTGAGCTGGTGCCGGTGCTTAGTTTCGTTAGTAAACTTTATAGCAGAAGCCGCTTCGGCGCTGCGCGCGACCGTGCGCGCGCGAAGCCTGCGGCATTTCCTATGTAGGCGCGCACACGATCGTGCGCACGCAGCGCCGAAGCAATTTATGCTATAAAGTTTAAAAAGTGTTAAAACCGCGATACCGCGGTTTTAACACTAACGAAACTAAGCACCGGCACCAGCTCACCCTGAGCTGGTGCTCGGTGTTTACAGCTTAAACCTACCATTTGAAATGGTAGGTTTCCTTTAACGCTTTTACTTATCAAAGCGATTCTGAGATAGTTTTTTCCCCACATGTTGTACTTCATTTTAGTGGTAAATTTTTAGCATCAAAAAGCCCCTATATAACCAACCCATTTTCAAATCTGCACCCCACAAACTATCAGAAACAGCATTTACAAAGATTGTTAACCCCTTGAGATCTTCATAGTAATTGAATCAAAATGGCGGTGAAATTTAGAATGGTCAAATTTTGTCGGTTATACGTTCATTTAGCCCTAAAATTTACCCATTTCCAAAAGATAAAGAGAGAAAACCCACCATAAAATTTGTTCTACAAATTTCTCCCGAGTACAGAGACCCCCACATGTGACCGTTACTTGTTTATGGGGGCACAGCGAGGCGCAGAAGGGAAAGAGCACCCTGCAGTTGCCAGAATTTTAGTTTTCTCGTTGCCCCCTTTTGAAGGCTAAAAAATTTTCGCTTTTCCGTTATTTGGGCCATGTGACGGCATTTTTTTTGCGCGATGAGATGTTTTTTCCAGTGTTACCATTTTGGGGTTGGCATCACCTATTGTTGAAAATTTAGGAACTTTTTTTGAGGTCATGAGTAGAAAAGCATCAATTCTGTACTGGTTTTTTACTTTATTTTTTTTTCGTGTTCACCGTATATTCTAATAATCCTGTTATCTTTATTCTATGGGTCGATACGATTACGGGGATACCAGACATGAATATTTTTTCTTATGTTTTACTAAATTTGCCAAATAAAATCCTAATGTGGGGAAAAATCTATCATTTTTGCATCGCCGTCTTCCAAGTGGCATAACATTGTTACGTTTTTGGCTACAGAGCTGGTTGATGGCTTGCTTTTTGCGGGACATGTTGTTCTTTGCACATCATTCTGGAGTACATATGTTTTGTTGGTCACTTTTTATTGCATTTTTAGTGGGATATAATAGGTAAAAATCATAATTTTTGGCGGGTTTTTAACGTTTTTTTTTTTACGGAGTTCATCATATGGGTTCAATAGTTATTTAGTTTTATTCTATGGATTGTTACGGACGCGGTGATACTATATATGTGGGGTTTGTGTTATGATTTAGACTTTTTTGAGCGTTATATGTCTCTTTATATGTTTTGGGGCTTATGGGCATTTTTTAGTGATTTATAAAGTTATTTTTTATTGAAAAACATTTTTTTTTACATTTTTTACTTGATCCACCATGGGATATGAACAAGCAATCATCTGATTGCTTGTTCATGATAATACTCTGTAATACTGATGTATTGCAGGGTATTAGCAGTGTCAGCCTATGCAGATGCATAGGCTGACACTTTGCCTTTAAGATAACGTCACAGACACCATCTTAAAGGCACTGCCTTCAGGCTTCTCTGGGGTCCCGATCGGACCCCAGAGGTGCCATAGCAGCGATCAGCCCCCCCGAAAACGGCGCGGGGGGGGGGGGGGCGATCGTGGGGCAAGGACCCCTGGAAGGCATGTTAAACGCCTGCGATCGGAGCCCACTCCGACCGCGGGTGTTAGCCGGGGATGTCAGCGGTAGATTACCGTTGAAATCCCGCGGCTAACGATGCTGGTTCGGCTGTTATGCAGCGCTGAACCGGCATCGTCTCTGCGCAGTAGCTGTACTGCGCTGAACGCTATTCGCGGGACTCAGCGCAGTACAGTGCTAGGTGACCCTCTATTTCCTCAGAGATGTTAGGGGGTCTATATATTACACCAAAAATAATTTGCCCAAAGCTCTCTTGGCTTTGAATTTCAACCCACAAAGTTTCAGCCTCCTCACTTCTGAGACCACTGACTCTTTCACAATTACTTTTAAGTCTCTTCTGACATACAGACATACACCACCTCCACTCCTATTTTCCCTATCTTTCCAAAAGAGTGTAAAACCTTGAATATTAACACCCCAATCATGCGATGCATCATACAAGCCATGTCTCTGCTACACCAACAACATCTAACTGTTCCTCTAATACCAGAGCCTCAAGCTCGCCCATTTTGCCTGTGATACTTCTGTCATTTGTGAACATACAGTTTAATTTTCCGCAGTTATTTATCTGATTTGGCATATATATCCTCACTATTGTTTTGTAACTTGTGGATCTCCTTATCCACTGCCTTAGTCCCCCATACACCGCACACCTCACCACCCACCAACATAACCTGCCCCCTCTCTGACCTGTCTACCCCTTTAGTGTCTTCCTTTTCCTCCCCGAGCACAGCAGCTCCCCTTCTATTTCGGTGTAAGGTATCTGCGGAAAACAGCTTGTACCCCAATGAAAAGTCAACCCAGAGCTCTAGGAACCCAAATCCCTCTCCTCTACACCAGGCACTGGTAGAATTCCAGAGAATACTTCCTTTCCTTAAGCTTTGAACCTAATTCTTTAAAATTATTCTTCAGGCTCCTCCACCTACCATCTATTCTGTCATTGGTACCAACATGGACCACAACAGCCAGCCCCTCCCAGTAATTTATCCACCCTTTCCACCACATGCCGAACCCAGGCACCAGGGAGACAGCGAACCATTCAGTTGAGGCGGTCTTGGCGACAAATTATTCTATCCGTCACCTACAACCACTAGCTGCCTTGGCTTACCTGCACTCCCATCCACCCTACTACTAGCTGGCCTGCTCCCTCGGCTGTTAGGGAGAGTAGGATCCGCTAGGGCTGTCATTTCTGACAATGACGTCCTTACACAATTTTGCAATTTTGCTTGGACGTTCAGAGTCAGAGTTGGCCTTCCTTTCCTTTGACCCCTTTCTACCCCCTCTATTTACAGTAACCTAGCTACCTGCCTGGCCCTGCTGGCTTTCCTCTCTACCCCCCCCCCCCCCGAACCCCCTCCCCCCACTTCTGCCCTGCTTATTGCTATAAAGATCTGATGGAGGTAATACGGTTTCTAAAAACAAATTCTTTGACTCACTAAAAAAAAAAACTATTCTTCAGTATATTTTTGATGAAAATTATACTCCCCCCATAGTGTTTTTGCATAATAACAATCTATAAAAGCTATAGTTTTAAGTTCTACCAAATAACTTGGTTATTACATCATAATGGTGACAAAAAGCATTATTACTGTAAATTTAACAACTAAAACATGCCCCATGTATGTGGGAATCAAAGTCAGATTTGAATTTAGGAATATTGCTTATTGAAAGAGTCAGAGGTCAGAGAAAGTATCTAGATGGTTCGATAAACATTTAAACTATAGGCCGGGAAAAGCAACTACAGGAATACACTGAATTAAGGAAGACTTTGTTTGTCTTGGACTGCCCACTGACATCTAAAGTCCAGGTTGTGGGAGCAGGACTGGGTGTCCGGGTGAAACTGTGAAAATGTCCCCCACGGATTTTTTGTGACCTCCTGAGGGAAATATAGGAGTAAATTTATTAAGTGTCTGAAAGAATATTTTTAGTTTTCCATGGCAACCAATCACAGCTCAGCTTTCATTTTACCAGTACTTTCATTTTAAATGGGAGCTGCCCCTTAAAGTAAAAAACACACACAAAAAATATGACTCAATATTCATAAAAAAATACATTGAGATTTCCCAATATAAAAAAAAAAAATCCCCCGCTACACCACAAAAGACACCGCCATAGTCCCCAAGTTTTCCGAGACTATACATATATATAACAAAATTATCATAATAAAATAGGGAATTCATTAATAATAGTTTTTTGTTAATTTGAAAATTAAAATAATATGTAGTATAAAAAAAGCCCTTTTTCCCATTTTGACCCCAAATACAACTAAAAATGAAAAAAAAAAAAAATCTTTAAAGTTTGATTATTATTTGATTAGCTCTATGTGTCCCAAAAAAAAAAAAACACAAAAAATTTTAACTTATGGCCCTTAATATAAATTGGGCAGCTGAAACTTGCAGGTCTAACAAGTGTTAGCGTCTTTACATGCAGTGCCCTCTGATTACACAAAATTGTGGGTAAAATTAAGTTAAATCACTTTAGCAGTCTTTATGCCTGAAAATCCTATTACAGGGTTAGATATAAAATTTAATTTATATTAACTGCTTCACAACATATACGGTGTCCTATTTGCACCTGCCCCGTGCAGTTGGCAAATATATATCTATACAGGTGATCCCCTATTTAACCCCTTACTGACATGTGACGTAGTATTACATCACATGCCGGGTGCCGGGCTGAGTCCTCTCCATAGCCCTCTCCATAGACGGTAAGTCTTTGCTGCATATTGCAGCAACGGCTTACCAGTAACACCCGCAATCAGTGCCAGTACCGATTGCGTGCGTTTTCCCACTGATCGCCGCCGGCGGCTTCAAAAAGATGACGGTGCCGCCATCTTTGCGAGGATCAATGCTGCCCCGTGACGTCATCGGGGAGCGGCGATCCGTCGTCATGGTAGTCTCAGGTCTTCCAAAGACTACAGGCTACTTCAGGTTAACCCATGCATTACAATGTGCTATCTTACAACCAACCTAGGGTTAAAGCACCCTAGGGAGTCTGAAAATTAGTAAAAATAAAAAAGTTAAAAGAAATAATTAAAAAAAACCCTAAAAACTCAAAACACCCCCCTTTCCCTAGAACTGATATAAACAGTAAAAAATCATAAACACATTAGGTATCGCCGCGTCCAAAAATGACCGATCTATCAAAATATGATAACCGTTTTTCACTGCGTTTAACCCCGTAGCAGAAAATCGCGCCCAAAGTCAAAAATGGCATTTTTTGCCATTTAAAAAAAAAATGTTAAATTCTATAAAAAGTGATCAAAAGCTCTCATTCCAAAAATCGATACATTGTAAACGTCATCAAAATCTGAAAAAAACTACACCACCCACAGCTCCGTACACCAAAGTATAAAAAAGTTATTAGCGCCAGAAGATGGCAAAAGCCAAAAAAAAATGTTTGTACAGGAGGTTTTAATTTTTCTAAATGTATTAAAACATTATAAAACCTATACAAATTTGTTATGCTCGTAATCGTACTGACCCAAAGAATAACGTAGACATGTCATTTGGGGCTTACAGTTAAATCCGTAATATCCAATCCCACAAGAATATGGCACAAATGCGTTTTGTTCCCAATTTAACTGCATTTGGAATTTTTTTCCCGCTTCCCAGTACACGGCATGGAATATTAAATACCACCGTTTTGAAATGTAATTTGTTACGCAGAAAATAAGCCATCACACAGCTCTGTACATGGAAAAATAAAAAAGTTAGATTTTTGAAGGTGAGGAGTGAAAAAAGAAAACGTTAAAACGAAAAAGGGCTACGGGGCTAAGGACATCCGATGTACAAACGGACCTCTCTGCCCAATGTCACCTCTGGTGATGCTCTTTGGATGATTTAATTTAGTCCAAGGCAGCCAGCAATGATCAGCTGTAAGGTGTCTGTAATGAAGCTTTATTGATAATCCTTGTTCCCTGAAGAGCAAAAAATTTTGAAAATCCAATTGTATTTGTAGCTCTAGAAGATTTTTTTTTGTCCCGATTTAAAAATATACAGTTCCAACTTGCATACAAATTCAACTTAAGAACAAACCTATGGAACGTATCTTGTATGTAACCCGGTGAATGCCTGTATATCTATCTATAGAAGTGGATAGAAAGTTACAAGTCTGCACCTTTTTCCAGCCTTGAAAAAGGTGACCAACACCGAAATGTCGCCACAATGAATCACACTTTGATTTGAGCTTTTATGAATTGTTTGAGTGCTTCCTGTGTATTTTCCATCGCTATATATAATCTCCACAGTGGTGGCCAAAAGTATTGGCATCCCTGCAATTCTGTCAGGTAATAATTTCCAAAAAATTATTGTAATCAGAATTCTTTGGTATTATTACCTTCATTTAATTTGTCTTCAATGGAAAACCACAAAAAGCCAAATTGGATATAATTCCACACCAAACATAAAAAAGGGGGTGGGCACATTGGCACAGTTTGAAAAATCATGTGATGCTTCTCTAATTTGTGTGATTAACAGCACCTGTAACTTACCTGTGGCACTTAACAGGCGGTGGCAATAACTAAATTACACTTGCAGCCAGTTGAAATGGAATAAAGTTGACTCAACCTCTGCCCTTTGTCCTTGTGTATACCAAAAGAACTGACTGAGGACTTGAGAATCAAAATAGTGAGGAAGCATGAGCAATCTCAAGTCAATCTCCAAAGACCTGAATGTTCCTGTGTCTACCGTGTGCAGTGTCATCAGAAGTTTAACCCCTTAACGCTGAAGCCACTTTTCACCTTCCTGACACGGCCCATTTTTTAAAATCTGACATGTGTCTATTTAAGTGGTTATAACTTTGGAACGCTTTAACATATCCAGTTGATTTTGAGATTGTTTTTTCGTGACACATTGTACTTCATGCTGGTTGAGAAATTTTATCAATATGTTTAGTATTTATTTATGAAATAAATGGAAATTTGGCAAAATTTTTGAAAAAAACAATGCTTTCCAAATTCAAAATTTTCTACTTTTTGGAAAGTTGGTCATATCACTAAAATAACTTGATAACTAACAGTTAACTTGATAACTAATAGAAGTGACTTTATAAGGCCTACATGACAGAAACCCCCCACAAATGACACCATTTCAGAAACTACACCCCTCAAAATATTCAAAACAACCTTTGGGAATTTTGTTAACCCTATGAGTGTTTCATGAGGGTGAAAGATAAATGAAAGTGAAATTACAGAAATGATGTTTAGGGAAAGAAAAACGAGATGTGTATGGATGACATAGAATAAACTTTATTAATACAACAATTAAAAACATACTTAAAAACCCAAAAGACAGGATTGGGTACATATCACACAAATTCCCCAGAGCAACCACAGATGAAGACGGTACACAGACCGTAATAGACAACATATAGGCAAGTGGTTTCAAAAAGTGCACATAAATGTCATTCAGGACCAAAGGGAAGGTAAATAAAGTAACAAAGTAAATAAATAAAGTTTATTCTAAGTCATCCATACACATCTCGTTTTTCTTTCCCTAAACATCATTACTTTTTGGATGTGGGACGTAACCCATTTATTTCTATTGTTGCCCCACCCATCTCTAATAACTAGAAATTACAGAAATGTAATTTTATCTTAATATAAATTCATTGAACACTAAAATTTGCACCTTCACAATGGGTTAAAAAGGAAAATGCATTTTACAATGTTGAGGGCAATTCCTCCGGAGTATGAAAATACCTATTTTGTCACTGTACCCTGCTGTTCGGGCACATGGGGGCACTTGGAAGGGAAAGAGTGTTGTTTCATTTTTGCAGGGCAAATATGGCTGAAAAAGTTTTCATGTGTCAGGATGCATTTGGAAAGCCATAATGGTACCAAAACAGAGGAAAGCCCCAACAAGAGACACCATTTGGAGACACCCCTTGAAGAGTTTAGCAAGGTGTAATTTGTGTAGTTGCCCCAACAGGTGTTTGATTCAATTAGGCCCCAAAAGGGAAAAAAGGTGAAAATTTTCTCAAAAAAGTCACTTTTACCTCAATTTTTTGTAAGCCACAAGGGATAAAAGATGAAACAACCCCCATAAATGTGTTAAACTATTTCTCCTAAGCACAGAACTGCACCACTTTTGCACATAAAGTGTTGTATGGGTACACAGTAGGGCTCAGAAGGGAAAGAGGGCCGTTGGCCTTTTAGAAGCCAGATTTGCCAATCATCCTTTACATGTGTCAGGATGCATTTGGAGAGCCCTAGTGGTACCAAAACAGAGGGGAACCCCAACAAGTGTCCCCATTTTGGAAAGTGCAACCGTTAGAGAATTTAGCAAGGTGTAATATGTGTATTTTCCCCTACAGGTGTTTGCTTCAATTAGGTCCCAAAAAGGAAAAATATGAACATTTTCCCAAAAAAGTCACTTTTACGGCTATTTTTTGCATCCCATAAGGCATTAAAGATAAAACAACCCCAAAAAATGTGTACTAGCATTTCTCCCAAGTATAAAATTGCCCCACACATGCAAATAAAATGTTGTATGGGTACACAGTGAAGCTCAGAAGGGAAAGAGGGGCGTTGGCCTTTTAGAAGCCAAATTTGACAGACATCCTTTACATATGTCAGGATGCATTTAGAGAGCTGTAGTGGTACCAAAACAGAGGGGAACCCCAACAAGTATCACCATTTTGGAAAGCACACCCCTTAGAGAATTTAGCAAGGTGTAATATGTGTATTTGTCCGTAAAGTTGTTTGATTTAATTAGGACTTAAATAGGAAAAAGGTGAAAATTTTCTTATAAAGGTCATTGTACCCCTAATTTTTTATAGCCACAAGGGATAAAAATATGTAATAACCCCCAAAATGTGTAGATCTATTTCTCTCGAGTGTAGAAGTACCCCACATGTGTATATAAAATGTTGTATGGGCACACAGTAAAAGGGAAGGGGGATGTTTGCCTTTTATAAGCCAAATTTGACAGAAATGTTTGACATGCATTTGGAGAACCCTAGTGGTATTTATACAGATAAGAATCCGAAAAGTGTCCCTAATTTTTGAATGCACACCCCTTAGAGAATTTTGCAATGTGTAATATATGTATTTGCCCCTACAGGTGAATGATCCAATTAGGCCCTAAACATTAAAAAGGTGAAAATTTTCCTATAAATGTCACTTTACCCCTAATTTTTGTAAGCCACAAGGGATAATATATTAACCGGTTAAGGACCGGGCCCTTTCCCATTTTTTCATTTCCATTTTATACTCCCCACCTTCAAAAATCTATAACTTTTTTATTTTTACACGTAAAAAGCTATGTGTGGCTTGTTTTTTGCGTAACAAATTGCACTTCATAGTGATTGCATTGAATATTCCCTGCCATGTAGTGGGAAGCGGGAAAAAAATTCCAAATGCAGTGAAAATGGTGAAAAAACGCATTTGTGCCGTATTCTTGTGGGCTTGGATTTTACGGATTTCACTGTGCACCCCAAATGACAGGTCTACTTTATTCTTTGGGTCAATACGATTACAGGGATACCAAATTTGTATAGTTTTTATAATGTTTTCATACATTTACAAAAATTAAAACCTCATGTACAAATTTTTTTTTTTAATTTTGCCGTCTTCTTGCGCTAATAACTTTTTCATACTTCGTTGTACGGAGTTGTGGGTGGTGTCATCTTTTGCGACTTTTGATGATGTTTTCAATGATATTATTTGTAGGACTGTACGACCTTTTGATCACTTTTTATAGAATTTTTAATTTTTTTTAAATGGCAAAAAAGTGGCAGTTTTGAATTTGGACGCTATTTTCCGTTACGGGGTTAAACGCAGTGAAAAACCGTTATCATATTTTGATAGATCGGGCATTTTCGGACGCGGCAATACCTAATGTGTTTATGATTTTTACTGTTTATTTATATTTATATCAGTTCTAGGGAAAGGGGGGTGATTTGAATTTTTAGGTTTTTTTATTATATATTTTTTTAACTTTTTTTATTTTTACTATTTTTCAGACTCCCTAGGGTACTTTAACCCTAGGTTGTCTGATCGATCCTACCATATACTGCCATACTACAGTATGGCACTATATGGGGATTTTACTCCTCATACATTACAATGTGCTGATAGCACATTGTAATGAATGGGTTAACCCGAAGTAGCTTCGGGTCTTCGTGAGACCCGAAGCTACCATGGCGACGGATCGCCGCTCCCCGATGACGTCACGGGGAGCGGCGATCCTTGGAAAGATGGCGGCGCCCATGCACCGCCACCTGTTTGAAGACGCCGGCAAAGCTATCAGCATGAAAACAGATCAGCAAGAAAACACCCGCGATCGGTGCCGGCACCGATCGCGGGTGTTACCGGTAAGCCTTTGCTGCAATATGCAGCAGAGACTTACCGGCTATGGAGAGGGTTCGGCCCTCGAGCCCTCTCCATGCATCGGAACGCGACCGCCGCCGTGAATTCACGGCGGGCGGTCGCGAACCGGTTAAATAACCCTGAAAAAGGTGTAAAACTATTTCTCACAAGTGTAGAAGTACCCCACATGTGCATATAAAATGCTTTATGGGCGCACGTGTCAGGATACATTTGGAGAGCCGTAGTGGTACCAAAACAGAGGAAAACCCGAAAAGTGACCCTAATTGTTGAATGTACACCCCTTGGGGAATTTAGCAAGGTGTAATATGTGGTGTAGGGTAATACATGTGGTGAAATGAGCATTTTGAACATATAGGTGATGTGCAATGGAGTCCAAGATGGAAGTTGCAATTATTTCTGGAAAGTTCAGTGCCCATTATGTGGCGCCCCTTATGAAATAATGGAGGGTTATAGGGAGCAAAGGGACCTAACAGTTGTTACAATTATTCATTTTACCTAAATGAATTCACAACAGGTTGGGCGTGAATTGTGAATGTGTTGCGTATAAGGAGGTAGATGATACCAAGGGACCAACTAAACTTTTGTCACTCTGGAGTTGTTGCAGGTCTCTTAGTAGTATGTAGTGTCCATCCTAACTCCTCTTTTGGAACAGACTCTTTATTGAGTCCTACCTTTAGAAGCAGCAGAATTCACCGGGAAAATGCTGTCCTGGCAAAACACAGGAACATCTAAAGCAGAGGTACTGGGGCCCGTCCTTCTTGTCCCGATATTAGTTTCCTAATACCTTCCTCTTGAAAACGGAGAAATGATATGGCAGGACCTGCACATTGGAACAGCTCGTAAGAGTTGTACAGCATAATCTGTACAATGTGCACGGCCAGCGCTTTAGTACCATATCTTCGTTTTCCATAGGGAAATTATCACCAAGTGTTGCTCTTATTCACCCTAGCGATGCCTATTGTGACGAATATAGCTGCTTTTGGCTGGACCAAATCGACCAGCCAATAGCGGCAAACATGGACAGAGGGGGGCAGAAAAAACCCTTCTGGACCGCAAGGCAAAATTGGTGGCAGTCAGGAACAGCCGCCACCCTGCCCGGTATTACTGACGTCATAAGTAAATTCGCTTCTATTGGCTGGTCTGAATTGATGAGCCAATAGCACAGATCATGAACTGGGGGGGGGGGGGCGGGTTGGACGTAACCCTTCTGGTCCATGGGGCAGGATGGATGGCTGTCAGGAACAGCCGCCATCTTGCCCCGATCACTGTGTCTGAACCGTGTTGGCAAGTCACTACCCGCCGCACCGTTCTATAACAACGCGCGTTGGGAATAGGCTATACAATCTTTATTTTTTAAGCAATTTAGACAGATAAGGGCTTATTTTTTGCGAGACGATATGCACTGTAAAAAAAATCTTCATTTTAGTGGGTTTTTAGTTTATTGAAGCAATTTTATTAACTTCTTACGTGTGGAGGAAAATAAAATCATCAATTCTTGCTTTGGATTTTTAGCATTTTTTGGGGGGGTGTTCACTGTAGCATAACAATAATATATTATCTGTATTCTACGGATCACTACGATTACGGTGATACCTCATTTATACAGTTTTGTTTATATTTGTCCAATTTTATTGAAGGAAAACTAGAATAGAAAAAATTGCATTTGTTTTAGTATTGCCATTTTTATAGCAGCATAACTATAGTATTTTTTGATTGACGGAGCTGGTTGTGAGCTTATTTTTTGCGTGACAAGTTGTTCTTTTCAGTTGTATCATTTTGGTGCTTGTAACTTTTACGGATCACTTTTTAGAACATTTTTTGTAAAGCAATTTGATAAAAAGTTTTAATTTTTGGCAAGTTTTGGGGGGTTTTTTCTACCACGTTCACCGAGCGGGTCCAATTATGATTAGGACTTAAAATCTCAGGAACCTGGAGCAGTTTGCTAAAGAAGAATGGTCTAAAATTCCAGCAGAGCATTGTAAGAAACTCATTGATGGTTACCGGAAGCGGTTGTTCCCAGTTATCTTGTCTAATGGTTGTGCTACCAAGTATTAGGCTGAGGGTACCAATACTTTTGTGTGGCCCATTTTTGGAGTTCTGTGTAAAATGATCAATGATTTGACTTTTTTTTCTTTTGTGTTTTTACATTGCAAGCAAAATAATTGAAGATATTAATACCTAAGACTTAGTGATGGCAACCATTTTCAGGAAGAAAACGAGTATTATCTGACAGAATTACAGGGGTGCCAATACTATATAAGGTAGTGTTCCCCTTTCAAAACACTGTGGCATCTAGAAGCACAGGTATCTAGGCATCTAGGTAAAACAGATTTGGAGATATCAACCTTTTAATTTGCAGTAAAAAATAAAATTTTTAAATACATTTCTCAATGTAACAATGGATATTTGTGGTTATGTTCTCCTTAAAGGGGTTGTACGGTCAGAGACATTGCAAAGTACCTTTTAGATAATCAAAATTCCCTCCCTTCACTGATTTAATGTTATTAGCGATCGTAGGGAGTTCTAGAGATAATGTAATATAAAGTTATAAGGTCACTTGGTGTTTATAGTCATCCATCTACAATTACAATTTTTTGTAAAAATAGCAATTACCACGACATTTAAGTGGAAGTTATTCTATTTTTAGCTATAGGGGGTGTATTTATCACACCCAAGAGTTTGTTTTAGAGGTTCAAGGATCGTACAGGTATATTAGGAATAGTAATTTATAAGTATATTGGCGCATGATCTGACATAACGATACTTCCTATAGAGGCTATTGGCTCCCAGGTTAATGCTCTGTGCTGGATAAAGAAAAAGTCTATGTGTTGGGGAGTAATATGTGTAGTCTCTGACCTTAGGGTTGGAGAATTTGTTAGACATCAACCAGCTGAAGACTATGCAGGTCTTTTCTAAGGGTTCCCAGCTGTTGCAGGGTGACATGGCTTTTCCCTGATGAGGTGTCTAGTGTGACGTGTAGGGGGAAATTGAAGTCCCTCCCCAACATCAGCATTCCCTCTGTGAACCCCACCAGTTCCCGTAAGATTTTTCTACAGGACGTAATTGGAAAGTGATTGGGAAAGTACAGATTTGCCTCGGTATACCTGGTCGAATATTTGCAATTTAACAAAATGTATCTGCCTGCCTCATCCAACACCTGGCCCAGGACCACATGCGGGAGGAAGCGATGAAATGCAATGAAAACGCCCTTGAAGCGTAACACGTGTTAGAGCTATGGAACCAGGTGTTGAAGTACCGATCCCTACTCTCTGGGTAATGACCGGTTTTTTAATTCTCCTGTAAAAATAAAATTTTGACACCCTGTCTGTGCATTCCATATAGTATTTAGGATCTCTTCTGGGGAACGTTCAGACCCCGAGCATTCAGGAACACTGTCTTTAGGGTAGCCACAGCGTTTATGAGATCCGGACATTATCTGTAAATTACGTGCCCAGATTAGCTGAACACGCTACCCTATCCAGAGAGGGGTCTAGCTATCGGTCCAAATCTAACACTCCTGTGCCTCAATCAAGGCAACTGAAAATTCGTCAATAGGAGTAATCCAGCAAACTACCAAATTGGTACATCATAAGTAACCAACTGTAAATAATATTTGTAACAAAATAGTCCACACATAGTAAAGGATACTCACACTGAAGGAAGCGATTTTAGAATTTGATAAGAGTCCTGAACTTAATCTTAATGGTAGTTCAGACGTCTCCTCTGTTGTCGTGGATGCCTAGGGCCGTTCCCCGCTCCTCCCCTTCGTGCTCGCTGGGGCCGTGGGGGGTGTGCCTGTGCAGCTCGATTCTGTAGAGTCGGCCACTCTGGAGCAAGAACATTGAGAGTCCCCACTACATATGCGTGTCTCCTGGGTGATGGATCGTGTGTGTAGCTCCCTTGTGGCACATCTGGAGCCTGAATGGGAAGCCCCGAGCGTAGGGGATATTATGTTGTCTCAGGATCTCTAGTAGGGGTCAATCTGGATAAATCGGGCAGAAGCTGGACAGTAGTTCTTTGGTAGGAGATCTGGTATAGAAACTTTATTTAATTTCCCATCCTTCAGTTGGTATCAGTGAAGGCCTCGATGAGCTCTATCTAGTTCTATAGGTAGTGTGTTTTGGCACCTAAAGGATTTAATTAAAGAGAGAAAAGGAGGAGAGAAAGTAGGTGGGCAGATTCCATCGATTCTGGGAGACCTTGCACTCGGATGTTATTCTTTCTGCTTCTATTTTCAGTGTTGTCAAGTTGGTATTGTAGTTGGTAAGAGTGGGTTACCAGTAGAGCTGCGTGGGAGTGCGTTCGCTTTTGTATGGCCATCTGGGCAGCCTTGGCCACTTCCTGGCTCATAGCTAATTTACCGCCTCTCTCAAGACGGACACCTCTGCACCATAAGATTGTTCAAGGCGAGATATTAAACACTCCATGTCCTCCTTGGTAGGAATCGCTTTTAGGTGTGTTTTAAAATTACGCAATTCAGCCAAGCCCACAAAAACTTGAGCCAGTATTGTAGCTTGATGGGTGTGAAATGATGCAGACAAAGACTGGTGAAGCGGATGAGGAGCCCATGGGGCTAGAGACAAATAATTTTGGAATAGCTATTCTCTCGGGAGACTGTGTAACCACAAACATCCGTGGAGATATGGTAGAAGAATGCAAAGTTGGAGGATGTGCCCTGCAAGCCCATGTTGCCGCCAGGAGTGTTGGGGTTTGAGGCAGCAGAATAAGAGAGTCTAGTTGGCCTGGTGGTTGGGAGGCAGTATCAGTATCGCGGGGCTCTCGGACCGTCACTATTGACAGCAGGCACAGCCTCCGGTGATGCGGCTGGTGACAAAGGCGTCTGGGTGGAGGCTGGGGTGTGCTTCCATGACACCAAGTTAGGTTCAACCGGGGGATAAAGGGAGCATTGGGGTCTCTGGGAAGGCAGGGTTGCACACCTCAGATTGCACCTGGTGGAATTGGCTGGGGGCAGTCTAGTGCATGGGGGGCCCAGCTAGAGTTGTGGTAACCTCTGTGCTGGTCATGTCTGGGGCAATTGCGGGAGACTCCATTGGGGGGGGATGCCCAGCACGCGGGTTCCTTCATCATCCTTCCGGGGACCCCCCTGGTCCCTCTTCCCTGTCATACCTTGATAGTGTGAGGCGCATCCACTCGGCTCCATAGGCTCCATAGGCAAACTCATCATTGGAGCCCACCAATGACAAGTTTCTAGATGCAAAATCTCCTACTTTACTAGGAACACAGCCTTAAAGTTTACTCATGAGCAGTAGCAATGTCAGGCATCTGAGCAGTAGAAAAGTCAACCAAGTCATGTCATGACCTGCTTGACATTGCTCCTGGTCAGGTGAGCATCTCCAAGATTAAGTTTTAGCCTGCTATGCCTGAAATTGGATGATTGAAACCAAGATACATTTTGGTGCAGATTGGGTGAATATGCTCTGTATTTGTGCCAATTCAAAGTGTTGTATGTGCAGTAGAAGTTTATATAAATTACTGCATTTGCTAAAATCCATGTTGACAGCATCTTTGATTACTGAATGGCTGCATATAATTGACATTTAACTGGTAAACCAACTGGTCATATGGAATGAGTCCCAAAACTGCAAAACAAACACCTGTCTTTGCCAATGTGTACAAATGCATAATAGATAAAAAGGACTTCCTAAGTTGCCCTTGATCCTTTCTTTTTACTCCATTGTTCATGGATGGAAAGGATACCACACATATGGTACATAAAAACACAAAAGGCTGTTGAATGCGTTTCCCACAGGCATATTGAATAAAAGAATAAGGGAAACACATTACTATTGTTGAATGTATTATAAGAGCACTGCTTTTATATCAAGACATGAAAAGACAACACTGCAATAAAAACGGTTAACGATTTATGCTATTCTGGGGACAAGAAAAAAATAAAATCTCCAAAGAAATAAGAAAAATATAATGACAAATCTGTCAAGAAGACAAGCTCCATTTAGATAGGGATATCCATACACTTGATATTAAAGCTCAACAAGTGACTGCTAGCAACTAAAGAACAAAGGCTCATCTTGTTTCTTGCTTCTTTAACGAGAAAAAATAAATCAACTGTACCGATTCTGTGAGTAAGGACTGAAGAAAAGCATTTGTTGCATACTGTTTTATTTCTTAAAATAAGTCTATGTAGTTCTCTTATCAGGATTCAGGGGTAGAACCACCGCGGACGATGACGTAAGCTGACAACTGAGAACGTAGTGGCACCCGGTTTTCACCAGAGCCCGCCGCACAGCGGGTTGGACTTGCTTTGGCATGGTACCACCAGCACACTCCACAGGCTTGACTTTGTCCATGGAGTTACAGAGTCGAGAGTCAGAACTGTGGTTGGGGACAGGCAGGAGGTCGGGCAGGATCTAGGTCAGAGGCTGAGCAGAAGGTCAGGGCTGGCAGCGTAATCAGGAACAGAACCGAGGTCACAACAGATATTTACCAAACAATCGCAGGGCATATGGAACAAGGTTTTCACTAATGAGGACAAGCAGGGCATGTGGGAAGAGGCTGGCTCTTTGGACACGCACTCTGGACCACAGGAGCCGCCGCTGGATCGTGGAGAGGAGAGAGTCTGCTGGTGTCTGCTGGCTGCATTTATGGTTAAATCAGATATAGAATCAACTGAATTAGCAATTTATGCATGGAAGAAGGTTCAAACCATGGTTTCGCTACAAAAAAAAAAAAACATTGCAACCTACATCTGCATGTTATTTGTTTGTTTTTATAGAAAAAGTTGTACTTCTCATCTACAAATATTCCTCAATATTCCTCAATTCCTCAGCAAAACAGACATTTTTTTGTTTAAAAGATTTCACACCTTAACCCCTTCCTGACATTTGATGTAAGGCGAGGCGAGTTCCCGCATTTTGCAGTACTATTACGTCATGGATTGTAACGATCACTGTGTCTACAGACACATTGATCAAAGGGAGATGGTTGCTGTCCCTGCCCACGATCCCTGCAATCAGCTGGTCAATTCAGACCAGCCAATTGCAGCAATGTAATAAGCGTCTTCACAGCATAGAAGGAAAGGATCAATGCTGTTTTTGGAAGCACCGATCACCTCCTTGTGCCAGGTGGTTAAAAAATAGTTAAAAGGGCAATTAAAGAGAAAAAGAGGGCATTTAAAAAATATAAATCTGACGGGTCACCTGAGGCTTTCAATACTTACAAAAAAACACTTACCAATATAAAGTGTTGAAAGTTTCAACAATGGCTGACAGCCATCTTACCTCGTGCCCCCCACTTCTTCCACAACCGCCTCATCCCCCTCTCCTTCTTGATAACAAGGTGGCATCATGCCACCTTCCTGATTGAATTGATTGGTTGGTCTGTTCTGACCAACCAATTGGGTCTGTGGGGGGAGATTCAAGGTACTGCACACTGATCTGCATGTTGCATTCGAGTCCTGAACAGCATGCAGATCAGTGTGTGATACCAGTCTGTGCTTTGTCTAGCTAGATATTGCTTCAGTTGACACCTTTGGTGGGATCTGTCACATTTCCGAGTGTTGCGAGTAATTTCTGAGCTGTTTTTGCTGCTGCTGTCTTTTTTTTGCATACAGTTGCAGCGTCCTGATCCCTGTTCATATCCCTGTTCCAGACCCTTCCCTCCCCTTCCTTTGTGTAATTGGCGACTATTCGCGCTATTTTTTTTTTGTCGCTTTTTTTTCTTTTTTTGTCACTTTTGTAGCAGTCGCATGCCCCTGTGTGCGTTTTGCAAACCGCCAGCCGCTGATCAGTGCCGAAGTTCACTGGTTAGTGTCTGTGCTCTTTTTTTAGCGCAGTCTTTTTTTGGTGTGTGGATCCTGTGACCGCTGAGTAGTTGATTGTTAATTTTTTGGTACAGAAGCAGCTTTTTTTTTATCCTTTTGTTACTTTTGTAGCAGTCGCATCCCCCTGTGTGCGTTCTGCAAAAGGAAGCCGCTGATCAGTGCAGAAGTTCCAAGTGACCCTGAATGGATCCCACCCCCTGAAAATTATGAGCCTCAAATTCCTTAATTTGTGGGAAGTTCAGGAATTAATTTTGAGACAGAAGGCCTCACAGAAATTTACTTTTTTAAAGTCTTGTTCTCTGAGGATCTTGTGGATTTGATGGTGGTACAAACAAATTTGTATGGCCAACAGTTTTTGCCACAAAATCAAACATCATCATTTGCTTGGTGGACCCCTGTATATGCAGTAGAAATTATGAAGTTTTGTGGTCTTGTGCTACATATGGGCATTGTCAAAAAACCTGAGATTTTAAAGGAAGACTATGGATATGCCAGTACCTGCCCAGCAAGAGGGCAAGGTATGGAATTAAAATGTACAAGCTATGTGAGAGTACCACAAGGTACACCCACAGATTTAGGGTTTATGAGGGAAAAGATAAATTAGCCCCCCCAGAATGCCCCCCCCCCCCGGTCCTAGGAGTTACTGGGAAGCTTGTCTGAGATCTGGTACACCCGCTGCTGGATCAGGGTTACCACCTGTATGTGGATAACCTTTATACCAGCATTCCACTCTTCAAGTCCCTCATTTCCTGGGGTACTGTAGCATGCGGCACTGTACGCAAAAACCAGAGAGGCCTCCCTAAGACCCTGGTAACTCAACCACTAAAAAAGGGAGGCTCTCAGCCGTGAGAACATGCTGTTGGTCAAGTAAGACAAAAGGGATGTCCTTATTTTAACCACAATTCCTCGCCACCCCTGTACGAGGTACCACTACCACTGCCCCTAAGCCAGACTGCATCCTGGTTTACGATAAATTCATGGGTGGGATTGATCTATCAGATGAAGTGTTGAAGCCATACACTGCTCTAGGGAAAACAAAGATATGGTACAAAAAGCTTGCCGTGCACATTGTACAGATGGCACTGTATAATTCCTATGTGCTATACCAATGTGCAGGTCATGCTGTATAATTTCTTTGCTTTCAAGAGGCGGTGATCAAGGCCCTCTTATTTGGTCATCAAGAATGACCCAGTGCTTCTGATGTCCCCCGTATTGTACCAGGGCAACATTTCCCTGGCGAGGTAACCCAAACTGGAGGACGAGGAAGGACACAAAAAAGATGAAAAGTATGTTACAAAACGGGGAAAAGAAAGGACACAATTTATCAATATGACACCTGTCCTGAAAAACCTGGCCTCTGCATGAAAGAAAGCTTCATTTCAGTTATAATTTTTTTACCCTGGTTACCACCTCCTTAATAATAATAATTCTTTATTTATATAGCGCACACAGATTACTCAGCGCTGCACAAGCATGTCAAATTGGTCCCTGTCCCCATGGGGCTCACAATCTAAACAACCTAACAGTATGTTTTGGAGTGTGGGAGGAAACCGGAGTACCCGGAGGAAACCCACGCAAACACGGAGAGAACATACAAACTCTTTGCAGATGTTGACCTGGGTGGGATTCGAATCCAGGACTCCAGTGCTGCAAGGCAGAAGTGCTACTCACTCAGCCACCGTGCCACCCATTTAAACCCAACTGCCATTCCACCAGCAAAACGTCGTGCTGTGTGTCCCTACAGAAGTTTATATCCACATGTGGGGGTATTTCCGTGTTCAGGAGAAATTGTTGAACAATTTCTGTGGAGCAATTTCTCCTTTTGTTTCTTTGTGGACTCCAAAACAATGGGGAAAAAGTGAATTTTTGTGGAATTTTTTTTTTTCGTGTTTCAGCCCAAATTTTTGAACATCTGTGGGGTGTTGGCCTCATATTCCCCCCTCCCCCTCTCTTTTTCTATCTCCATCTTTTTCTCTATTCTTCCATTTTGTTTTATATTGAACTGGGTGCCTTAAGAACACTTACTAGGTACCTCAGTGGCACTAAACGGTGCATAATATGAGTGGACTCCTATTTCAGGTTACCGCTTTTCCGAATCCTCCACTTTGCCTTAAGGGCCTGTATCTTTCGGGTCCCCTTACAAAAGAGATTGCTTGATTTAGGCTCTTTGTGTATCTCCACGTATCTTTTGCCCCACTTTTTTTTGTGAAGCCCGCACGACTCTGAGACCTCTAAGGTCCCGGTGGCCATTTTGTTGAAGCCCTGAAACAGTTGGGGGTGGAGATACAGAGCTGGTAACGCCTTAAAGATGGCGACTAGCCGACGTCAAGTATCACCATGTGTGTGTGTCCAGACCTCACGGATATATCAGCATAACCCCACTGAAAGGGCTATCACACAGCGTCCAACTACATGGATGCTTGGTCCCTACCAGCATCTGATCGGAAGGGACCCTTGGACAATTTGGCCACTGCCTAACAACCTACATAGAGGTAAGAACCGAGTGACAGTCTCCACTGAACAGCACTTTACCTTTAAGATATAGGGACCTTACTGAGGCCAAGTCTGTTTTCCACATAGAGACTTTTTGGAGTTACCGCCCATATTTTCCACTGGTTAGTAAGCTGGATACTGCTATTGTACTGCTTGCACCCCTCATCTCCAGCCAGATACATTGTTGTTGCTGTAAGACTTGGTTCATTGTAGATTTGGTCCATTTTATTGTCTAAAACTCATGAGACTATCCAGGAATAACTGACTTGTTTATATGTGTGGTTTTTATACTAGGTCTATTGCACCCCTGATGAGCCTGCAATGTTCAGGCGAAACATGCCATGTTGGGTCGTGACCACAGTTGTAACTCAACACTGATGCACATTACCTTTTACTACGGTGCTGGGATACAAGTTTCTGTTCTATGAAACACAGAAGTTTTCCATACATGTAGAGGACATGAATATACGAACTCATCCACCCCTCCTCGTCCTTCTTAAGTGTAGGGTCTGAAGGCCGAGCAGAGGGAGTGGCAGCTGGTTGGGGCTGCGGTCCCGTGTTGAGGCATTAGGGCTTATTCAGGACCTTTCCCCATATGGTTAGGGACAATTAGGGTCAATGTTGTGCACCAAGGACTATTAAAGTGCACCCCTACCCCAACTATTTAATGCATCTACATGACACTCATACTTTCCTTTTACTGTCCTTTGGTGGCTACTCTTCATGATTTTCTTGCACATGGTCTTATCGATGGTCAATATCTGTAGTTTCTAAACTGAGGGAATACAACCATGGAGACTTATCTATCAATCTTGTATTGAGACAGGTATGTGACCGACCATATTGATATTTCTGCTGAGTAGTATTTAAACTAAACTAACAGCGTCCTTTACCATACACGCACTTCTTTAACTTATCATTTTCCGGACGGCTGACTAAGAATTGCTCCCTTGGGGACTATAATTTTAGAACGAAACTATCTATATTTTTTTATCTTTTATTATTGTTAAATTAAAAGTTAAGTTTTAATACGGTCATTCACCTATTTTGTAATTGTTTTTTTTTTTCAGGAGAAATTGTTGAACAATTTCTGTGGAGCAATTTCTCCTTGTGGATGCAAAAAAATTGGTGAAAAGGTGAATTTTTGAATGGAAAAATATTCATTTTTTCATGTTTCAGCCCAAATTTTTGAACTCCTGTGGGGTCCAAATACTCATTATACATCTTGATAAAATCTCTGAAGGGTGTAGTTTCTAAAATGGGGTAATTTTGGGGGGATTTTCACTTTAATGGTACTTCAGGGGCTCTTCAAATTTATCATTGTAACAAAAGGTATTCCAGCTAAATCTACTATGTAAAAAACTTGGTCGTGCTCCTTCCTTTCTGTGCCCTGCTGTGTGCCAGTACAACAGTATACCACAACATATTGGGTGTTGGCATACTCAGAAGAAATTGGGTATTCATTTCTGTGGAGAAATTTGGTATTTTATCCACTGAGGATGTGTAGATTTTTTGAAAAATACATTTATTTAGCTATAAAAAAAAAAAAACTTAATTTGAAAATGTTACCCAATTTTGTTTTAACTCCTGTGAAACAATTAAAGGGTTAACAACTTTCATAAAAGTTGTTTTACATTCTTTGAGGGGTACAGTTTCTAAAATGGGGTCATTAAAGAGAACCCGTCAGGCAAAATAAACCCCCTAATCTAAATAGATTTTCATAAACTGCCTTAGAAAGCATTGCCTCTATCTCTTCATTATCCCTCTACATGCCTATAAACCTAAGCAATGAGGTCCTAAAGCTGTATGCAAATGACCTGTGAGATGTCCAATGAGTCATTAGCATATTCAAGCTGTCCACTCTATTCATGAGTGGGAGGTACAGCCACACCCCCAGTGCTTGACTGAGAGCCTCTACAATGCTTTGATGTATAATGATCTGCTTCCTGTTGCTGGCCACGCCCCCTGCTGCCTGTGTGTGTGTGTATAGGAGAGATACAACAGCTCCAGGCAGCCATGTTATAGCAGAACATGTCAGGTACTTGTGTAGCTGATGTCTGTGTCTCACACATGGTTTTGGGAGGATGCAGCATGTCAGCAGATACAGCACACACACTAGCAATGCTATACTATACATTACACACAGACATGAGCAGGGGGAGGAGAGGGGAGGGGTAACAGGTCTGACCATGTGACCAGCCTCATTTACATAATAAAGAAAAGATGATTTTGCAATGATCAATGTATGAACTGACTAGATACAGGCTGGGATGAGATCCTTGTAAGCTGCTCCAACAGGTAGTAGTGACAGGACAACCGACACAGACCTGATAACAGGTGTCCTTTAAAGGGGGTTTTCTCTCATTTAGGCCTCTTATAGTCACATCAAACTTATCTAGTCCTGCAAAACATAGATTTTGTCGATTTTCACAAAAATCTGAAAAATCACTTGTATAGTTATAAGCCTCCTATCTTCCTAAAAAACAAAAAGTATAAAATGCTTAAAAAATCATGCTATAATAAAGAAGACTTTAGGTTAATGTTAGTTATTAAGTTATTTGTGGGGTATTTCCAGAGTTTGTAAATAGCATTTTTTTTTAAATATATATTGGACTACTTATGACATTAGACATTATTTAACTTGTAACAGTGACTTTGTAATTTATTTATTGTCCGGTCCTTGCCAACTTGTATATGTGGGTGAAACCACATTAGATCTCAAGATGAGACTCAATCAACACCGGTACACGATACGGAAGGGTATCAAAGATTTACCGGTGTCTAAACACTTTTTAGAAATGGGACACACTGAGGGACAACTCAGATTTAGGATTATAGATCATGTACCCCCTCAACGCACAGGTGGTGATCGAGAACGACTTCTTAAAATTAAAGAACTAAAGTGGATACATAAACTGGGCTGTCTTAAACCACAAGGTCTTAATGTCGATTTCAAATTAAATGTGATTTAATATATTGTTGAAAGCTGTCCCCCCTAATGGCACGCTCTTCTCTGTCCTCTTCCTTAGTGTGTTAGAGGTATTTTATAACATGACTTTATGTATCTTTTGACTTATACTCATTTCTCTTTCTTTACAGAACTCACCCAAATAAGGAAGAAGTTCATGTGACATATATCCGGGACTGGCTGGCGAAACCAATGTATAATTATAAACAATGTTTTTTCAATATGTGCAGGACAGTCACTGCATTACTTTCATTTTATTATTTATTATTTTTTTGCGTGTAGGGACTCTTAAGGAATATATTCAGACTATGCAAGGCTACCCCTGATGCGGCGACTGTCCATTGTTGGCTCATTATCCCACACACATTCCAGGAGGTGAGGGAGTGTCTCCCATTTTTTGGATGACACCACCACCTTTCGGCCAGGCTGGTTGACCTAGCACATTATACTTACCTGATACACGCTCGATCTGTTGGTTGCCCTTAATCAAAATGGCATACGCAATTCTTGATCATGCACTTTATAATGAATTTTATATCAATTGCCTTTTGATGCTATGTTTCATAGTTTATACGGTTGAAAAAAGACACTTGTCCATCAAGTTCAACCAAGGAAGGGAAGGGATTGGATGAGGAAGGGATTTAGGGGAAACAATTCTATATACCATAACAATCAATGTTATTTAGGTTTAAAAAGGCATCTAGACCCTTCTTGAAGCTCTCTACTGTCCCTGCTGTGACCAGCGCCTGAGGCAGGCTATTCCACAGATTGACAGTTCTCATAGTAAAAAAGCCCTGTCGTCCCCGGTGATTAAACCTTGATTTCTCCAAACGGAAACAGTGCCCCCTCGTCTTTTGATTTGATCTGAAACAACTTACCACCATATTTTTTGTATGGACCATTCATATATTTAAATAAATTAATCATGTCCCCTCGTAGTCTCTTTTCCAGACTAAATAAATCTAGTTGTTTTAACCTTTCCTCATAACGAAGACTCTCCATACCCCTTATCATTTTTGTGGCTCTACGTTGAACCCTCTCCAGCTCCAGGGCCTCCTTTTTATGGACCGGTGCCCAGAACTGGACAGCATATTCCAGGTGAGGCCGAACCAATGCATTGTATAGTGGTAATATTACATCCCTATCACGAGAGTCCATACCACTTTTGATACATGACAAGATCCTACTAGCTTTAGAGGTAGCTGCTTGACATTGCATGCTGTTACTCAATTTATGATCTACTAGTAGCCCCAGGTCCCTCTCAACAAGGGACTCTCCCAGATTTACAACCCCAAGTACATATTTTGCCTTTGGATTATAGGCCCCCAGGTGCATAACCTTACATTTATCCACATTAAACCTCATTTGTCAAGTGGATGACCAAACATTCAGTTTGTCCAAGTCACCCTGCAGTCTATGAACATCCTCCATAGACTGTATTACACTACACAGTTTGGTGTCATCTGCAAAAATAGACACAGTGCTATTAATTCCTACCTCTATATCATTAATAAATATATGAAATAGTAGTGGGCCAAGCACAGAACCCTGGGGTACACCACTCATAACTGGTGACCATTCCGAGTAGAAATCATTGACCCCAACTCTCTGGATACGATCCTTTAGCCAGTTTGCAATCCAATTGCAAATGATTTCTGCCAAATCAATAGCCCTAATTTTACCCATCAGGTGTCCATGAGGGACAGTGTCAAATGCCTTTGCAAAGTCCAAGAACACAATATCCACAGCTGCTCCTCCATCCAGGCACCTGCTCACCTCTTCATAGAAGCAGATAAGGTTAGTTTGACAACTTCTATTCTTAGTAAACCCATGCTGGCTGTTACTTATTATACTATTTGATGTCACATACTCCAGTATATAGTCTTTTACTAACCCTTCCAGTATTTTCCCCACAATGGAAGTTAAGCTTACAGGCCTGTAATTGCCTGGCGAAGTTCTAGAGCCCTTTTTATATATTGGCACCACATTTGCCTTGCGCCAGTCACTTGGCACCACACCAGACATTACGGAATCCCTGAAGATGTTAGACAGCGGTACAGCAATAACAGAACTGAGTTCTTTAAGAACTCTAGGGTGTAACCCATCTGGTCCAGGAGCTTTGTACACATTGATTTTATTGAGCTTAGATTGGATCATGTCTACATTCAGCCAGTCTAGTATATCACAGGAACCATGACCCGCACTGGCACCAGCCACGTCAGAAGTTCTTTCTTCTATCATATAAACGGAGCTAAAAAACCTATTAAGTATCTCCGCCTTCTCTTGGTCTCCAGTCACCGATGCCCCATTTTCAGAATAAAGGGGTCCAACCTGTTCCGTCCCTTTTTTTTTTGCATTGATATACTTAAAAAATGTCTTGGGATTGGTTTTACTATCTTTAGCCACCTGTCTTTCATTTTGTATTTTGGCTGATTTGATTTCTTTTTTTTACAGATTTTGGTAAGTTTTTTGTAAGTATTGAAAGCCTCAGGTGACCCGTCAGATTTATATATTTTTTTTAAATGCCCTCTTTTTCTCGTTAATTGCCCTTTTAACTGTAGCTGTAAGACACGCAGGGTGTAATCTAGCCCGTCTATACTTGTTACCTATTGGAATAAATTTAGAAGTATAAAAACCCAGGATAGATTTGAATTTCTCACATTTAACATTAGTATCTTCATTTGACAGAATCTGATCCCAGTCTATATCCAATAGTGCAGCCCTGAATTTCTGGAAATTAGCCCGCTTAAAATTCAAAGTTTTCGATTTTCCCACCTGTTTCTGTTTTTTAAAGTTTAAGAGGAACATAATTATATTATGATCGCTGTTCCCAAGGGGTTCCCAGACACTGACATTTTGGATAATCTCCTCATTGTTAGAAATCACAAGGTCCAACAATGCATCACCTCTTGTGGGATCTTCTACAAGCTGCAACATAAAATTATCCTGCAGAAAGTTGATAAAATGTCTCCCCTTCACAGATGAAGAAGAGCCCTGACCCCAGTGAATATTTGGAAAGTTAAAGTCTCCCATTATCACAACGGTCCCCCCCTGTGCAGCCCGCTCCATCTGTTTATATAGGCGACCCTCTATTTCCTCAGAGATGTTAGGGGGTCTATATATTACACCAAAAATAATTTTCTCAAAGCTCTCTTGGCTTTGAATTTCAACCCACAAAGTTTCAGCCTCCTCACTTCTGAGACCACTGACTCATTCACAATCGCTTTTAAGTCTCTTCTGACATACAGACATACACCACCTCCCCTCCTATTTGCCCTGTCTTTCCGAAAGAGTGTAAAACCTTGAATATTATGTTGCACTGATAGAGTATATATATGTTCACTCACTCCTGTAACCTCACTTGAGAAAGGCTCACGTGTATACGAGCCGAAACGTCGTCTTTTATGGATTAAAAACCACTGTTTTTTTCACCTGAATCTTTTTGTGCTGCCTTTTCATCATTTATTATTCGGAGGATCCTTTTCTTTGCCCGGACCCATTGCGGCTTTGCACATAAGCATTATATGTTTTTGCCTGTGATAATTGCTGTGCATATATATACACACAGCTAAGGGATAATAAAGAGAACACTCAAATAACACATTCTAGACCTGAATAAATGAAATATTCTCATTAAATAGTGTACATAATTGAATGTGCGGACAACAAAAGCTGAAAAAAAAAATGGAGGACTGGATTTGGAATCACCCACAAAATTGAAGCGGAAAAACACATTACTAGGTGATCCAACTTTGAGCCAGTTTCCTTAAAACAAGTCGAAATGTATTTTGTGCGGCCTCCACATGCCTGCATTAACTCACTACAATGCCTCGGCATGGTCCTGGTGAGGTTGCTGAAGGTCTCCTGAGAAATCTCCTCTTAGACCAGTACAAAAGCATCCGACAACTCCTGGATAGTTGTTGCTACAATGTGACGTTGTTGGATGGATTGAGACTTGATGTCCATATTGTACTCCATCGGATTCAGGTCTGGGGAACGAGTGGGCCAGTTCCTGCAAGATGAAGGCATTGAAGCTATGAACTGCGGGTACACTCCAACCACGAGGTCTAGAACTGTCATGCATTAGGAGGAATCCAGGGCCAACCGCACCAGCATATGGTCTCACAAGGGGTCTGAGAATCTCATTTTGGTACCCAATTGACTGCCAATTAGTGAGCACATGTAGGGCTGTGCGGCCCTCCAAAGAAATGCCACCCAACATCATTACTGACGCACTGTTGAATCGGTAATGCTGAAGGATGTTACACGGCAGATTGTTCTCCATGGTGTCTCCAGACTCTGTCACATGTGCTCTCAGGATGAACCTGATTTCCGCTGTGAAGAGCACAGGGTGCCAGTCGCAAATTTGCAAATCCTGGTGTTCAATTGCAAATGCCAAGCACAGTCTTAGGCTGTGAGCTTAACCTCCACATGCGGACGTCGGCTCCTCAAACCATTCTCATGGAGTCTGTTTCTAACCATTATGCAGACACATGCCCCTTTGTGGTCTGCTGGAGGTCGTTTTGCAGGTCCCTGGTGCAACATCCCCCACCAGGCTTATCTGTGTAGTTTGGTGTGCATTTTTTTTTTTTTTGTGTGTGTGTGTGCGCGCCATCTGTGCGGCTTGTCTGTGTAGCTTGGTGCGCATTATTTTTTGTGTGTGCCATCTGTGCGGCTTGTCCGTGTAGTTTGGTGTGCATTATCTTTTTTTTTTTATTGTGTGCCATCTGCGCGGCTTGTCTGTGTGGATTGGTAAGCATTATATCATTTTTTTGTGCCTGCTAGACGGTTTTATCTGTGTAGTTGGGCGCACATCATCTAATTTTTCTGGTGTACGTTCTTATTTTGTGTGTGCAATGTCTCAGAAGATGTACACCGTGTTGGAGGCATACAACATGCATGCCTCTGACACGGATTCAGCTAGTGGGGATGATGTCCCCTTTAACCTATCATCAGCAAAAACTTAAAAGGCACGAAAGCAGGGCACTATGCAGCGACTCTGTATTGTGTGTTAAGCACAAGGACAAGAGGGAAGTCCTTGTATTAACCACAATACATGAGCACACCACCACCCCTGTCCCAGTACGAGGTACCAGTACAGAAACCCCCAAGCCAGACTGTATTTTAGATTATAACAAGTACATGGGAGTGGTGGACCTGTTGGACCAGGTGCTTCAGCCATACAACGCCATGCGGAAGTCGAGGGTGTGGTACAAGAAGCTGGCCGTGCACTTCATGCAGATGGCATTGCATAATGCTTACGTGCTGCATCGATATGGCGGCCAGAGGGGAACTTTCAGGGAATTTCAAGAGGTGGTAATAAAGTACTTTCTTCTTGGAGACCAGGAAGGGGGGAGTGCCAGCACTTCTGGAAGCGAGGCCAAATCACGTATTGTACCAGGGCAGCACTTTCCATGAGTAGTTCCCCAAACTGCCAAAAAGGGAAGGTGTGCTCCAAAAATGGTAATCGGAAGGACACCATTCATCGCTGTGAGACATGCCCAGAAAAAACAGGTTTATGTATGAAAGATTGCTTCCGAATTTATCATACATCCTTGGATTTTTAGAGTATCCCGTTGTTACCCTTATGTACTATACACAGCTTATATATCATGCCGAATGCCGCACCTTCCCTTCTAAGCCCTGCTATGTGCCCAGCCTGTAGATTACTGCCCTGTATGGGGTATTGCTTGACCCGGGAAAACATGCATCATGATTTTTAGGGTGTTTGTCTCCAGTGGCTGGGCACAATATGATATAATGGATATTTTTTACTATGCACATTGTACATTTTTACATTATGCACTTTTTTAGGGGTCCACATGTGGGGTTAAAATGCTAACTAGATTAATTCATGGAGGAGTGTAGTTTCCAAAATAGGGTCAGTTCTTAGGGGTTTCTACTGTACTGGCCCCTATTGGCATCTGCAAATCTTTCATGATGCCAAAAAGAAAAAAAAAAAGTACCATATTTTCTGGACTATAAGACGCACTTTTAGGCAAGAAAAAATCTTGCTAAAAAGTGCCTGCATCTTATAGACCGAAGGTCAGGAGGATCCAGCACTGCCAGACCCTCCTGACCGCTGTAAGGGAGATCGGGTGATGCCATGATGTAGAGCTGCACCCGATCTCCTAGAGGGGAGCCTCCGTACTACTCTCACCTCTCCTCGATGTCCTACAGGTCCAGGACCTGCGGTGATGTCAGAATCATGTGACTGATCACATGCTTCTTACATCACCACAGGTCTCATACAGCAATGCTGCCCTGGGACAGGGTAAGAAGAAGGGAAATGGGGGATGTATGTGTGTGTGGTTCTCTGTGAGTGTGTATAGGTAATGCAGTGTGGAGTGTGTATAGGTGATGCAGAGTTGAGAGTGTATAGGTGATGCAAAGTTGAGTGTGTATAGGTGAGCTGAGTGTGTATAGGTATGGATGATGTAGAGTTGAGTGTGTATGTGGATGGATGATGCAGAGTTGAGTGTGTAAATGTATGTCTGTGTGTGCTGTGCTTTAGTGCGACCAATAGGGATATTTTAATTGGTGTAAAATATATTTTTCCTTTTTTGGAAGCCTTAATCTGGGATGCGTCCTATAGTAAGAAGTGTCTTATAGTCTGAAAAATCCAGTACAATGTCTGTGCTCCAACAAGTTATTCCCTTTTGAGCCCTGCCGTGTCTCCATCCTACAGATTATTGCCGCCTATGGGGTATTGCCCTAACCGAGCTAACCCACAGAATGATTTTTGATGTGCTCTTCCCCAGTGGTATGAGTTGGGCAAAATTCTTTTGTCACTTCAATGGCATATTTGATAAATTGCAATACAAATGTTTCTCTGCACTACTCACTTTCAATTACATTTGAGCCAGCATCTTTGGGGTAAAAATACTCATACAACCCTACATACATTCTTTGAGAGGTGCCCTTTGCAAAATGGGGTCACTACTTGGGGGTTTCTATTGTACTGGTACCTCGATTACCCCCATTACCAATCTAGTGAAAACGGAGTTTGAAAACCTAAATTGTGCTTCTTTCCTCCCAAGCCCTGCCGTGTCTCCATCCTACAGATTATTGCAGCCTATGGGGTATTGCCCTAACCGGGGTAACCCGCAGAATGATTTTTGATGTGTTTTTCCCCAGTGGCATGAGTTGGACAAAAATCTTTTGTCACTTCAATGGCATATTTGATAAATTGCAATACAATTGTTTCTCTGCACTACTCACTTTCTATTACATTTGAGCCAGCATCTTAGGGGTTAAAATGCTCATACAACCCTACATACATTCTTTGAGGGGTGCCCTTTCCAAAATGGGGTCACTACTTGGGGGTTTCTATTGTACTGGTACCTCGATTACCCCCATTACCAATCTAGTGAAAACGGAGCTTGAAAACCTAAATTGTGCTTCTTTCCTCCTGAGCCCTACTGTGTGCCCAGCCTGTAAATTATTGGCACATGTGTGATATTTCCGTACTCTGGAAAAGCCGCAGAATGATTTTTGGGTTTTTGTCTAAAGTGGGTTAGGCACAATATATTAGGCACTAAAATGACATTTTTGAGATAAAAACGCAATTTTTACTCTGCACCATTTACTTTGCATTTGATTTTGGCCAGCATATTGGGGGTTAAAAAGCTCACCACAACCACAGATAAATTCTTTGAGGGGTCTAGTTCCTGAACTGGTGACATTTTTGGGGGTTTTCTATTGTAGTTTTAGTTCAGGGGCTCTTCAATTACACTGTGGCACCACAAAACATTTGCAGCCAAATTGGCCTGCCAAATTTCCAGTAGCACCAACTCTGTTCTGGACATCGCTGTGCAGGGAAACAGCAGCTGACATCCACATGTCTGGTATTAACGTACTCAGAAGAAACAGGGCAAAAATTTAGGGATGTATATTTACCTCAAATTCCTTCTGAATGTATCCATTTTAGGGCTAAATTAGAAAGATTGTAATCAAAAATTGAAATTTCAAACTTTCCAATCCATTTTAGTTTGCTTCCGGAAACATAATTAAAGGGTTAACAGACTTATTAAATGCTGATTTGAATAGGTTAAGATGTTAGGTTCATAAAATTACTTGTGGGGGTATATAGTAGAGAAGCCTTTATAGGGCACTTCCAAACTGAATTGATCACCAAAAAGTTCACATTTTTCAAATTTCAAGAAAATCTGAGAAGTTGCTACTAAAACTCAAAACCTTCTTACATCTGTAAAAAAAAAAAAATTAAAACGTAAAACAAATAATGGATATGAGAAGAAGACCAATGGCAAAAGGTTTCTAACTGTAGCTGGCAGGATTATCCGACTACAGGCAGTCCCCGGGTTACATACAAGATAGGGTCGGTAGGTTTGTTCTTAAGTTGAATTTGTATGCAAGTCAGAACTGTATATTTTATCATTGTAACCCCAGCCAGAACTTTTTTGGTCTCTGTGACAATTGGATTTTAAAAATGTTGGGTTGTCATAAGGGGGTTGGTTATTGTGGCGACAGATTCCCTTTAAAAAATAAGCAGCTATATGTCACTTAACCCTGAAATGACTTGTTAATGACAATGCTAAAACTTTTGAAATATTAAGGTAAAAGGGCAGAATTTGTCAAGAGTTGCCAGTTTCCAAATTAGTTAAAAACTAATTTGGGTAGAAAGACTATCAAATGTCTGCTTTGTATTGCCATCATTTTAAGTGAATCATGTTGTTTTTTAATCTTTTTAGCATTGTAATAAATCAAACAGCAACTTTTGGATTTTGCCATTTTACGTTTCTGTTTTTCACTCCCCTCCTTAAAAATGTAAAACTTTTTCACTTTTCCATGTGCAGTGCTGCATGAGGGCTTGTATTCTGTGTAACATACTGTACTTCTGGCTAACCGTATTAATTATTGCATGACCTGAGAAGTGGGTGGAAAAAATTTCAAATGTTCAGAAACGGACAAACCGAAACAGAAAGGTATGATCAAGGGGATACTAAATTTATTTAGGTTTTATTAGGTTTATTAAATTTTATTGATTGAGCAATCAAATGACCAAGACGGACCTGGGAACCTTCATTGGGACCTCACAGAGCTTGCCAAATCGGTCCCTGTCCACAATGGGGCCGGATGCCTTCCTTACAGCAGTAAGGAAGTTATCCGGCCCCATTGTGGACAGGGACCGATTTGGCAAGCTCTGTGCAGCGCTGCGCAATCCTGTGCACTATATAAAAGGAATTATTATTATTAATCTTGTTTCCAGTTGCTGTTAAATGAGAGAAGGAGCCCCCTTCCCAACAAGGTATGTAAATCCTGCAGTCACATGATGGATTAACAGCCCAGATAAGAGCTTATTCTGCTCCAGACAGTTAGAGATGGTGCCTGACTGTCATAAGATAGGCAAGCAACTGCTCCTGCATACATGGGAAACCCGTACAGAACTTAGCCTAAGGCTAATTAGGGAGCTACGTGGAAACCTGTATGGGTGGTCACTAAAGGGGGTATCATGTTATTTGGCACAATAGGATATACGATTATTTTTCATTAAAGAGAACCTCCCATTCAAATAGAAGAATGCTGCCTCTAATCCCATGGATACAGGCATCAGTGGAACATGTATAAAGACATCTAAAAGGTACTGGGTGTACTCTGCAGTTGGTGACAAGTTCTCTTTAAATAAAGTTCAAAATTCAACAGAATAATCTCATTAAATAAAATGATTTTCTACAGGTGAACAGTGCTAAAGTAATTTGTCACTATACAACAAAACAAGCACTTCTATGCTTTAATATCCTGCTGAGTAGTGCTCTTTTCAACACATTCTAATATACAAAGTCTTTGAACAATCCTACTAAATATTAAAGCAACAAGGGCACTGAGAGTTATGCTGTGAGTACAGTTCAAATAAGATATTACAGGCCAAAAAATATGGCAGGCACAGATCGTGATAGAGTCCAGCAACCAGACCCGTAAATTTAGGTTTTTTGCAAAGAAAGGAGCGGCTTATTTGGTACAAAACCTTTGAAAAACAAACATTATCATGGTACATGCGAATATACACATTCATCTGGCTTCTGTACTAAAACACTGACACAGAGGGAGATGAGACAGTTCAGAGATGCACAAGATTAACAGAGCCTGACACACGCAGGCTGACAGACTTTTACAATGTGAGCTCTGCTACATTTCCCAGATATATCCCTGCCTCCCGCCGGATCACTTATCTTCTTGTAGCTTGTAATTTGCAGCCTCTCTCTCTACTCACAATCTCCTGGCAGGATGTGAGAGTCTCTGAGCTCCGTGCAGGGGGCGTGGCTACAGCCACACAGCAGAGAGACCGAAGCTCAGCTCCACAATCTCACACAGAAATCGAAGATGGTCGTGTCTAGGAGCAACTGATATTGTGTATAGCAGGACTGATAGAGGAAAGTTGGAATTATATCTGTGAAATGCTGCACTTTTTTTGGTAATAACAGTAAAATAAGACTGATGAGAATAGGGTAAATTAGGGTTTTACCAGTGGGGTGTCACAGGTATTGGGCACCCTTCTATTTAACATTGTTATTAATGACCTTATAGTGGGTTTACAAAGTCAAGTTTCAATATCTGCACTATACAGTGTAAAGTAATTAATACCGAGGCCAATAGTAAAATATTGTGGTAGCTGGAGGAAAGTGCATAGAAATGGCTGCTGAGGTTTAATGTAAATAAATGTAAAATTAAGCACTTGGGCCGTGGAAACAGAAAGTACAATTATGTTCTAAACCGTTAATTACTTGGGGGTATTAGTGGATGATAAACTTAAACTAGAGTCAAGCAGCTGCTTATATATCAACTAAAACTATGGGACTTATCACTATAAAGGACAAGGTTTTTCCTTGTAAAAATCACTGATTAGACGCCACATGGAATATTGCGAACCATTTTGGGCAACAGTATATAAAAAGGACATAGTAGAACTGGAAAGGTTGCAGAGGAGAGCAACCAAAATTATTTGGGAAATTGTGTGACTAGAATACAATGATAAACTACTAAATTTGGGATTATTCAGTTTAGAAAAAAGACATCTAAAGGGAGACCTCATTACAATGTACAAATACCTGAATGGGTACTACAAGGATCTCTCCAAAGTTCCAAAGGGGGCATCCTCTACGGCTAGAAGAGAGGCAGTACAACCGTTGCTATGGGCAGAGTTTCTATTCTAACGAGACTATTGACCTCTCTAGCAAACTCTCTTTACATTTTTGAGAGGTTATGGGGAAAAAAACTGCTAATTCAAGCTCAGCCTCTTTTCGCCTTAAGGACGCCGTCCCATTTTTCAAATCTGGCCTGTGTTACTATAAGTCGTTATAGCTTTGGAACGCTATGAGATATCGAGGGTATTTTGAGATTGTTTTCTTGTGACACATTGTACTTCAAATTAGTTTAAAAATTTGCATTTAGTTATGAAAAAAAATATAAAAAATTTGGCAAAAATTTGGAAAAATTCTTTATTTTCAACGTTCTAAATTCTCTACTTTTGATGCAGATAGTCATAGCACCCAAATCATCAATTTTTAGGAAATTTTTTATGTCTTTTCTTTTTGGCCGTTAACCATACCATAAAAATTACCACGATTACGAAAAGACCTAATTTATATAGGTTTTTTTTTATTTTTTCCCATTTTTACTGAATAAAAAGTACCGTATATACTCGAGTATAAGCAGACGCCCCTAATTTTACCACAAAAACTTGGTAAAACCTATATTATTTTTACTCGAGTATAAGCAGAGTTTGGGTTTTCAGCACATTTTTTTGTGCTGAAAAACTAGGCTTATAATTGAGTATATATGGTAATTTGGCAAAAATGTTGTTAATTTTAGCATCACTGCCTTTCATATGCAAAACTTTTTTATTTTTCGCTTCACAAATCTATTTAAGGGCTTATTTTTTGCGAGAAGGATTGTTATTTTTAGTGGCCTTATTTTGGAGTGCATAACATTTTTTAAATCACTTTTTAGAGAATATTTTATAGGGTATTAATTGAAAAAAAAATTTTAGCTTTTTTTTTTTTTTTTTTTTTTTTTACAGGGTTCACTTTGTGGATCTAATAACGACTCTGTTTCATTATGCAGATTGTTACGGACGCAGGGATACCAAATATGTGGGGGTTTTGTGTATTTTATTCAATTGTACAGAATAAAAACCAATTTGGAGAAAATCTTGTTCATTTTAGCATCACCATGTTTTCATATGCTCTGATCGCTGGTTCAAGTTCAATACACTGCTCTACAATACTACCCCGGAAGGGGTCTGACTGCCAGAGAGATCGGGCAGCTCCGGGGCACTTGGAGCTGCCCAGTAGAGGATCGGATCCCCCCGGTAAGCGGCACGGGGGATCCGATCCATCGCGAAAACACCCTTATACGCCGCGATCACGCTTGACCACGGCGTGTAAGGGGTTAACACCCGCGATCGGAGCAGGCTCCAATCGCGGGTGTTAGCGCAGGCTGTCAGCTGTGATAGACAGCTGCTGCTTCTGGTGCCGGCTACGTTCGTATTACAACGTCCTGGTGCGCCTAGGGGTTAATCATGACATATTTGCAAATGACAAAACACACACATTAATAAAACATCATAGCCTATCAAGGAGACATCAAATCCTAATTCAAAAAAAAAAAAAATAGAGGGAGGGAGGGAACGAATCACTATCATATTTATGTGTGTTTCCCTAATAGAGAGTATTCTGCCTGGATAGGCAAGTGATATGCCTCAATGCACTTAATTGTGAACTGGAGTGTGATTGGAGGAGGAGACCACCTGATCAGGGATTAACTAAACCCTTAGTCAGGGGAGGAGTTAGCTCTCTTCAGATCAAGCTCTCAACACAGGAGGAGCTCTTCGCATCTAGCTTCTGATAAAGAAGCACCACCTCTGAGCACAAGCTCTGTCCACAGGCCTCCTAGCCCTCAGCAACTACACACAGAGTGACAAAGGACAAACAGGACAAAGCTGCAGCTTCCAGCATTGGACACAGCTAAATCTCCGCCTGCCCCTGCATCCAGGCTGGTGACATAACTCCTGAGGTTCCTTCTCCGAAATCACTCCAGTACTGCCTTTGTACAGAATTGTTTGGCTTGTAGTTGCCGTTGGTTCGAAAAAAGAACTGTAAGTTACTTTTATGCACAACATTTTCTCAGTCTGGTCCCTGCTATGGTTGTATCACCATCAAGGGAGCCCCATCTATCTACCAGGGACACCAGGGACTGGTTGCCCCAGGGAGAACCAGTACTACAGCCTCTCCCTCCTCTAATTTCTTGCATTCACCACCTGCTGGAGACCTGTCAGGCCGTGGGACAGCCCTTCCGAATTATGTTTAAAAGTTTATCATTATAACATGTAAATACCGTATATACTCGAGTATAAGCTGAGTTTCCCACTTGGCTTATACTCGGGTAAATAAAAAACTCCATACTCATCATTCCAACGGCATGGCAGGCTGCACACTACAGGGGCCGGCAGGCTACACACCACACGGGGCCGCCAGGCTACACACCACAGGGGGCCGCCAGGCTAAACACTACAGGGGGGCGGCAGGCTATATACTACAGTGGCTGGCTGGATGGCTATATATTAAAGGGGCTGGAAGCTATATACTGCAGGGGGGCTGGCAGGCTTCATACTACAAGGGGCTGGCAGGCTATATACTACAGAGGGATGATTGGCTATATACTGGGTCTGTGACCAATGCATTTCCCATCCTCTGCTTATACTCGAGTCAATAGGTTTTTCAAGTTTTTTGTGTTAAAATATGGGATCTCGGCTTATACGTGGGTTGGCTTATACTCATGTATATATGGTAAACTGTATTTTATTTCAGTAAATATATGCTAGATCATTTTTTAAATTTAACCCATTAGGGCAACAGGTATTTAATTTGAAGATCTAGTGCAACCTCACGCATTAGCAGATCTTTTTTGTGATTACCTCCCCTGCTATGATAAAAAATTCAGTCAGGTTCCAGGGGTAATTGATACAATACACCACAAAATCTGATTCACAATTCATAAAGGTTTTAAAAAAACATGTATTATTTTGTTTAACCCCTTAATGACCGCCCTATCGGGTTTTTACGGCGGTCATTAAGGGTACTTCTTCTGATGCGACGCCTTTCTACGGCGGCGCATCAGAAGAAGTTTTCGGGACACCGGGTCTCGCTGGTGCCGGTGTCGGGCTGTGATATCACAGCCCAGACCCGGCACTAACACCCGGGATCGGAAAAACTCCGATCCCGGGTGTTTAACCCCTTGCACGCCGCGGTCAAGCATGACCGCGGCGTGCAAGTGTGTCCCCCGTGGATCGGACCCCCCCGGTGTGCTTACCGGGGGATCCGATCCCTCCTGCCGCTGCCCCGGGTTCCGACGAGTGACCCGGGGCTGTCGGCTCCTCTTCTCACCGGGTCCTGCCTTCCTGGCAGGACCCGGCTGTAAGTAACTGAGCATGCGCAGCATGCTCAGTTACTTTCACTATACACTGCAATACAAGTGTATTGCAGTGTAAAGGCTTGAATAAGCGATCGGATGATCGCTTATTCAAGACAAGAAGTAGAAAATGTAAAAAAGTAAAAAAAAAAAAATTAAATCTTTTTATAATATAATTAAATAAATAAATAAAATAAAAGTCCCATAATCTCCCCAGTAACACATAAAATGCAAATAAAGTATATAAAACACAAAACACGTACATATTTGGTATCACCGCGTCCGTATTAATCTGTACAATAAATCTAAATCAATATTGAACCCGCTCGGTGAACTACGTAAAAAAAAAACTCGAAAAACTTCCCATAATATACAATTTTTCATCAAACACCATCACAAAAAATGTTCTAAAAAGTGATCAAAAAAGTTACGGTACCTAATATGATACGACTGAAAAGAACAACTGTTTTCGCAAAAAATAAGCCCTCAACCAGATCTGACAACAGAAAAATACAGAAGTTATGGCCCTGAAAAGTTGTCAATAGTAAAAACAATGCGATTTTCTCCAATATTGGTTTTGCTCAGGAAAATTGAGCAAAATAAGAAAAACTATATAAATGAGGTATCACCGCGTCCGTATTAATCTGTACAATATATCTAAATCAATATTGAACCCGCTCGGTGAACTACGTAAAAAAAAAACTCGAAAAACTTCCCATAATATACAATTTTTCATCAAACACCATCACAAAAAATGTTCTAAAAAGTGATCAAAAAAAGTTACGGTACCTAATATGATATGACTGAAAAGAACAACTGTTTTCGCAAAAAATAAGCCCTCAACCAGATCTGACAACAGAAAAATACAGAAAAAAATACAGAAGTTATGGCCCTGAAAAGTTGTCAATAGTAAAAACAATGCGATTTTCTCCAATATTGGTTTTGCTCAGGAAAATTGAGCAAAATAAGAAAAACTATATAAATGAGGTATCACCGCAATCGTAGTGAACCAGAGAATAAAGATAAAATATTATTTTTACGTTACGGTGAGCGGGGGGGGGGGGGAATGCTCACAATCCAAAATAAAAATTGATGATTTTGTTTGTGTCCCCCTTGAAATAGTTAATAAAATATCATGAATAAGCTTTAGACTTCCAAAATAAATTATTTATACATTGTATCTCATCCCATAAAAAATAAGCCCTCATATGATCGCATTACCAAAAAAAATAAAAATTTATAGGTCGTACAATGTGACAATACAAATCTGCTGTGGACGGCGCCTCCATTCATTCTATGCCCGGCCGTGCGCCCGTACAGCAGTCACCACCACATATGGGGTATCAGTAAACTCGGGAGGAATTGGGCATCAAGCGTTGCAGTGCGTTTCATCATTTAATTTATTCTGAAAATGTCAGTTTTGGCCTAAATGAAAAGAACAACTGTTTTCGCAAAAAATAAGCCCTCAACCAGATCTGACAACAGAAAAATACAGAAGTTATGGCCCTGAAAAGTTGTCAATAGTAAAAACAATGCGATTTTCTCCAATATTGGTTTTGCTCAGGAAAATTGAGCAAAATAAGAAAAACTATATAAATGAGGTATCACCGCAATCGTAGTGAACCAGAGAATAAAGATAAAATATTATTTTTACGTTACGGTGAGCGGGGGGGGGGGGGGGGGGAATGCTCACAATCCAAAACAATTCTATAGTTTCTAAATCGCAGGTCCATATTTTTTAACCCATGTGAAACACTTAAAGGGTTAATGGACTTAATAGAAGTTGTTTTACATACGTTGAGGGGTGAAGTTTCTATAGTGGGGTAATTTATGGGGTTTTACTATTATTTAGGCCTCTCAAAGTCACTTGGAAGCCGAGTTGTCCCTCAAAATTTGAGTTATGGCAATTTTCATGAAAATAAGAAAAATCGCACCTAAAGTTCTGCGCCTCATAACATCCTAGAAAAATGACCGGAAGCATAAAATATCATCCCAACATAAAGCAGATATTCTGTAAATGTTAATTATCAAACTTTTTGGGTAGTTTTACTTCTTGTCTGGAAACCAGAACATTTCAAACTTGGAAAATGAAGAATTTTTACAAACTTTTGCCAAATTTTCACTTTTTTTTCAGAACGAAACGCAAAACTTATCACTTAAATTTTATAACTAACATGAAGTACAATGTGTCACGAGAAAACATTCTCAAAATCACCCGGATATGTTAAAGCGTTCCGAAGTTATAACCAATTATCGTGAGACATGTCAGATTTGAAAAATCGAGTCTGGTCATTGAGCTGAAAACTAGTGTCGGTGATAAGGGGTTAAGCAATCTGTACTCTGTCCCCTGGTTTAAAAAAAAAAAAAAAAAGACACCGCATAGTGAGCTATTGCACTTAAAAAAAAAAACATTCAAATTGAGACAAAAATCCCTTGAGTTTTGGGCTGTAATCAGGGCCGGTTCTAGACAAAGTGGGGCCCTGGGCAAAACAAAAAGTGGGGCCCCAAAATAAAACTATTTTATGACCAGTCACAGTCAGTAAGAGGCTCCCTTTAGTATGGTAAAACAAACTGTAATATGGGAGAATTTTATAGGAGATAGATGATAGGGAGATTTATGGGCAGTATGGTGGCTCCGTGATTAGCACTACAGCCTTGCTGCGCTGGTCAACATCTGCAAAGATTTTGTATGTTCTCTCTGTGTCTGCGTGGGTTTCCTCTGGGTCCTCTGGTTTCCTCCCACACTCCAAAAAATTACTGGTAGGTTGATTAGACTGTGAGGCCTATTGGGGAGAGCGACCAATATTTTCTGAAAGCAGACACTTGCCTGATTTTCAAAATTGCATCAAAGAGTTTATAGACATAGGCGCCTGCATGCAATTTTGATTCAAACTGGAACATTTTATAAAAAATACTTAAAATTTGACTTTGATGGCAAAAAATGTGCTCCAAACAGAAAATGTTTACCTTCACATGTCCTAAATGTAATACATGGACATTTGTAGAGTTCACAAATATGCCCTATTGATATGTTCACATAATATCACTAAAACTGTAATAACTAGATATCTGCTTTTCAGCTAGACAGTCACAACCTGCAAAATATATCAATAAAACAGAATAAAAAGTAAAGGCGCCATAAAACCTATAGAATTTTGAAAGTAGACAACCAGGCCATGCATTTAGCAATTAACATTTAAAATTTCCTCTAAAATATGTACAAATCCAGATACTTATATAAAGAAAATATACTTTCCTAAAAGAGTAAGATATGAGGAGATCATACATACCCCACACCAATATATTCACCGAAATATGCAGCAAATGGAACTGCAGAAAATTCACACAGATGTATCATTGTCTGTTCCTTAGACAATGGTAACCCAAATAAATAACTATATATCCATAAACCTCTCTAATGAGATAATAAAAGTCACGTTTAGATGTGCGCCATTGTATTATCACAATAACAGAACCCTCCGCGCTTCATAAGAATGAAAGTGAGAACGTCATAACATGGGTGTAAGTAATGGAGGATGATGGAAAATAAAAACTTTATTCCAGAACATGTATGTGTTTTTGGTGTTACATATAACTTTATGGACATGTTCTGGTCGCGGTGTAGTCACATTAGGCGAAGAGGATCGAGTGTTCATCATATCAGTCAATTTTCCCAACACTAAAAGACTATCACAAAATAAAAGGGAATAAGAGAGAAAGGGCCACATTTATCACTTTTGTGCGCCTAAGTGTAGTAGTTGCGCCTAAATTCTGGCGCACTGTTTTGCCTGAATTATCACAAGCTACAACCATCTGTGATAAGTTAAACGAAACCTACCATTTCAAATGGTAGGTTTAAGCTGTAAACACCGAGCACCAGCTCAGGGTGAGCTGGTGCCGGTGCTTAGTTTCGTTAGTGTTAAAACCGCGGTATCGCGGTTTTAACACTTTTTAAACTTTATAGCATAAACTGCTTCGGCGCTGCGTGCATAGGAAATGCCGCAGGCGTTGCGCGCGCACGGTCGCGCGCAGCGCCGAAGCGGCTTCTGCTATAAAGTTTAAAAAGTGTTAAAACCGCGATACCGCGGTTTTAACACTAACGAAACTAAGCACCGGCACCAGCTCACCCTGAGCTGGTGCTCGGTGTTTACAGCTTAAACCTACCATTTGAAATGGTAGGTTTCCTTTAATTTCCTGCCTCTTATTAATCACTTTACTTTAACACAGTTTAGGCGCAATTTTGGCGCAGTTTAGGCGCAATGTTAGATTCGGGCACTTACATGTCATCCTGCTACAAGCTCCTCTCTGCTTCTCCCACAGCCCAGAATGAAGATAACACTCACAGCAGCACCCAGGTGTGTGACACCCCGCACCCAGTGACCTCCTCAGCAGTGGCTTCTCCTGGAGGGGATCACCCAGTGCTGATCTTCTGCTGCACCCCTGTAATTCTGTACAGTATCCCCCTCAGACACACTGGTGATACTGTGCAGAATTACATGGGGGACACTTGTCTGTGATATTTGCAACATTCTGCAAACTTCTCTTGCTCTTGCTGTGAGCTCAGGAGTCTGCAGAATGTTTTGTAAATAGAAGGTGATGATCTGTAAATAGAGTCTGCAGCTCCTGTCTGCAGAGTATCTCTGCAGAGAAGGTTATGATCTGTTCTAGTGTCTGCAGTGTCTGGCTGAGCTTTGCTGCTAGAAATTAGCTGTTTTGCAAAGGGGCTCAGTGCTTACTTCTCAGTTAACGCCACCTTCGGGTTGGAGTGTTTTTGCGCCCGTTTTTGCGCCTAAATGAAAAGTCGCAAGTGATGAATATCATTAGGCGCTGGATTGCTAGGATAAATGAGGGAAAGCTGGTTATTTTTGCTGCGCAGCTAGTTTGACGTTTAGTCGCAAAAATGGCGCAAAAATGGTGCGCCTGAATGAAAAAGCGCAAAAACAACAGAAAAAAACGATTGAGACATGTGGCCCAAAGTGTGTTCTTAGATAGTTCTGCATAGAGAAGGGTTAAAAACATGAATATTAGTTGATATTATTCCTTCTCAAAATGTAGTAACATATAAAGTGAATATCTCCATTATCTGTGAGGTGCAGCAAATGCTCCCTGCAGCCTGATGGCTAAGAATCTGGATGGGGGGGGAGGGTACATTCAGGGGGCTGTATCTCTGGGTCTGTGACACATAGAACCTCACTTCTTTTTTCCTATGAAAAAGGAGAGTCTCCTCTTTTGTATGAATCTAAATTTGTGTCTCTAAGTTTTAGGAAAACGGAGATAATAACTGTTAAACTGCCGTTGGGAGTGATTTTTATATATAAAAATGGCACCTGATATTCTCACTTTAAACCTGAATATCTCTGGATCCATAGCACCTAGAAACAAAATTCAAGATTCATTTGAAAGAAGAGATTCTCCCCTTTCAGGGGGCCCTGGGCAATTGCCACCTTTGCCTACCCATAGCGTCGGTCCTGGCTGTAATCACACTAGGCAACAGAATATTCTACAGAGTTTTTCCCCTTCATGCTACATAGAGCACCCATTTTTCAAAATGCGTTTGAGATCGGGATCCTAATTTAATAAAGGCAGATAGTTTTAATGATTATCACTATGTTAAAGTATTGTGGACTGTCTACACCTGCACTATATTCGCGAATTCGGGCCATTTTTTAAATTTTTCCTGTTACAATGTCTCCCCTTTTTAAACTGTCAAACATTTTTTTTGTTCTTATTAGTTCCCCCTGTAGGATAGAAAGTTACATTGGATTATTCTGGTGGAATATTCTAGTACATTCTGGCCAGACAGGGATGTTTCTGCAATCCACATTGCAGGCATTTGGGAAGAATCTTCCAGAGACCTCCATTGAGATGATAATGGAGTGAAGGTGCCATAAAACACAGATGCAGACAACGGTAGGGGGATGTGAACAGGTATTGTGGTGTTAACAACCAGTGTTCTGTAAGACCCTTGTATATATATATTGGGCTGTGTTCTTAGTTTAAGTGTACATTTCCACCCTTCTGTCACCCTGTTAACATCACAGTAATTAAACGGCAACCTGAGCAAACCTGCTTGGATCGTTATTCTCTAACCTCAAGACTACTCCAACTGTGGACATAGTCTCTAGTGCAGTGATAGCGAACTTTTTAGATACTGAGTGCCCAAACTACAACCAAAACCCACTTTTATGTCGCAATGTGCCAGCATGACAGTTTGAGCAGTAACCTATTCACCTCTCCTGTATCACAAGTTTCAATCGTATTGGTGTCCTGAGGACACCAATACAATAGAAAGCAGGAGACATTTGGATTATAGTTTCCCTCCAGGCTCCCCTGAACAGTAAGAATCAGGGAAACCAAAGCAGGAGCTCCAAAGATAATCCGTCTCTGTCCACACCTTCTCACTCCTCTTGTAGTCCTGGCAGCCAAGTAGGTGTCACTTTAAAATAGCGCTGAGCTTGGCGTGTCCTGGGCGCTCTTGGACTGAACGAGGAAGCCTTGAGTCCTATCTGGTAAATTCTGTGCTGGTTGCCCACAGAAAGGGCTCCGAGAGCCACATCTGGCACCCGTGCCATAGGTTCACCACCACTGCTCTAGTGGGTGAGTACAGTATTTTTCGGACTATGAGGCGCACCGGAGTATACGGCGCACCATCAATAAATGCCTGCTAAAACGTCTAGGTTCATATATAAGGCGCACTGGACTATAAGGTGCACCTTTGATTTATGAGAAAAAAATCAAAGGATTTTTAGTGCACCTTATAGTCCGAAAAATACGGTAGTCACTTACACGGGCCAGAAACAACTTCTTCATTTCACATGTAAATCATCTCAACTTTGACACCCCTATATTGTAGCCTCTATTAGATAGCCTACTAGTGATGATTTCACATCGTTTTTCAAAATCATCTTTTTTTGGAACAAATAAGTCTGTCTCTCGGGAATGCCACAAATGAGATAGATTTAAGAGTGTGTGACACATGACAACTGGTACCTGTTAAAATAGGGTTTCCTGCAAGAGGTTTCCTATACACATTAATGTCTACTTGTAATGTGACATAATTACCTTGGAGCTCAATGTCCAGAAAATAAATATTTTTGTTAGGGGTTTCAGTGGTAAAAAAAATAAGTTAATTTGATTATTATTCATATAGTCAATAAATTGGCGTGCTGATCGCCCTCCCAGACGATCAGTACATCATCCACATATCTACCATACCATGCTAGCATGTGAGAAAAGGGACTGAGAGAAAATACATTTTTCTTCTCATCTAAAAACAGACTATATCATTAGTGAGGTAGAAAATTTAGACACCACAAATTTAAAGAAAGAATTCATCATTGAACATAAAAAAGTTATGTTGCAATAAAAAAATCTATTTCAAGAATAATAAATTGCAGTAGCCCGATGTCTTATACACTATATGTATTAAGATGGTATTCTATAGCTAGAAAAGCCAATTTGTGTGGAATCAAAGAATAAAGATTGACTATGTCACAGGTCTAAAAATGCATATTCACATTCTAATAAAACTTCAAAAATGCTTTTCGAAACACTCAAACTATCCCTTAAATAGCCTGGGGTTCTGTGGATGAGAGGCTGCAGATAACGATTGACCCATTCACTGAGCCCCTCTTCCAGAGAACCAATACCAGAGATTCTAGCGCTTGTGGGTTTTGGGAAGGCCATGAAAAATGGGTGTGAGCAGTCTATAAGGAACCAGGTATTCTGCAAGTTTTTCCTGCAGAATACCTAGACCAACAACTTCTTCAACAAGTTATTTTAATTTAATTGCTAAATCTGAAGTGTGATTTTTATTTAGCCTGCAAATGTCCAAGATTTCATATGTGCTTTTAATATAAAGACCTTTGTCAATTACCACCACTGAACCCCCTATATGAGCTTGAACAACAATGTGATAATTACTTTTAATATTGGATATTGCATGAAAATTATTTTTAACCAAAATTTTATCAACACAGGGATTAAAATCAGTGCAGGCTATCGACAAATCGGTCAAGTCTTTCCATTAGACTTTCCAAAGACTCAGTTCGTGATTTATTAGGATAAAAAGATGGATTACAGTTACAATATTTTACTCTTTGTTCACATATCCCAGGATTTTTTTTGAGATTTATCAACCATTTTAAGTAAACTGCATAAAGCACTTTCATTAGGGAAAGACAACCCCATAAATTCATTATGAAGGATCTAGATCAAAAGAAACAAGAATTTCATCAGGGGTTTGAGTATTTTCCCGAAAAAGGGCTTTCTGACAGCAATGAATCGTACAAATTTATTAATATCAAGCATGGTTAGAAACAAATCAAAGGACCGATCTGGTACAAAGTTAAGTCCTTTTGCTAACACCTGAAGTTGTGACAATGATAATATGGTTGGAGATAATACTATAACAGAATTGTCATTTATTTTTTCCCCTTGCGGGATTGATACCCTTTTTCATTTCTCCATGCCCCTCCTCGTTCATTTTTTTGATCAATTTTTTTTAGTTGGCATTTCAGATAAAAGTATATGATCTGATTCTGAAATGTCAGTAGTTTCTGAGGTTTCACCCTCTGAAAAAACCAACATTTCTATCAGTTAAAAACAAGTTATACACATCCTTTTTCTTTTCGAGGATGGATCTTGGGGTTGAATTACGGTATGTCTTTCAAATTTCCATGTACATACCCGATCCTTGGTATAATCCTCTAGATAACGTAGATTTTTTCCTTTTTGTTTGCATGATAGTGACCTCTATTTTGTCCATATTGTTTTGTATTTTTGATAACATGTCCAAATAGTCCTATTTGTTTTGAAATGTAGATAGTGATACAACTGATACATTTTCGTTTTTTTTCAATCCTGTAATTTCTTTTCCTCCTTTAATATGAGAACACCCATCAAATCCATTGAACATTTAGATAAAATGTCATTCCATTGGTTTTGAAAATCATCAGAAAACTCAAAAAGTCGGTTGTTTTCTGAGTTGTTGGCCACATTGAGTCATTTTTTTTTTAAATCAATATACGTTTTCAGGGATTCCAAATCTTGTTTAAACTGTCCCCAAAAACCTAATTTCTGGGTTGTTTTTTCACACCCAGCCATATTTTTGCACAAATATGTCAGTACCTGGGATTCAAAAGATGAAATTTATAAAGCCGTAGCAGCTTGGGTAAAATAACTTTAAAATGCTTCCAAACATCTGGACATAGGGAGCTTTTAGTCGTCAGCAGACTTGAAACTTGGCAAAAAAAGTTGTATAGCTTCCAAACCTTGTACAGGAAGAATGCAGGTGCCTGCCTTGTGTTCACCTCTGTGATGTCTTTGTGAAAGAATTTTAACCCCTTAGCGTTCCGCGCCATAGCTGTACTGCGCAGCTTCCCACTATTGGCGCTCAGCGCAGTACAGCTTCTATTTTAGAATTGTCACCACGTCGCGAGACGTGGTGACATTGGGATGAGATTTGGGTGACAGAGGCAGGAGGAGTTCCTGTCTCCGTCACCCGACCAATCAAATCGGTCCCGCCCGCCGATCGCCGTGATTGGCCAGTCAAACCTGACTGGCCAATTACAGCGATTTTAGGCTAAAAAACATGGTTTTAGCCCTTTCCTCTTCCTCCAGCGGCACCATTTTGGTTTGGTATCGCTGGAGAGAGGAAAGAGCGTTACTGTGTGCACCAAAATACACTTTTACACTATAAATAGTGTTCTGATCCTTATCTGATCCCTATTGTTCCCTACAAATCCCTATCCCTATCTGTTTTTTCCTGTGTCCTGTGTGTTCCCTGTGTGATCCCACGTGTCTTCCGTTTTTCCCTGTCTGTCCCTTCTGAACCCAAACACACTTTTCAGTGCGCTGTGTTAGCGTTGTTCTGCACTGGACGCACTTTACAGTGCGCTGTGTTAGCGTTGTTCTGCACTGGACGCACTTTACAGTGCGCTGTGTTAGCGTTGTTCTGCACTGGACGCACTTTACAGTGCGCTGTGTTAGCGTTGTTCTGCACTGGACGCACTTTACAGTGCGCTGTGTTAGCGTTGTTCTGCACTGGACGCACTTTACAGTGCGCTGTGTTAGCGTTGTTCTGCACTGGACGCACTTTACAGTGCGCTGTGTTAGCGTTGTTCTGCACTGGACGCACTTTACAGTGCGCTGTGTTAGCGTTGTGCTGCACAGAATCTTTAGCAGTAGTTAGTTTGTCTTAGGGCAAGCTAGGTGCATTTGTAGCACCTTTTTGCGCGGTGCACATAGGTTTTTTTTCGGTGCCTGGTAATATTTTTTTCCAGAGCGCCGTAGGTGTACCCGTAGTTTGGTGTGCAATGTCTCAGTTCTGCAGGAGACGTGCCTGGGACTCCTGCAGGAGACGTGCCTGGGACTCCTGCAGGAGACGTGCCTGGGACTCCTGCAGGAGACGTGCCTGGGACTCCTGCAGGAGACGTGCCTGGGACTCCTGCAGGAGACGTGCCTGGGACTCCTGCAGGAGACGTGCCTGGGACTCCTGCAGGAGACGTGCCTGGGACTCCTGCAGGAGACGTGCCTGGGACTCCTGCAGGAGACGTGCCTGGGACTCCTGCAGGAGACGTGCCTGGGACTCCTGCAGGAGACGTGCCTGGGACTCCTGCAGGAGACGTGCCTGGGACTCCTGCAGGAGACGTGCCTGGGACTCCTGCAGGAGACGTGCCTGGGACTCCTGCAGGAGACGTGCCTGGGACTCCTGCAGGAGACGTGCCTGGGACTCCTGCAGGAGACGTGCCTGGGACTCCTGCAGGAGACGTGCCTGGGACTCCTGCAGGAGACGTGCCTGGGACTCCTGCAGGAGACGTGCCTGGGACTCCTGCAGGAGACGTGCCTGGGACTCCTGCAGGAGACGTGCCTGGGACTCCTGCAGGAGACGTGCCTGGGACTCCTGCAGGAGACGTGCCTGGGACTCCTGCAGGAGACGTGCCTGGGACTCCTGCAGGAGACGTGCCTGGGACTCCTGCAGGAGACGTGCCTGGGACTCCTGCAGGAGACGTGCCTGGGACTCCTGCAGGAGACGTGCCTGGGACTCCTGCAGGAGACGTGCCTGGGACTCCTGCAGGAGACGTGCCTGGGACTCCTGCAGGAGACGTGCCTGGGACTCCTGCAGGAGACGTGCCTGGGACTCCTGCAGGAGACGTGCCTGGGACTCCTGCAGGAGACGTGCCTGGGACTCCTGCAGGAGACGTGCCTGGGACTCCTGCAGGAGACGTGCCTGGGACTCCTGCAGGAGACGTGCCTGGGACTCCTGCAGGAGACGTGCCTGGGACTTCCACTGACCCCACATGGGTAGCCCCAGATAATTATACCCCTCAGGTCCCTGACTTTTTGGGCCATCCTGGAATTAAATTTGACACGGCAGGGCTCAGAGCTGTGGACTTTTTTAAGTTTTTTTTTGATGAGGAGCTGCTGAATGCTATTATATTTCAGACAAATCTCTACGCTGCACAGCATATTGCCCAAAACCCCACTTCCTTTTATGCACAACCCTACAGGTGGACCCCTGTCACTGCAGCAGAGATGCACAAGTATTGGGGCATAATACTCCTTATGGGGATAGTAAAGAAGCCTTCAATCAGGGACTACTGGAGCACAGATATACTGTACCACACCCCCATGGCAATGAGCAGGATGCGCTTTGAAGCCATCCATAAGTTTTTGCACTACACTGACAACACACAGTGCCCACCCAGAGGTGACCCCAGTTATGAGCGGTTATTTAAAGTCAGGCCCATATTAGATCATTTTAGTGCCAAGTTTGCCCAGGCATATACCCCCGCCAAACATGTGAGCATAGACGAGTCCCTGGTACAATTCAAAGGGAGACTTCAATTCCGCCAGTACCTGCCCAATAAGAGGGCAAGGTATGGTGTAAAAATGTATAAGCTGCGCGAAAGTTCATCAGGGTACACATACAAGTTCAGGGTATATGAAGGGAAGGACTCCACTATAGTGCCCCCAGAATTCCCCCCCTTCCTGGGTGTTACAGGGAAGATAGTGTGGGATTTAGTGCATCCACTGCTGGACCAGGGCTACCACCTCTACCTGGACAATTTCTACACGAGCACCACCCTGTTCAAGGGCCTCACTTCCAGAAATACTGCGGCATGCGGCACTGTACGCAGAAATCAGAGAGGTCTCCCTAAGTCGCTGCTTGGGCAAAAACTTAAAAGGACCGAAAGCAGGGCACTATGCAGCGACTCTGTATTGTGTGTTAAGTACAAGGACAAGAGAGAGGTCCTTGTATTAACCACAATACATGAGCACACCACCACCCCTGTCCCAGTACAGAAACCCCCAAGCCAGACTGTATTTTAGATTATAACAAATACATGGGAGGGGTGGACCTGTTGGACCAGGTGCTTCAGCCATACAATGCCATGCGGAAGTCGAGGGTGTGGTACAAGAAGCTGGCCATGCACATCATGCAGATGGCATTGTATAATGCTTATGTGCTGCATCGATATGCCGGCCAGAGGGGAACTTTCCTTGAATTTCAAGAGGTGGTAATAAAGTACTTTCTTTTTGGAGACCAGGAAGGGGGGAGTGCTAGCACATCTAGAAGTGAGGCCACATCACGTATTGTACCAGGGCAGCACTTTCCAGGAGTAGTTCCCCAAACAACCAGCAAGGGAAGGTCACAAAAGAGGTGCAGGCTGTGCTCCAAAAATGGCATTCGGAAGGACACCATTCATCACTGTGAGACATGCCCAGAAGAACCAGGGTTATATATGAAAGATTGTTTCCTAATTTATCATACATCCCTGGATTTTTAGAGTACCCTGTTGTTACCCTAACGCACAGCTTATACATCATGCCGCATGCCGCACCTTTACTTCTAAGCCCTGCCATGTGCCCAGCCTGTAGATTACTGCCCCGTATTCTTTACCCGGGAAAACATGCATCATGATTTTTAGGGTGTTTGTCTCCCATGGCAGCAGCTGGGCACAAAATGACATAATGGATATTTTTTACTATGCACTATCCATTATGCACTTTTTCAGGGGTCCACCTGTGGGGTTAAAATGCTAACTATTCCCCTAGATTAATTCATGGAGGGGTGTAGTTTCCAAAATAGGGTCAGCTCTTAGGGGTTTCTACTGTACTGGCCCCTATTGGCATCTACAAATCTTTCATAATGCCAAAAAGAAAAAAAAAATGTACAATGTCAAAGCTCCAACAAGTTATTCCCTTTTGAGCCCTGCCGTGTCTCCATCCTACAGATTATTGCCTCCTATGGGGTATTGCCCTAACCGGGGTAACCCGCAGAATGATTTTTGATGCGTTTTTCCCCAGTGGCATGAGTTGGGCAAAATACTTTTGTCACTTTAATGGCATATTTGATAAATTGCAATACAATTGTTTCTCTGCACTACTCACTTTGTATTACATTTGAGCCAGCACCTTAGAGGTTAAAATGCTCATACAAGCCTAAATACATTCTTTGAGGGGTGCCCTTTCCAAAATGGGTTCACTACTTGGGGGTTTCTATTGTACTGGTACCTCGGGAGTACCCCCCATTACCAATCTAGTGAAAACGAAGCTTGAAAACCTAAATTGTGCTTCTTTCTTCCTGACCCCTGCCGTGTGCCCAGCCTGTAAATTATTGGCACATGTGTGGTATTGCCGTACTCGGGACAACCCGCAGAATGATTTTTGGGGTGTTTGTCTAAAGTGGCATTCGTTGGGCACAGTACATGAGGCACTAAAATGACATTTTTGAGATAAAAACGCAATTTTTACTCTGCACCCTTTACTTTGCATTCAATTTTGACCAGCGTGTTGGGGGTTAAAATGCTCACCACAACCACCGATAAATTCTTTGAGGGGTCTAGTTTCCGTAATGGTATCATTTATTGGGGGTTTCTATTGCACTGGCACCTCACGGGCCTTGCCAACATGACATGGCACTCCAAATCCAAACGTGTGAAAACGGAGCTGGAAAATCAAAATTTCACTCCTTCCGTTCTCATCCCTTCTGTGTGCCCAGTCTGTAAATTATTGGCACATGTGTGGTATTGCTGTACTCGGTACAACCCGCAGAATGATTTTTGGGGTGTTTTTCTAAAGTGGCATGGGTTGGGCACAGTATATGAGGCACTAAAATGACATTTTTGAGATAAAAACGCAATTTTTACTCTGCACCATTTACTTTGCATTCAATTTTGACCAGCGTGTTGGGGGTTAAAATGCACCCGATAAATTCTTTGAGGGGTCTAGTTTCCGAAATGGTGACATTTTTGGGGGTTTTCTATTGTACTTTTACTTCAGGGGCTCTTCAATTACACTGTGGCACCACAAAATATTTGCAGCCAAATTGGCCTTCCAAGTTCCCAGTATCGCTAACTCTGTTCTGGACATCACTGTGCGGGGAAACAGCAGCTGACATCCACATGTCTGGTATTGCCGTACTCGGAAGAAGCAGGGCAAGAAATTAGGAATATATATTGGTCAAATTTCAAAAAAAAGTAGCGAGCCTTAACGTGCAAACAGTCCTTAAGGGGTTAATAAACATTCAATATGTGCTGTGGCATTCTACGCAAGTTCTTTGGAAGGTTTGGGAGCTATACACGTTTCTTTACCATTCATGATCATGCCGAATTTACGCAAAGATCTTTTTTGTTAATGCTAAATAGTTAATCAGCTGGCAGAAACGCGAACCTCTCTCCTTACATTCGGAGAAGCTATTGCTACAGATATAAATAGCTGCCAATATCACCTAAACAGCATGCTCTTGTACATAGAGAATCAGGACAACAGAGGAAAAAGGTGTCCCAGAAACAATTCCTCCAGCAACTATCCCCGAGTCCAACGGTTGAGACTGCTACTCCTAGCTGACTAGATTCCCTCATTTGCAGTTGAAAAATATAACAGAGCCTTGCAGCCAAAACCGTAAGTGAGCTAGAGACATTTGGGATTATTTACTAATGGTCCGCATGCACTTTCGTCGGACTTTCCGACATTCTCGGGTTTTGAACGGCTGTGACAGGTATGTAACAGGTGTATGCGCTGGCACTGTCTTGCACGCAATCGGATTTTGGAGCAGCTGCACTTTCTTCTATGCGACAGAAATTGGAGGGCATGCTGTCGGATGATCCGACCGTTTTGGACTGAACGCGGGATTTAACTTTCAAATTGTGTTGCAATACAACGCACTTACATGCACCATGAAGAATTAGGTCAACTCCTGTTGACCTGAGCGGGGAAGTGTCACATGTACGATATCAGGCGCATGATCTTAGTGAATCGCAGTAGAGTGCATTCTCGTTGGAGAATTTTCTTTGAGGGAACTCCGTCGGACAGGTAAATAAATGATCCCTATTACGAAAAGACACTTAAATCGCCTTTAAAAAAAAGAAGAAAATAGAGAAGGAGCAGTCACCTGAGTGAAGTTGGCCCCCCACCTTGTTCAAATCAAACAAAATTGGTGTCAAACATTTGTGCTGGTTTGTGCAGCAGAACTTTTCGTTTGTGCCGCTATCGTTTTTAAGATATGAATGAAAGTTTCCAGAGGTCATCAGAGGTCAACCAGCCCCCCCCACATTGCCCAAACCAAACCGGTGCTGAACAATACTGCTACATTTGTGCTGCTCAAATTTTTGTTTGTGCTGCTTTTGTTTTGAATAAGTGAACAAAAAATTAAAGGTTAAAAGTTCAAACAGCCCCCCCACTTTAACCGAATCAAACAAAACTGGTGTCAAACGTTAGTGCTACCTTTGTGCAGCAAAAATTTTTCTTTGTGCCGCTATCATTTTTAATATATTCATACTTATTTCAAGAAGTCATCAGAGTTCATTTCTTCCAAAGTACAATGGGTTTGCTAGCTCCCCCTGGTGATCAAACCAGGGAAGTGTCACTAGGTTTGTTTTTTACCAGTTCATCCTAAACACCTTTAACCTATGTAAACACCTGAACATACTTTATAAATGATAGCGGCACAAATGAAAATTTTTGCTGCACAAACCATTTTGTTTGATTTGAACAAGGTGGGGGGGCCAACTTCACTCAGGTGGAGCAGTCCTCTCAAATGGAGAATTACCCATTTCCAAGATATTTCCACAGAAACTCTAAAACTGCAGAATGAAGCATTTAACAGAGGACCTTAGAGTCTGCCTTATCGCTGGATATTCCCATTTAGCCTATACTTTATGTTATAAAATGTTCTGCAGTTTATCTGATCTTCTACCTCTATGCAATCACCTGGATCTGAAACCCAACAACCTGTGGACTGGCTCCAGATTACAGATATCTCTACTCTGCCAATAGCTGACTCCTGGATCCACCCAACTCCCCACTCAGCTTGGGAACGCCTGGCTACAGCAGATATCTGAGGAACTGTGTACAAGACATTCCCTTCTTCCTCAAGGTCCAGGTTATACAAAAATGATCTGCAAGTCACATGCCTGATGGCTTTGGATTCCACACACCAGTTTACCAGAGAAAAGGGGTAATATGTTTAATATGTTGGATCTCTCAGTTATGTTACTATTCCTATGAGGAATGTATACCAATGATAAATGAATCACAGGTTAGAGGGCTACATGCATGGTGGGCCTCCTTCCTCCCTAGTGAGTTATACTTTTTATGCTTTTACTATACACCCAGGCCTTATGGTTTAAAGAAACCTCCTTCAGGAAGTCCATCAAGAGCCACTTTGCGAAAATTATTTAGCTAACAAAATTGTGATGTATAATATGAGAAAGCAGGGAGAAGTCGCAAATATTGATAAAAAGTGAAAAATTTCTGTTTTGTTGCGTTATTACCTGCAAAACTAAGAATTATATATAAAAGAAAATATGTTTATGTCATAAGTCAAAGGAGTTAGCCATTTGGATTGAAGCAAAAGGCCTCTGAATATATAAGTTATATTAGTTGAGTATGGTTTTGGCTGGGGAAAGAAGATGGGTGGAGGATGACAGATGGAGAGAGAAGGGACCTGTGTACAGATTATATGACTATGCCACACAGAATATTAACTTGGAATAAGAAAGGTCCAAGTGATAGAATCGTATTAGGCACTTGTTTGTAGAGCCACTGCGGTCATGGTCACATGTGGCATTTTGGTTGCGTTTTGAAACAAAATCCAAAGGCTCCACCTGCGATTGAACGTTGAGGTAAGATTGCATATACTCGAGTATAAGCCAAGACCCCTAATTTTAGAACAGAAAACTGGGAAAACCTATTGACACGAGTATAAGCCGAGGGTGTAGTATACAGCCAGCCTGCCCCCATGGAGTACACAGCCAGCCAGCCCCCATGGAGTACACAGCCAGCCCCCATGGAGTACACAGCAAGCCAGCCCCCATGGAGTACACAGCAAGCCAGCCCCCATGGAGTACACAGCAAGCCAACCCCCATGGAGTACACAGCAAGCCAGCCCCCATGTAGTATACAGCCAGCCCTCAGTAGTATACAACCTGCCCCCATGTAGTATACAGCCAGCCCCCCATATATACTCGAGTATAAGCCAAGACCCCTAATTTTACCACAGAAAACTGGGAAAACCTATTGACACGAGTATAAGCCAAGGGTGTAGTATACAGCCAGCCCGCCCCCATGGAGTGCACAGCAAGCCAGCCCGCCCCCATGGAGTGCACAGCAAGCCAGCCCGCCCCCATGGAGTGCACAGCAAGCCAGCCCGCCCCCATGGAGTGCACAGCAAGCCAGCCCGCCCCCATGGAGTGCACAGCAAGCCAGCCCGCCCCCATGGAGTGCACAGCAAGCCAGCCCGCCCCCATGGAGTGCACAGCAAGCCAGCCCGCCCCCATGGAGTAAGCTTAATACTCACATGTGGCATTTTGGTTGCGTTTTGAAACAAAATCCAAAGGCCCCTAATTTTACCACAGAAAACTGGGAAAACCTATTGACACGAGTATAAGCCGAGGGTGTAGTATACAGCCAGCCTACCACCATGGAGTACACAGCTAGCCAGCCCCCATGGAGTACACAGCAAGCCAGCCCCCATGGAGTACACAGCAAGCCAGCCCCCATGGAGTACACAGCAAGCCAGCCCCCATGGAGTACACAGCAATCCAGCCCCCACGGAGTACACAGCAAGCCAGCCCCCATGGAGTACACAGCAAGCCAGCCCCCATGGAGTACACAGCAAGCCAGCCCCCATGGAGTACACAGCAAGCCAGCCCCCATGTAGTATATAGCAAGCCAGCCCCCATGTAGTATACAGCCAGCCCTCAGTAGTATACAACCTGCCCTCCGCAGTTTGCCAAACAGAAAAAAAAAATAACCTTAATACTCAGCCTCCGGTGTCCATGATGTTCGTCGCGGCTCCCCATGTCTCCTCTTCTATCTGCGGTCTGCCGGCCGTTTCACGTCATCAGCAGCGACACCTCCGCATCATAGTGTGCCAAGGAGCATAGACGCAACTCTGCCGGCTAGAGAAGAGAGAAGATAGAAGAGGAGACATGGGGAGCCGCAACGAACATCGGGGACACCGGAGGGTGAGTATTACGGGTTTTTTTTTTAATTGACTCGTTTGTAAGCCGAGGTGAGGTTTATCAACACATTTTTTGTGCTGAAAAATTCGGCTTATACACGAGTATATACGGTACTTTGCATTTACTTAACGTGTTGGAGACATAATTTTGCCAAAATATTTGATCACGAGTGGAGCCCTTGGATTGCATCTCCACATGTAATGAAAATGCCATGTGGTATAGGGGGCATATTAACCCCTTGCCACTGATGGGCGGTTTCCATTTTACTTTCTCTTTATTGCTTCCTACCTTCAAAAACCAATAACTTTTTATTTTTCCATGTACTTCCTAGTGACAGTATTTTATATACCCTCAGGAATCCCAGAAAAAAATCCCCAGTTCGCGGTGATACACGTGCATTTAGCCCAGCCTTCTTACAATGTCCAAGCTCCATAGTAAGTATATCATTATTGTTTACTCAGCAGGTCTAGTGTTATTTGCTTCCCTACTTTGGTGACCACGTAGGAACACACTTTAGATATATGCAGGCTCATGGTGGGTTTTGGATCCAGTGACATATTTAGGTTTAACCCCTTAAGGACGCAGGGTATTTTCGCTAATTTCTCGCTCTCCATCTTCAAAAATCCATAACTTTTTCATTTTTCCGTGTGCAGACCTGTGTGAGGGCTTATTTTGTGCGTAACAAATTTTACTTTCCCATGATGTTATTTATTATTCCATGCCATGTAGTGGGAAGCCGCAAAAAAATTCCAAATGTGGAAAAATTGAAAAAAACTGCATGTGCGTCATGTTCTTGTGGGCTCAGTTTTTACGACTTTCACTCTGCGCTCCAAATAACACCTCTACTTTATTCTTTGGTTCGGTGCGATCGCGGTGATACCAAATTTATATAGGTTTTATTGCGTTTTAATACATTTTCAAAAATTAAACAAATGTGTACAAAAAAGAAAAAAAAATTTTGCCATCTTCTGACGCGAATAACTTTTTCATACTTTGGCGGATGGAGCTGTGTGAGGTGTCATTTTTTGCGAAATGAGCCAACGTTCTCATTGCTACCATTTTGAGGACTGTGCGACATTTTGATAATTTTTAATTACATTTTTTATGTGATGTAAAAAGGTGTAAAAGTCGCGTTTTGAACATTTGGGCGCCATTTGCCGTTCCGGAGGTCACCGCCGTCAATAACAGTTTTTATATTTTGATAGATCGGGCATTTTGGGACGCGGCGATACCTAATGTGTCTGTGATTTTTACTATTTATTATATTTTATATCAGTTCTAGGGAAAGGGGGGTGATTTGAATTTTTAATATTTTATTATTTTTTTACATTTTTTAAACTTTTTTTTTTCTTTTTTTTCCCACTATTTCTTAGACCCTCTAGGGTACATTAACCCTAGATGGTCTGATCGCTCCTGCCATATACTGCAATACTACTGTATCGCAGTATATGGCATTTCTGCTCACTATACATTACAGTGAGCCACAGGCTCATTGTAATGCATATGCAGAAGCCATGTATCCTCGGGTCAAACGAAGACCCGAGGCTACCATGGCAACCGATCGCCGCCCCCCGATGACGTTCGGGGGAGCGGCGATCGGAGGTAAGATGGCGGCGCCCATGCGCCGCCAAATTTAAAGTGCCGCTGGCGACTTTGCCGGCGGCAAAGAAAAGGTTATCACCCGCGATCGGTGCAAGCACCGACCGCGGGTGACAGCGATGGGTCTTTGCTGCGATATGCAGCAAAGCCCATCTCTGTATGAAGAAGGCTCAGCCCGTGAGCCTTCTTCATACAACCTTCACAGCTCCGTGGCGGATATATCCGTCACGGAGCGTGAAGGGGTTAAGCATGTGCCTTTTCTGGCCTATTTCTTTTTAAGAACTAAAGGACAAGAGGCACTGGCAGAATTAATATATTTCCAGAAAATTGCCTTAGGCAAAAAAAATTTTCATCTCATAATCAAGTGCCAAAACGAATAATAAAATGTAACTTTAATTCAATCTCAGATAAAAGATTTCTAGGCAAATAAAGTTTATAAAAACCCAATGTGCTGTGTGGAGTTAATACAGTTATTAAGTAGATTATTTTTTATGTGTAACCTTTCGGTGTAGGTGTGTTTCTATCTTTGGTAGTGCTAGAGGAGTAAAATGCCTAGCTCATTAGCCGTTCTATACACTTTATACACGATAGCTAGATATTGACACTAGATGTCAGTGTTGTGCACAACTTTCTGTATGCTTCTCGTAGCTATAGATCGTAACAAAGTATCATCTCACGGACACTACCCTAAACTCACTGTATAAAAACGACTGATACTTTGTTGCAGGCTACTTAGCCTTTCCTACAGCTTTCCTACAGAGCTTCTTACACGCTGATTTTATCCATTTCTCCTCACACACAATGCATTTAAAATTCATACACTATAAGCCCCCCAACATGTTTCGCCAGTTCCCGGGCTTCCTCTGGGGAAATGGGCTATAGATAAGGGTGCCACCAAATATTTGGGGCTTTAAAGACTTTTTCCTCCACTTGCTTTGAGGTAGCCAACCACGAAGATTATCCAGAGTTTGCAACACTTAATTGGTCCAGAATAGATAAATGATTTGATGGAGTACAAATCAAGTTGAATGTGTTGGTGACATCATGGTCCTAACCACCAATGTTTGTGGATTCAGGTCGGATTATATACAATGGGGCATATTTATCAAGAAACTCAGAATATTTCTAGTTGCCCATGGCAACCAATCACAGCACAGCTTTCATTTTGACCAGTGCTCATGAATATTTTAAAGGGGAGCTGTGATTGGTTGCTATGGGCAACTCAAAATATTCCGACTTTCAGACAGCTTGATAAATCTGCCTTAGTATCTAAATGATTTAGTGCGCACACTCCTACACTCCACCCTTCATTGTGCTTAGATTTGTGCGTATGTTAGTGGAACATACTTGTCTGCGATCTCCCGATGGTCCATCAGGTCTGCGTATGTAACAGAAGTTGAGTGCTTTGGGTTCGGCACATCGGGATGTTCTGCGCATGTCAGATTCTGCATGACAATGTCTGCCAAACAGAATTATCTACTCTGGCTAGCAGTATTTATATCTGCGCTGCAAGTCAAGGGGGTGTAAACATATGGTGTAAGGCTTAATATTGGCTATTTCTCTACATAATAAAAACCTAAGTAACCTATTTACAATTTCTATGTATACCTTGACATAAGTCAAAGTCGTCTGTGTTTAGTATGAATTCCTATTTTGGATGTGCTCTTATTATATTTATTGTTACTTTATATTCATCTAGTTGCAGTACTGAAAATCAGAACTGGTTCGCACACCATGTTAAGACAGTACCACAACAGATAAAGTCTCATCTGGGTCTGTTGATGCACTCCTACTTCATTAATTATCATTGTTGTTATTCTTATTACTTAACCCTTTAACGCTGAAGCCACTTTTCACCTTCCTGACACGGCCCATTTTTTTCAAATCTGCCCTGTGTCACTATAAATGTTTATAACTTTGAAACGCTTTAACATATCCAAGTGATTTTAAAATAGTTTTCTCGTGACACCGAATGTCTACTTTATGTGGACATGGTTTTTTATGGGCTTACCTGCTCAGGTTTCAAGTCACTTTGAGAGGCCTAAATAAAAGTAAAACCCCATAAATTACCCCATTATAGAAACTACACCCCTCAACGTATGTAAAACAACTTTTATAAAATTTGTTTGTTAACCCTTTAATTGTTTTACAGGGGTTAAAACAAAATCGGATACAATTTTGAAAGTAAATTTTTTTTGGCTAAATTAATGTGTTTTTCAAAAAAAGTACAAATTCTCAGTGGATAAAATACCAAAACTCTCCACAAAATTTGATAACCAATCCCTCACTAGTATAACAATACCCCATATGTGGTGGTAACCTGCTGTATGGGCACACGCCAGGGCATCGAAGGGAAGCTGCGCCATTGAGAGCAGATTATGCATTATCACTTTTTATTGGCTATACAATCTTTTTTTTTTTTACTTGGCAATTTGGACATATAAGGGCTTATTTTTTGCGACATGAGACGCACTTTACAAATATTTCATTTTAGTGGGTCATTAGCTTATTGATGAGATTTTATTAACTATTTAATGTACAAGTGAAAAGAAAATTGTCAATTTTGGTTTCCTTTCTTTTTGTATTGTTTGGGGGTCGTACACCGTACACTAAAAATACTATACTATCTTTATTCTTTCGGTCGCTACGATTATGGTGATACCTCATTTATATAGTTTTTCATTTATTTTTACAAATTTTACTGGAAAAAAACTAAAATAGAGGAAATCTCATTTGTTTTTGCATCGCCATCTTTTTGGAGACATAACTTTAATATTTTTTTGGTTGACAGAGCTAGTCTAGGACTTATTTTTTACGTGTTAAGTTGTCCTTTAAAATGGTACCATTTTGACTTTAACTAAAAACATTTTTTTAATAAAAATAATTAAAAAAGGTTAATGTTTTTAACAGTTTTTATTCACTTTTACAGGTTAGCTTGAACAAACGATCCACTGATCGATTGTTCAAGCTATTCTTCACCTTACACACGGATCGGAACCACGGACATCCCCCCCCCCCCGATTGCGGGTGTTAGAGGAGGGTGTCGGCTATATACCCGGCTCCTGAACGGAAGAAGTTTGACGTAATAGTAATGCATTTTGCGGGAACGCACCTCCCGCAATGCAGTACGATTACGTCAAATGTCGGGAAGGGGTTAAGGTCACACTGTTGATTCCATATCTGATTTACCATGGAATGTTACGGCTATCCAATTTATGTTCTCGTCTGGCCTTGGCAATATTAGTTATACCAGCTGTCAGATTTATATTAATCCGTTTTGTACTTCAGGAGGATCTTATACATAGTGTCATAAATTATGGGTTATGAGTTCCCTTCTTATAATCGAAGGAAAGTCACCTTTGCCCTATAAGATAACTTAATTAGCACCTGGGCCATAGGGAAAAGTGGTGGGTATATCTTTTTCTCAGGAGACCCATGTGAAAAGATATAACATAAATAAGGAATATGTCCTTAACTTTCCGGGTTGATTCAGGTGTAGCCACGCCCATTTCACATGACCAAGGGGGCAGATCAAGTGTTTAGTTAAAAGAAACATGCCAGCTTTGAATTCTTGTTGTCTACGGGGAATACATTAAGCTTTTAAGATTTCCAGAATTTTCATCGGTTTTCTCCACCGTGGATCTTTATGCAAATCCAATTAGTAAGAGGTCTGTCTTTTCTTTATTTCATCCCTTTTTATTTTACTGTTTGCTGTTATGTATGTCTGTTATTTTACACTTTTTGTAACTATTAAGCATTGTGCATATTTCGCATATTAAATAGTCTTTTAATAAGTTTTTCCTTGTGCTCTATACGTTCCCAAACCTCTGGAGAGGGGAATTACAGCTAAGCTGTGTTACCGTGTGATTGTCTGTGTGCTAACAGTAATTATAGGCAATATGTGTCTGTGCTAGCAGAAGCTATAGACATTGGGGGTCATTTACTAAGGGCCCAATTCGCGTTTTCCCGACGTGTTACCCGAATATTTCCGATTTGCGCCGATTTCCCCTTAATTGCCCCAGGATTTTGGCGAATGCATTTTAAAAAAAAAAAATGTGCCGCGGAGCTTGCACTTACTTTCACTCAGCCCGGCTCGGTGTACTCAAGTGCATTCCGATGCTCTTCAGCGCAGCAGCACCACCTGGTGGACGGCGGAGGAACTACCTTAATGAATCCCAGCCGGACCCGAATCCAGCACAGAGAACGCGCCGCTAGATCACGAATGGACCGGGTAAGTAAATCTGCACCATTGTGTGTCCAGGTGATCTGTACAGCACCTAGAAGAGCGTGTATCTGAGTGCCTCTGTGTAGTAGCATTCCATAGGCACGCAAGTTGTAGGGGGGTAATAGTGTGGTTGTGTTCCCCCTGGGCTGTGTGTGTGTAGTGTCTGGGATTCGGATGCGCTTGGTTTCTCTGACATGAGAATTGAGTTGAGTGGGTGATCTGTGTGCTAAGGGTGTAGGAATTAGCATAAGGACTTTATTTTGTGAGTGGGCGGAGCTTAGGGGTAACTTGCGTGGTCTCCTGGTGTAGGCCTGGTGTGTGGACTCCGGCAAGTGGGGTTCGTGACGCATAGTATGAATTTTGTGGGAGAAGTTGTGGGTTACAATTATATCCTCTCACTGTTAGTCTTATGTCAACATGCATTTACAATAGTTATATTTGTATTTATTGAAGAATACAAATACATGTATTCTTCAAATTCAAATATATGTATATATTTAGGACATGTGGAGGCATATGGGGGGGGGGGAGGACTTGCACTTTGCAGCTTTGCATCCATTATCCAAATGAGTGACCCATACGAAACACCAGAAAATCACAGCCGGTAAACCACCAGAAAATGTAGCCTGACACAGCTCTTGCTAAGGGGATGATGTGCTATATTTCCTCTTGCCCTCCAGCGTCTGGGCTATAGACAGTTGAACGCTGCGCATGGAGACATTGGTGGACGCTGTGGAGGCTAAATGGACAAGAAACAGCAGGGGCAGCATTCTTGGATGCCTCTGAGGCTGCCTAATCTTTGGATGGAGCTGGCGGACCGCTGCCAGACGAGCTTTCGCCTGGCATAGCCCCTGCCTCTCGGCTCCGCCCCACCCAAAATGGACCTGGGGCCAGAAGCATTCACTTTGAAAAAAATTATAATTTTCAAAGCAGGCGGGGGCTACAAACAGCACTTCTAAGAACATTTTGTATAAGATCAAGTGTAGTACTGTTCTTATAATTAATTGGCCGGGTTTTGGACGGGGGAGGGGAAAGTAAACAGATGCGCAAGTAGCGCTGAAATAATATTGGTTGAAGATAAAAGTTTTGCGGTATATTTTGTGGATAACACAGCAGGGTGGCAACAAAGTTAACAAGTTTAAAGTTGAACAAGCATTGTGATTACCCAGCCTATCAACCCAGCTTGGGTCTGTCACCTCATCATCCTCTGATCCCTCAGTCTGCTCCCCCCTCGGACTTTCTGCCCTGACAACTTCACCAGTGTCTGACAACCGTGTCTGCTCATCGTCCGACACCTCTTTACACACTTCTTCCACTACTTCAAGAAGGTCATCAAGACCCACAGACTGCAACTGGTTGAAAACCTGGGCATCGGGAAAGAGCTCAGCGGCAACCGGACAAGTGGTTTGTGACTCTGGGAAGGGTCCAGAGAACATTTCTTTAGAGTATGCCGCCTCAAATGGCAAATTTTCCTGGGAGGGGGCAGACTGGGGAGAAGGAGGCTGAGGAGCTGGAGGAGTGCTCACTTGGGTAACATGGGTGGACTGCGTGGAAGACTGACTGGTGGACAAATGGCTAGAAGCATTGACCGCAATCCACGACATCACCTGTTCGCACTGTTCTGGCCTCAACAGTGCTCTACCACGAGTTCCAGTAACTTGAGACATGAAGCTAGGGAGTGTAGCTCCGCGGCGTTCCCCTGCTCCCTCATCAGCAGGTGGTGTCTCGCCCAGGACCACGGCTTCTGACCCCTGCAGTATTTGGATGGCCATGCCCTCTACCCCTAACCCTCGGGTTCAACATTTTCAAAATTAAAGTCTATTATATAGAAAAAACAGAAAAACTGTAAAAAAAATTTTTGTGTTTTTTTATTTTTTTGTGTGCGTTTTTTTTTTTTTATAGAACAAAAACGTGCAGAAGAAATCAGACAGCAACCACAGTAGATGATTGCTATGGCTGGTTTTAAACCTACACTGACAGCACACAAAAGGATTTTGTGCTGTGACGGAGTGTGTCACTAACTTTTGAAAAACTCTAATGTAGCCCTAGCAAGGGCTTTTGGGTTGTTGGAGAATCACTCCTGCCTAAAAGTAATCTACTAGCACCCTAACGCTATCCCTGACCAGCAGCAGCTCTCTCCCTAACGGCATCCAGACAGAGAATGATCCGAGCAGCGCAGGCAGGGGCTAGTCTATTCCAGGGTCACCTGATCAGGCCAGCCAACCACTGCTATCGACATCTAAGTGTACCATGTGATGCTGGGTGTACTGCAGAGTCTCCTGGCTAGTGATTGGCTCAGTTTCTGGCCGCCAAATATGTAAACGCCGCGAGATGACATTTTCTCGGGCGGGCGAAATACTCGTCTGAGCACCGACCAGTTGCGAGTATGCTAATGCTCGAACGAGCATCAAGCTTGGACGAGTATGTTCGCTTATCTCTAGTAATTATGTTTGAAGGGGATTTGGGAGTTCTGATTTGGGGTGATGTATAGTGTTCACATCACAGGGAAGTACTATCCTCCTAACATTGATTGTAGGAAAGCTACAAAGTTGAATCCTTCATTCAGGCCATTTGGACTCCCTGGACTCCACTTTAGTCTGTGGAGCCATTGTGCCTCCGTTTTCAGCAACTTCCTATCCAAGTTTCCCCTTCTCTGGCCTAGTTGTAAGTTTCTCGATTCCACAGAATTTCTGACAGCTTGTGTCTCCTTTATGTACTGTCCTAAATGGTTTGGATATCGGAGTGTCCTTTCAGGTGTTCCGATATCCGTCTGTGCAATTCCTGAATAGTTTTACCAACATAGAGTAAATGACATGTACACTGTGCTGCGCAGATGAATTCTTTGCTTTTACATTTAATATATTGTCCAATATATTCTTCCCCATCAATTGGATTTACGAAAGATCTGGTGCGAGGCATAAACGTAGACATAGTTCAGTGACATGCACAGACCTGATCGCATCGGGAGATCGCAGATAAGTTCCATCGACACACGCTCAAATCTAAGGGCACCGAAGAGTGGAGTGTAGGACCGGGCACACTAAATCATTTAGATACTACGAGAGAAACAACCTCATTGGATATACTCTGACCTGAATCCACCAACATTGGTGGTTAGAATCCTGATGTCACCAACACATTACACTTTATATGTGCTCCATCAAATCATTTACCTATTGTGGACCAAGTGATGCAAACTCTGGATAATCTTCGTGGTTGGCTACCTCAAAGGAAGTTGAGGAAAAAGTCCCAAATATTTTTGCCACTGTTATCTATAGCCCATTTCCCCAGAGGAGGCAAGGGAACTGGCAAAACATGTTGGGGGCTTATAGTGTATGAATTTTAAATGCAATGTGTGTGAGGAGAAATGGATAAAATCAGCGTGTAAGAAGCTCTGTACTGCAGACAGAGCCAGCTGTAGCAAAGGCTAAATATTCTGCAAACAAAGTATCAGTCGTTTTTATAAAGTGAGTGCCTGTTTATGGTAGTGTCAGTGAGATGATACTTTGTTACGATCTATAGCTATGGGAAGTATACCAAAAGTTGTCCACAACACTAACTACAACAACTAATGAACTCATTTATACGCACTTATACTCATGTAGCACAAACAGACACCTACACATAAAAAATAAAAACTGCATTAACTCCACACAACACATTGGGTTTTTATAAACTTTGTTTGCATAGAAATCTTTTATCTAAGATTGAATAAAATTTACATTTTATTATTCGTTTTGGCACTAGGATATGAGTTGAACCTTATTTGCCTTTTTCCGGCAATTTTCTGGCCTATAACACATTGCCACCTAGTGTTAACATTTGTGCCTTTGACTAGCTACCATTAGCCTGCCACCTGCCTTTGTGCCATATACACACATATTCCCACAGGATAGTGTTCGGAGCAGTGTTATACAGGAGGACATTGTTGTGGCATTATCAGGTGCTACTGTCTCCCCTGCACTTGTGTAACTGGGAAACAGATGGGCTGTATTCCCTTTTTTAATTACTTTTATATGGTTTTGTCCGAATAGTCTTTTGCAGAAACTTAACACATGGTTTTTTACATTATTCATGAAGTTGTTTTTTCATGTGTGAAGCATTATATATTTATCATTAAGTGTTATGGTCCCATTTCTCAGGAGGTATTTTATATTCCATCCCTTGTACTGGGAAGTGGAAATGCAATTCAAAATGCCGTGAAACTGACAATAACCTGCATTTGTGTCATATTCTTATGGGCTCTGTTTTTCTGTTTTTTTCTGTACATTCCAAATGGCATCTCTAATATAATATTTGGTGATCACAGGGATACCAAATTTAGATTGGTTTCATTAGGTGTTGATAAGTTTTTTATTTTTGGTAAAAATCTACGTACTCCCAAAAAATGATTACCTTTACCATATTCTAACTTTTCATTCTTAGGAGTATGGAGTTGGCTAAGTGTCATTTTTTTCCGGGAGGAGCTGACGTTTTCATTGCTACCATTTATGTTTTATATGTGTTGCGAAACAGCAAATAAGTGTTGATTTGGACACTTGAGCGCAATTTTCCATTACAGCACCACGGAAATAACAGTTTTTAAATCTTCATGTATTAGACATTTTAAAACGCATTGATACTCAACATGTTGTGTTTTCTTTTTACTTTCTCCATTTTTTTTTTCATTATTTGCTTTATATGTGTGAGGAGCTTTTGATAGTTGTGTAGATATGTACTGTGTTAGCCATGGAGAACAGAAGAAGATTGAAGAAATCAGGCGATTAGAGGCTTTTGGGACATTTTTATGAATTTTATTTTTAATTTTTATAAATTTCATTTAGTTTTTTTAGTTTTTTATTTTCACATTGCTATCATGTGATCACTAGTCCATACTAACGCACTACAATAACCATGTATTGCAGTGGATTAGAAGTGTCAGCCAAAAGTGCCGGCCTATTACAGATAACTAACAAGATTTTCCTAAAATCAGTGTGTCTTAGCTCTATTCATTGCTTGACGGAAGACCACAACCCCCTATTATTAAGAAAATATTAGTGAATGGCAGTGGAGTGAATCGTTTGGAGCCAGAATGGCTTCAACTTCCAAATAAGTATAATCACAGGGGGTTGAAAGGCATAGTGTCAGAAAAAGGGTGGAGTGAAATTACTCTAGTTAGGTATTCTATTTTCTCAAGCCTAAACAAAGCTTGCTTCGTGCCTGAAGGAAAATCTATCCTAAATAAAGTAAAATGGGATTTTGAGTGGCATTAAAATTGACAAATTGGGATGCAATTACACCACATTATCTGTATGCAGCCTATCCAAAGACGCATAAGGAACATTAGTCCGGTTCAGGAAGCTCTGTTTAATGGGTTTATGAACGGCAAGCAGCATGCAACCCAGCTTTCCAAAGGTCCATAAATTTTTTTATAGTTTTTTTTACCAAAACCACCCGGATTAACCTGTTGGCGTTCAGAGTCCGATATATCAGACGCAGCGCTGATTCGGTTCAGCTCAAGATCTGAACCGAACCGGCATCGGGACACACAGGGTGCAGGCTATAACTAATAACCGGCACCCCACTGTAACACCCGTTCGCAAGTGTTTAGCCCGTTAAATGCCGAACCATTCCGTTGCTATGGCAACTCTGGGGTCCATTCTGGACTCCAAAGCTGCCTGTAGGCACTGCCTGTAAGATGGCGTCTGACGTCATCTTAAAGGGAACCTACCACCACAAATCTACCTATAAAGGTAGATCGGGTGGTAGGTTTATCAATGGGACGTGAGGATAGCCCTTTTAAGGGCTAATCCTCACGTCCCCACACTTTTTTGTTAACTTTTATTAAACTTGTATGCAAATTTACTTATGCGGCTACTGGGGCGTGGAGTAGCCGCATCTGAGGTTACACAAGGCGGGAACTCCACGCCCCGGTAGCCTCTTTTCCCCTCCTACTCACCATCTTCGGCGCTCAGCTCCGCGTAGCTGCGCGCCCTCGTCCGGCGATTCTGCCGTCTGCGCATGCGCAGAAGAGCAGGCCCGCGCCTGTTTCGGAGCAGTGACAGCGCAGGCGCGGGCCTGCTCTTCTGCGCATGCACAGACGGCAGGATCGCCAGACGAGGGCGCGCAGCTACGCGGAGCTGCGCGCCAAAGATGGTGGGTAGGAGGGGAAAAGAGGCTACCGGGGCGTGGAGTTCCCGCCTCGTGTAACCTTCTCCACGCCCCAGTAGCCGCATAAGTAAATTTGCATACAAGTTTAATAAAAGTTAACAAAAAAGTGTGGGGACGTGAGGATTGGCCCTTAAAAGGGCTACCCTCGCATCCCATTGATCCACATACAACCCGATCTACCTTTATAGGTAGATTTGTGGTGGTAGGTTCCCTTTAAAGGCACAGTGTCAGCCTATGCATGTGCAAAGGTTGACACTGCTAATACCCTGCAATACATCAGTATTGCAGATTATCATGAACAAGCAATCAGATGTCCCATGGCGGAAAAAGTTAAAAAAAAAAAAAAAAGTTATTCAATAAAAATTTAAGTAATAAATCAATAAAAATGCCTATAATCCCCATAACATGTGAAGAGACATATACGCTAAAAAAAACTCTAAATCATAACACAAACCCCACATATATCACAGCGTCCGTAACAATCCTTAGAATAAAAGTAAATAATTATTGAACTCGCACGATGAACGCTGTTTAAGTTTTTTTTAAAACCCAAAAAATTAATTTTTACATATGGAATCCCACAAAAAAAATGCAATAAAAAGTGATCAAAAAAAATATGTACTTCAGAATGATACTTTTGTAAAGTACAACATGTCCCGCAAAAAGCAGGCCAACAACCAGCTCTGTAGCCAAAAAAGTAAAAATGTTATGCCACTTGGAAGACGGCAATGCAAAAATGATTGATTTTTTCCCCACATTATGTTTTATTAAATTTACCAAATAAAACCTAAGAAAAAATATTCATGTATGGTATCCCAGTAATCGTATTAACCCATAGAATAGAGATAACATAATTAATAGGCTATACGGTGAACACGAAAAAAAAAAAAAAGTAAAAAATCCAGTACAGAATTGATGCTTTTCTACTCCAGCCCTCAAAAAAATATTCCTAAATTTTCAACAATAGGGGATACCAACCCGAAAATGGTAAAGCTGGAAAACGCATCTCATCCCGCAAAAAAAAAAAAATGCAGTCACATGGCCCCAATAACGAAAACCGAAAATTTTATAGCCTACAAAAAGGGCCAATGAGGAAACTAAAATCCTGGCAGCTGCACGGCAATCCTTCCCTTCTGCGCCTCGCTGTGCCCCCATAAAACATGTAACGGGGGTCTCTGTACTCGGGAAAAATTGCATAACAAATTGTATAGTGGGTTTTCTCTTTTTATCCTTTGGAAATGTGTAAAATTTAGGGCTAAATCAATGTATAACCGACACAATTTGACCATTCTAAATTTCACCTCCATTTTGATGTAATTACTATGAAGATCTCATGGGGTTAACAATCCTCCTAAAAGCTGTTTGCTGTTTGAGGGGTGCAGATTTGAAAATGGGTAATATAGGGGGGTTTTGATGATAAATATGTAAAATTTCATTCAAAACAGTATTTATCCCCAAAATAGTCAATTCTGAAAATACGGAAAACCGATATTCGATTTGTAAGCCGCGTAACATGAAAATAAATTATCCAGACATTTCAAAAATGATGAAAATGTAAAGTAGACATATAGGAAATGTTATTCAGCAACTTATTTAGGTGGTAAATCTATCTGCCTGTAAACGCAATGATTTTGAATTTCGAAAAATGGCAAATTTTTCAAACAATTCATCATTTTTCCTTTTTTTTTTTCTTGTAAATAAATGCAAAACTTATCAGCCAAAATTTACCATTAAAATGAAGTACAAGATGTAAGGGGGGGGGGGGAGGGGGGAAACACGAACTCTCTCAATATCACTTTGATAAGTAACAGTGTTTAAAAGTAATGACCATATTAAGAGATGTAAATCAGAATCCCAAAAATGGGACTGAGCCTTAAGCTGTAAAATGGCTGCGTCCTTAAGGAGTTAAACAAGATATACAAATTGTAGATTTCCTTAAAAGAACATCTACCACCGGGATAAAGGATTGTAAACCAAGCAAAAAGACATACTTGTGGTGTGCCCCCTCTAACATTTGATTTCATTTTAATGAAACACAAATACCTTGAGCATGCTGAAAAAACGATTATAAAATTATGATAATGAAGCTAAGTTGTATCTGTGCTGGGGCTTGGCGCTTCTGTAATGTAACTACAATTTTTTTTTACAAAAATACAGTCTCCAGAGCACACTTTCAGTGAGTTTGAGTACAAAATTCTGTTCCACCTAATTTATGGTTTAACATCTCGGCAATTATTGTATTGTGCCCGAAAGGCAGGCAGAAGTAATCGTTGCCCCATCCCCCACCTGCTGTGTACGGGTGATCCAGCTCAGGTTGGCGACTTAAATTTTAAACTCTCAAAATCACCTAGATATGTTAAAGCGTTCCAAAGTTATAACCAATTATTGTGACACAGGGCAGATTTGAAAAATCGAGTCTGGTCATTGAGCTGAAAACTAGTGTCGGTGATAAGTGGTTTTTACGGGATAGACTTCGAGACTGGACAAAAGAAAGAAAACATACCTTTTTAGACTCAGCTCTTTGTCCCACCCCGGACATACATTCTATTTCATTTTTATATCCCCAACTTCGCAGATCAGAAGTGGATAAAAAAGCAGCCTCTTTGTTTAAGACATGGGAGAAGGACATAGGGAAAACTGATCTCACACCGATAGTACTTAAGGGTTGGGAGAGACTTAGGAAAGCAGTGATCAGTGCAAAATGGAGGGATGGTTATTTCAGGCTCATACATAAAGCTATTTATGGTTGCAATATACCGCCACATCCTGACACCCCACATAGATTGACAAGGTGTCCAAAATGCCAGAAACCCTAGCAGATTTATTTCCTGGGCATGTCCAGCTTCCCAGGAGTTCTGGCGGCAGGTTACTTTAAGGGTAAAAGACAAACTGAGAATAGATTTGCCCTTGGATCCCAGCTTGTTGGTCCATCACTGTGATGTGATGGACTTTTCCCAACTTCAAGTGCTTCATGTTTATATCTTAGCAGCTAAATGTTTTCTATTTGCCAGATGGTTACAGCTCATCAGGAGATACATTCACTTGGAAAGCATAGAGGTTGAGAAACCCCGACGGAAAAATTGACAAATGGGGGGGGGGGGGTCATTTCAGAAATCTACTCGGATGACATTATCAGGGAAATAGTTTCCACTTACATTACCACGGTGCGGTATCTTCAAAATGACTTTGCAGGAAAATTGGGCAAGCTCAAGATTACCTGATGGGCTGGGATCATTCTCTCACCTGGGAAACTTTCTGTGATCTACCTGGAGCTCTGATTCATTGCTTTTTTTATGAGTAGAAGGACAAGAAGGACTCGTAGTCTCTGACACCTGTGATGGGATGGGAATTGAGGTGGGGAATGTGTGGGATTTAGTTATGCATCTGCAATGCCTTACTGTGATGTACTCCCTTTGTATTGATAAAGATACACCAGTTATTTGCTGTATGTGGTAAACTAAGAAAACTACTAAAATATGTTTTAAAAAAATAAATAAATAAGGAAGATTAAATATCTTGTTCCAGAGAATTTCCTACAGTTTAAATTTTATGAATTTTTTCAAAAGCTTAACTGTTTTCTGCATGTTTACTCAAAAGCTATAGCAAATGCCAACAACGTGTATAGAAAGACAGGTATGAATTTTAGAATCATCAGCTCTACCACAATGAGGCTCATTGACCACTCTTCAGTGTCTGCTGCATTATTCCGCTTGGCCATGGATGCGATATGTCTGGACTAGGATGTAGGGTAAACAAGGCTTTCAGATCCTAGAGAGTCTGTTTGTAGCAAATATACTGCAACCTATTTACCTCTTCTAAGCCCTATCTGAGTAAATGCTCCCGGTCGACTGAATAAATCCTACTCTTTCTAGCGACTACGAATGAGGAAGAGTCCCAACAAGCGTCCCAATAAGACTAATGTGAATTTATTCCTGCTGATCACGTGATCACAAACGCTTCAAACTGGTCACTATTGAAACTACTGATACCGAGTCAAGCGTTCTATGCATAGCGTTCTACCATAGACGATTTGCTTGAAACTCCAGATCTTATGTTAGCATTACATATTGTTTATGTTTTAAGGCTTGACTTAAAAGTATCACAGTATTAATATGAATATGTTAAAGACTTTGTTTTATTAAGTGTTATGACATCAGTATGGGTGGGTGGAATCTCATTGTTCACGGACGCATTTAACACACCCTGCATCCCCTCCTGAAACAATCATGAGTAAGATGAAAGCTTGAGACACGTTAAAGTGTTCCTGTAAATGTGCGTTTCATGCCACCCCAATCTGAAATAAAGGCTTTGAAATCATTGATTGAGCCACTTGATTCACACTTCTTGCTATGTCAGATGACCTGGCCACCACAGTCACCAGACCTGAACCCAATCAAGATGGTTTTGGGCAAGTTGGACCGCAGAGTGAAGGCAAAAGGGCCAACAAGTGCTAAGCATCTCTGAGAACTCCTTCAAGACTGCTGGAAGAACATTTCAGATGACTAGCTCTTGAAACTCTTAAAGAGGATACCAAAAGTTTGCAAAGCAGTAATCAAAGCAAAACGTGGTTACTTTGAAGAACCTAGAACACAAGACACATTTTCAGTTGTTTCACACTTTTTTGTTAAGTACCGTATATACTCAGGTATAAGCCGACCCAAGTATAAGCCGAGGCCCCTAATTTTACCACAAAAAACTGGTAAAAACTTTTTTTTTTTTTACTCGAGTATAAGCAGAGTTTGAGTTTTCAACACATTTTTTTGTGCTGAAAAACTAGGCTTCTAATCGAATATATATATATATAATTCCACATGTGTTCATTCAATTCAAAATCTACAATTTTTATAGCCATAAAAATACATGAATGAGAAGGTGTGTCCAAACTTATGGTCTGTACATATACACACACACACACACACACACACCTTACTATACACTTATATATACTGCTCTCACATACCCAATTTTTATAACATACATATACCTCTCTACACAACAAAAACACATACTAACACATACATACACACACACACATACACACAATGCATTTGCAGGCTGCACATATATGAATAGACTAACCTGTAATGTGGAGGAGGGAAGAGGTCACCTCACCATGAGTCTGCATCACAGAGATGTGGTTTTCCTTAACCCATCTTGGAAAACTTTGCATATTTTCCCAGAATCCCCCCAGTGGAGCATCAATGGCTATAATACTCCACACACCTAGACGGCAGCCTTTATTGGCAGTCTCTGTAAGGATAACTTTAACTTCAGCTTCCCAGCACAGACAGCTGCGGTACGCCCCACCCCTCCTCTGCAGTTTAGAGATGAAGCTCCCGCATGCTTATGAGAGAGCTAGGAGTTTTTGTATGGGCGTTATAGGAGGATGGGGCCCCGGGCAACCCCCCACAACGCCCTAATGAGGATCCTCCCTGATTCCAAGCAGATCCACGGGTCCTGCAAGGGCAGGTTGGAAATTGTAAATATACAGAGGAAAAGGAGAATAGTAACCAGATATGGAGTGTGTCAGCCTCTTCTTAGTTCTCACCTGTATAATCCCCCTGCCCTCTGTAGTCGCTGGGGAGGCTGCATTCCCAGGAATGCGGTGCCAAAATGTGCAGCTGCAGCTCGGGGATGTTCCTACTGGTAGGATGAAAAGGTGGGGTCCACCACTGAGGCAGAGTGTTCACTTAACCCACTATTGCTGGAGGAAATTCTGTCAGTGCTTCTCCTATAATTTTGCAAGTGTATGTGCTGTATGCTGGGAGCAGACACGTACATTCAACGTCACAGGAGAAGCCGTGACACCTGTAGCAATGCTTTGATGGGGAAGGTCCTAGCGGAAGTCATAAAGGGCTGCTGTAAGTCCGCTCCCCTCTCTCTACTTGTGTCAACGCGGTGTGTAGTGGCAGCAGAGGCAGTGTATAACTGTGTGCCATATATTTTAACTGCATTGGTGCCACAGGACACCAGCACCACTAACCGCTCAGAGGCCTGGGGAATCACTGGAGCTAGTGCCGTGCTGCAGCATCTCCTGTTTGGAAGGTGCTACGGTGATAAAATGGACCTATGGCAGAGCGTCGGTGCGCATGCCAAGACGGGTTAGCCACTACTGCCCTATGAGATTTGTATGACTCCCATCCATTATGGTGCTTAATTTCATTTGCCACAGACAATTCTGTTGCAGCTAACCTAACAGTCAACTTACCCAGCTGGTTCCCAGCCTTCACTGTAAAATGAGGTACAGTCCTTTAATTTCTAATAAAGTTCATGACGGACAGGAAGTCACACCATATTAAATTATGCCATTTTAAACTAAATGGCATTATAATTTTAAAGGCCCATGGTATAATTACCCTTTAGTTACATTTTCATTATTCACAGTTAACGTTTGTCGGACACAGAAAGAAAGCATAATATAATTTTAATAAGTTTTATGTAACAAATAAAATTATTCTACTTACTATTTCTAACTGATCCATAAGTTTTGACAAAAACTTGCGACATTCTGGACTCTTGCTATCAATCTTCATTCCATTTTGCATCGCATATAACCGGCCTAAAAATAAAACATTTATATTTTTAGAATTTACTTATAAATGCATAGACAGTATGCAGCAAGTTCTGAAATGCATTTGCCTTCTTGTACTGAGTAGACACCTTAATTAACCCCTTCCCACCGCAGCCTTTTTTCGTTTTTCCAAATACCGTAAAAATGTTGAAAAAACGCATTTGCAACGGTTTCTTGAGGGCTTGGATTTTACGCCTTTCACTGTGCGCAAAATTATAACATGTCTACGTTATGCTTTGGGTCGGTACAATCACTGGTATAACTAATTGGTTTTATAATGTATTCATACATTTACAAAAATTAAAACCTCCAGTACAAAAATCATTTTTTTTGATTTTGCAATTTTCGGGCTGTTACAGGGGAACATTCTTCAAAACTGGACCCTCTGCTCTATTATAATATATAGTACATATAGTGTAAATGGATACAGGATATACTGATAGCAGTCACTGATATTCTGTGGTGAGATCTGTGTGTATACTGAAGCCATTGCTCATTAACATATCAGAAGGCTTTGAACAGTAAGAAGCCACCATGAACCAGGTGTGAGATTCCCTGCACACACTGGGGTCTATCCTAAGAGGGTCTTAGGGTGGAGCTATAAGGGGGTGGGGAGGGACTACACACAGGGATACTTAAGCATGGTAAAACCAGAAATCAGTCTCTTCTGTCTCTTGCTTCCTGGCCCCGCTGGACGAGCAGCACATAACTAAGAAACCAGGATATATATTGTGTGTGCTTTCTGTGTATGTATATAACTTTATAAGAGTAATTATAACATAGTACTTCTCATAATAGACTTTATACGTGTACCTATAGATATCCCAGGTGTTCTGTGTTTTACCATATATACATAACTAAGTGTCTACAATGAGTGTGTATATATTAGTGTAACTACATGTACAACCTGTAGCCGTATCCCATTCACTCGTGGATCAATGCCCTGCACGTGTAGTAAATATATAGAAGCTATTGAGTCTCTATATGTACATGTATATGGTCAGGTACTGGATGTGACTCCTGCTTCAGGGTATATCCAGGAGCTGCTGTAGTGTTAGATTATATTGTATATACACTCACCGGCCACTTTATTAGGTACACCATGCTAGTAATGAGTTGGACCCCCTTTTACCTTCAGAACTGCCTCAATTCTTCGTGGCATAGATTCAACAAGGTGCTGGAAGCATTCCTCAGAGATTTTGGTCCATATTGACATGATGGCATCACACAGTTGCCGCAGATTTGTCGGCTGCACATCCATGATGCGGATCTTCCGTTCCACCACATCCCAAAGATGCTCTATTGGATTGAGATCTGGTGACTGTGGAGGCCATTTGAGTACAGTGAACTCATTGTCATGTTCAAGAAACCAGTCTGAGATGATTCCAGCTTTATGACATGGCGCATTATCCTGCTTAAAGTAGCCATGAGATGTTGGGTACATTGTGGTCATAGAGGGATGGACATGGTCAGCAACAATACTCAGGTAGGCTGTGGCGTTGCAACGATGCTCAATTCGTACCAAGGGGCCCTAAGAGTGCCAAGAAAATATTCCCGAGTAATATTTGTTTTTCAGGAGGCTATTTCGGCGCCAAATACTCACCTGTGAGTATTTGGCGCAGAAATAATCTCTTGAAAAACAAATATTACTCGATTATGCATGCTCCATAGACGCCCACTGCTACGGAGACCAGGAAGGCTGCCAGACTCCTACTCATATTTCACCAAAACGTCATTTAACGTGTTGTACCGGACGTACAACCAAAAAAGGTGAGTTAAACTGATCTTGCTTAAAATCTCACACACCGAAAACAGATCTCACACATGTGGCGCCTGCATTGTCCTTCTTTTTCCTGAATCCAAGAAAATATTCCCCACACCATGACACCACCACCACCAGCCTGAACCGTTGATACAAGGCAGGATGGATCCATGCTTTCATGTTGTTGACGCCAAATTCTGACCCTACCATCCAATCTTCTACTGTCCAATTTCGATGAGCTTGTGCAAATTGTAGCCTCAGTTTCCTGTTCTTAGCTGAAAGGAGTGGCACCCGGTGTGGTCTTCTGCTGCTGTAGCCCATCTGCCTCAAAGTTCGACGTACTGTGCGTTCAGAGATGCTCTTCTGCCTACCTTGGTTGTAACGAGTGGCGATTCTATCAGCTCGAACCAGTCTGCCCATTCTCCTCTGACCTCTGGCATCAACAAGGCATTTCCGCCCACAGAACTGCCGCTCACTGGATGTTTTTTCTTTTTCGGACCATTCTCTGTAAACCCTAGAGATGGTTGTGCGTGAAAATCCCAGTAGATCATCAGTTTCTGAAATACTCAGACCAGCCCTTCTGGCACCAACAACCATGCCACGTTCAAAGGCACTCAAATCACCTTTCTTCCCCATACTGATGCTCGGTTTGAACTGCAGGAGATTGTCTTGACCATGTCTACATGCCTAAAATGCACTGAGTTGCCGCCATGTGATTGGCTGATTAGAAATTAAGTGTTAAAGAGCAGTTGGACAGGTGTACCTAATAAAGTGGCCGGTGAGTGTACATACACATTACTGGGTGTCCAGAAGGGGTCAGGAAAAGAGGTTTGTGTGTTGTTGTGTTCTCTATGTATTTTGTATTGTATTTTATGTAGTTATTTTGTCACATGTATGTTGTTAGTAAGGTCTTTTTGTATATAAGTATTTGCGAGGGTTGTATGTTATTCCTGTGATATATGAAGGACTGGAGTGGGTGCTTATGGTAAATAGCACAGACTAAGGGGCTGGACAGAACCACTGAAACCCATAGGAACTGAGGAAAAACCTAATCCCCAAACTCCCCTTTATCACTGGCGCTAATAACTTTTTCACACTTGTATGGAGCTGTGGGAGGTGTAATTTTTTTTTCGACTTTTGATGATATTTTAATGCTATTATTTTTATGACTGTACGACCTATTTATCACTTTTTATTAATTTCTTTTTTTTATATTTTTCCAAAAATGGGAAAAAAGAAGTGCCATTTTCGTCTTTGGGCATTACAGGGTTAAATGCAGTGGAAAAACCACTTTGATAGATCGGGCATTTTCGGACGCGTCGATAGCCAATGTGTTTTTTTTACGATTTTTACTGTTTATTTATATATATATATATATATATATACACACATCAGCCCTAGGGAAAGGGGGTTGATTTGAAGTTTTAGGGTTCTTTATTATAATTTTTTTAAAACTTTTTAATTTTTCTTTACTATTTTTCAGACTCCCTAGGGAACTTTAACCCCTAGGTGGTCTGATCGATACTAATATATACTGCCATACTACAGTATGGGGATTTTCATTACACTACTCATTCATTACAATGTGCTCATTCTAATGAAAGGGTTAAAACAAGACTTCGGAAGACCCGAGGCTGCCATGGTGATGAATCGCTGCTCCCCGACAACGTCACAGGGAACGACGATCTTTGGCAAGATGGCGGCACCCATTCACCGCAATCTTTTTAAAGCAGGTGCTACCGGCTATGGAGAGCGCTCAGCCCATGAGCAATCTCCATGCTCGGGGAACCAGCTAAACACATGCGATCAGTAACAGTCAAACAGTGATTAGCAAAGAGAGCTTTAGTACTTTATGACAGTGTAGTATATGTATTGGAAAAATTGTCCTGGTAATGTTAACCCCTTCAAAACACAGCCATTTTGTAGCTTAAGGCTCAGTCCCATTTCTGTATCCTGACATGAGTCACTTTATATGGTTATAACTTTTCAATACTTACCGTATTTTTCGGTAAGTATTCAAAAATCAAAAAGGTGCGCCTTATAGTCCAGTGCACCTTATATATGAACCGTACTTACAGACAACAGCTGCCTTGAACTGTGCAGAGGTCTGCCACCTGCTGGTCATTCATCCTTATAATCAGGTGCGCCTTATATATGAACCTAGACGTTTTAGCAGGCATTTATTGATGGTGCGCCTTATACTCCGGTGCGCCTTATAGTCCAAAAAATACTGTAGTTCTCAAAACAATTATGAGATTGTTTTTTACTCACATGTTGTACTTCACTTTAGTTGTAAATTTTGGCTGATAAGTTTTGCGTTTATTTATTTAAAAAAATATAAAAAGTGATGTTTTTTTTATTTGCCATTTTCAAAATCAACCCATTTTCAGGCAGATAGTTTAGCACCTAAATAATGTTTGGATAATTTATTTTGATGTCATGTGGGTACAAAGCGAATATACTGTATATACTCGAGTATAAGCCGACCCAAGTATAAGCCGAGGCCCCTAATTTTACCAACAAAAACCTATTGAGTCGAATATAAGCAGTGGTGGGAAATGCATTGGTCACAGCCCCTGTGACCCAGTCTATAGGCTGGCAGCCCCTGTGACCCAGTCTATAGGCTGGCAGCCCCTGTGACCCAGTCTTTAGGCTGGCAGCCCCTGTGACCCAGTCTTTAGGCTGGCAGCCCCTGTGACCCAGTCTTTAGGCTGGCAGCCCCTGTGACCCAGTCTTTAGGCTGGCAGCCCCTGTGACCCAGTCTTTAGGCTGGCAGCCCCTGTGACCCAGTCTTTAGGCTGGCAGCCCCTGTGACCCAGTCTTTAGGCTGGCAGCCCCTGTGACCCAGTCTTTAGGCTGGCAGCCCCTGTGACCCAGTCTTTAGGCTGGCAGCCCCTGTGACCCAGTCTTTAGGCTGGCAGCCCCTGTGACCCAGTCTTTAGGCTGGCAGCCCCTGTGACCCAGTCTTTAGGCTGGCAGCCCCTGTGACCCAGTCTATAGGCTGGCAGCCCCTGTGACCCAGTCTATAGGCTGGCAGCCCCTGTGACCCAGTCTATAGGCTGGCAGCCCCTGTGACCCAGTCTATAGGCTGGCAGCCCCTGTGACCCAGTCTATAGGCTGGCAGCCCCTGTGACCCAGTCTATAGGCTGGCAGCCCCTGTGACCCAGTCTATAGGCTGGCAGCCCCTGTGACCCAGTCTATAGGCTGGCAGCCCCTGTGACCCAGTCTATAGGCTGGCAGCCCCTGTGACCCAGTCTATAGGCTGGCAGCCCCTGTGACCCAGTCTATAGGCTGGCAGCCCCTGTGACCCAGTCTATAGGCTGGCAGCCCCTGTGACCCAGTCTATAGGCTGGCAGCCCCTGTGACCCAGTCTATAGGCTGGCAGCCCCTGTGACCCAGTCTATAGGCTGGCAGCCCCTGTGACCCAGTCTATAGGCTGGCAGCCCCTGTGACCCAGTCTATAGGCTGGCAGCCCCTGTGACCCAGTCTATAGGCTGGCAGCCCCTGTGACCCAGTCTATAGGCTGGCAGCCCCTGTGACCCAGTCTATAGGCTGGCAGCCCCTGTGACCCAGTCTATAGGCTGGCAGCCCCTGTGACCCAGTCTATAGGCTGGCAGCCCCTGTGACCCAGTCTATAGGCTGGCAGCCCCTGTGACCCAGTCTATAGGCTGGCAGCCCCTGTGACCCAGTCTATAGGCTGGCAGCCCCTGTGACCCAGTCTATAGGCTGGCAGCCCCTGTGACCCAGTCTATAGGCTGGCAGCCCCTGTGACCCAGTATACAGGCAACCCCATGCCCCCTTATGGAGCCAGCCCCCCCATCCCATTATCGAGCAGCCCCTCCCCCCCCCCGATCCCAGGAGGGTCTACTGTGCGATCCGTTGGTCAGTAGCAGGTCCGTGCGGGGCACAGCTCTGACGTCAGCCGGCACACACAATCCTACTGCTGCAGCGCCAGCTAGCGACAGTGCCTATGACGTTGCACGGACCTGCCGCTGACCGACAGATCGCACAGAAGACATGCAGGGGAGCTGGAAAGAGTTTTGAAAACAAATTTTGTGCTGAAAAAAAAAAAATCGGCTTATACTCGAATATATGGTAGGTTTTGCACATTTTTCAGAATTTGTGTTTTCTAGCTCTATATATAGCTCTAAAATTGCACACATTTTAAAAAGATAAAAAGAGAAAACCCATCTTAAACTTTGTTATGCAATTACTCCCAAGTATAGAGCCCCCCCCCCCCACATGTGGGCATTGCAGCTGTTAGGATTTTAGATTTCTCATTGGCTCCTTTTGTAGGGTATAAAATTTCAGCTTTTTCATTACTGGGGCCATGTGTCGGCTTTTTCTTTTTTGCGGGATGTGGGTTGGTATCCCCCATTGTTGAAAATTTTTAGGAGTAGAAAAGCATCAATTTACTGATGGATTTTTTTAATTTTTTGGGTGTTCACTGTATAGCCCAATAATCATATTGCACAGTATCATTATGGAGTACATATGTTTTTTTATCACTTTTTATTGAATTTTTGTGGGATGAAATACGTAAAAAAAATCATTTTTTGGTGGGTTTTCAACTTCTTTTTCTATGGTGTCCATCAAGCGTGTTCAATAATGATCTTATTTTAAATCTACAGGTCATTACGGACCCGGTGATAATATATATGTGAGGTTTGTGTTAGGATTTAAAAATTTTTTTTGTGTTATAGGTCTCTTTATATGTTAAGGGGCTTATGGCCATTTTTAATTAATTTAGTTTTGATTGATTAACAATTTTTTTTAACTTTATTACTTTCAGCATGGGACATGAACAAGCAATTATCTGATTGCTTTTTCATGATAATACCCTGCAATACTTATCTATTGCAGAGTATTAGCCGTGTCAGCCTATGCATAAAAATGTTACAGAACGCATTTATGAATTTATTTGCACAAAATCATGTACAAGAACGCGTTTCGGCTTCCAGCGAAGCCTTTGTCAACTGAATACTCAACTACCAACAAAACAGAAACTAGCGCGGGATTTAACTTAAATTGTGTCACAAGACATGCAAGACATACATCGGGAAGAAGAAGGTGAACTCCGGCGGACCTGAGCGGGGAAACAACAGATGCAGGATATCGGGCGCACAATCTTTATGAATCACACCAGAGTGCATTATCGTTGGAACAATGCACTTCGGGTGAACTCCTCGGACAGGTAAGTAAATGTGCCCGATCGTGTCTCCTACTATTGACATCACACCACCGGCAACCTGAGGTAGAGGTGTGACTTCTTTTCAATAATCAAACAATTAGTGACATATAGCATAAATACATTCATAACTTTTGTAAATTAGTTATATCTTTAGGCACATAACTAGAAACTGTCATACATTAATTGATCATGCAGAATTTATCCTAGATGAGCAATATTATATTCGCGGTCTAAGCCTTTGGGCTCCAAAGTGTTGATGGTATGAATCCAGGACGCCTCGCGGCGCAAAACAATTTGTTTGATGTTACCCCCCCCCTCGAATTTCAGTTGTGCTACTGTGTGATCATGTTTGTTAAAGTGTTGAGGGATTGGCTAAAGTACCGTATATTCCGGCGTATAAGACGACCCCCCTACTTTCCTGTTAAAATATAGAGTTTAAGATATATTCGCCGTATAAGACTACCGCATACAAAACACCGGTAAAAATTTTAAAAAACAGATTTGAATTTAACATGGTCCTTTTTTTAATTTAAATTCTTATGACATGCAGGTATATAGCAGGAAAACTGTCGCTCATAAACATAAGGCATACAACAACAACATTACCATCGTCCATTTTACTGTAAATGTTACCATACTGTACCTTAAATTTTTATTTTATTAAATATTCCATGCCATGTACTCAGAAGCAGGAAAAAAAATTCCAAATGCAATGAAAATGGTAAAAAAACGCATTTGCGCCATTTTCTTGTGGGCTTGGATATTTCGACTTTCACCGAGCGCCCCAAATGACATGTCTACTTTATTCTTTGGGTCGGTACAATTAAGGGGATACCAAATTTGTATAGGTTTTATAATGCTTTCATACATTTACAAAAATGAAAACCTCCTGTACAAAAATTATTTTTTAAATTTTGTCAACTTCTGGCGCTAATAATTTTTTTATACTTTGGTGTATGGAGCTGTGGGTGGTATCATTTTTTGCGAAATTTGATAATATTTTCAATGATATAATTTTTAGGACTGTACGACCTTTTGATCACTTTTTATAGATTTTTTTATATTTTTCAAAGTGGCAAAAAAGTGCCATTTTCGACTTTGGGCGCTATTTTCCGTTACGGGGTTAAACGCATTGAAAAACCGTTATCATATTTTGATAGATCGGGCATTTTCGGACGCATTGATACCTGATGTGTTTATGATTTTTACTGTTTATTTATATTTATGTCAGTTCTAGGGAAAGGGGGGTGATTTGAAATTTTAGGTTTATTTTTTAACTTTTTTATTTTTATTTATACTATTTTTCAGACTCCCTAGGGTACTTTAACCCTAGGTTGTCTGATCGATCCTATCATATACTGCCATACTACAGTATGGCAGTATATGGGGATTTTCCTCCTCATTCATTACAATGTGCTATCAGCACATTGTAATGAAGGGGTTAAAACGAAATAGTCTCGGGTCTTCGGAAGACCCGAGGCTACCATGGAGACGGATCGCCGCTCCCGATGACGTCACGGGGGCGATCCCAGGTAAGATGGCGGAGCTATCTTTTTGAGGCTGCCAGCAGCTTTGCCGGCAGCCATCGCTGTGAAAACACCCGCGATCGGTGCTAGCAATATGCAGCAAAGACTTACCGGCTATGGAGAGGGCTCAGCCCGTGAGCCCTCTCCATGCAGCGACCGGCGTATAAGACGACCCCAGACCAGACAGAAGATTTTTCTGTCTTCAATACGCCGGAATATACGGTAATTCATTACATCTAATAGTAGACTTGTGTTACCAAATTCTTTCACGGACCCATTGTATCGTTTCCCCAATGTAAAGTAAGCCACATAGGCATTTAATCAGGTAAATAACATTGGTAAATTCACAAGTGAAAAAAACATTCACTTTAAAGGGATGTCAGGAATACGGTTGATAAAAAGTATCCCCTCGAATAACGTTAATAAATTGGAATCAATTTTGACGTGGGTAAGTACCTTTTTTTCTACTATCTAAGAAAGTTTGACGTGGAAATTGAAAAGAGTTACCAAGATCTGCCTTGACTAATTTGTCATGTAAATTGGGAGCTTTTTTATTGCAAATTAATGGTGGGTTTTGGAATTCCACAATTCCAGGATAAGCTATCTGGAGCAGTTTCCAGTGTTTCCTGACTATATAGTCCACTTTATAATTGAGTGGGTGGAATTGAGAGAAGACCACCCTATTTTTTGAAGCATTCGTGGAAGAATTTTGAGATATTACTGAAGTTAGACGTGCTTCTCCGAGTACAGAACAGGGATATTCTCGCTGTCTAGTTTCCATTTCATTCAATCTGGTCTCCAGGACCAATTCGTTAGACACAATCCTCCAAATCCCCTGAAACTGTGATTAAGGGGTCGCCTTTTTTTTGCCTGAGGGCGATTACTCTTGAAATGGAGGACACTCCAGTTTTCTTAATAAATCTGTACTCAATATGCCATCATCATTTTTAATCAGCAATGTATCAAAAAACTGACTTTTGATATGTCAGAAGTCCTGGTAAATTTTAATTCCTCTCTGACTGAATTCAGAAAGTTAAGGAATTCATCCAGAGTCTCCTGTGGCCCCAACCATATGCAAATCACATCGTCAATAAAGCGACGCCAAAATTTGTCAGCGGGCCACATTAGACCCAATTGCTGTCCCACATACCTGGAGAAAAAATCTGTCCTGAAACAGAAAGTAGTTCTCTAATAACACTATTTCAAGAATCTCCAGAAACTGTAATTGTATTAGTTGTAAATGTAGAATCGAACTGTAGGAGTCTATGATTAACCTCAACAACCTTAGCATGGTCAATTGATGTACATAAACCCACCACATCTATGGTCACGAAAATATCAGATGGTTGTAGTCGTCCTATCACTTTAATCTGTTGTAAGAAAGTGGTTGTGTCAAGTAAGAAGGCTGGGGTCTTCATAACCAACGGAGTAAGCTAGAGTTTTGGAAAAAAATTCTAAGGGAGTGAAAATAGAGTCTGTGGACGCAACTCGGTCTTCCGGGTGGATTTATTAAGGTCTGGTGGAATATAATACTGGTGTTATAGGGTCAAAATTCAAAAGGTATCTTACCAGTTTATAATCAATAACGCCCAATTTTTCATATTTATCTATATTTATTGACCAAAATGATCTTAGATCTAACCTGGGAAAGGGGGGGTTTAGATAAGGGTTGATACGTTTCTGTGTCTGATAGTTGGCGCTCTATTTCACGCACATATGCTACTCGATGAATTGCCACAATTGAACCCCCCTTATCCTTAGGTTTAATAATTAACTCTTTATCAGCCATTGTACGAAGTGCAGAAAATTCATCAGCTGTCAAATTACAGTTGGTATCAAATTCACCAAATCTCATTCTGCCCACAAGGGAATCAACATCTCTTTTCAAGAATTCAATCAATGTTTCAGTAGGGTTAAATTTACTCAGAGGGTAGAATGAGCTTTTTGATCACGTTTCAACATGGTAAAGGAAACATTATCTGCAGTGGATCTGACTATTTAATCCGATAGATCAGAATCATGAAAAAAAGTCTGATATTTATGAAAATTTTTTGCAGATCCAACTCCGATTAAAAGGAGTCAAAACGTCCAGTTGGGCTAAATGAAAAGCCCTTTTAAAGTAAGCCTATTTGTCCCACAGTTAAAGCTTTAGATGAAATGTTTATAACAAGGGATTGATCATTACCTGCAACCTCATCTGAACAGGGTCTGGTGGAACGCTTGTGATGGCGACCACCCCTTCTATTTCTCCTGGGGGTTCTTTGCTTTTGTCGGCCTGATGAAAAGGACGACGGTCCCGTCTTTTTCCACTCCTGTCGCTGCTGGAGCAGGAGGAGCGACATTCTCCTGTTCCAAATCTTCTGAACGGTGCATACATATAGGAGGCATTTGTATACCTTATTGAGCCTATAATCCTCTAGGTCACACAGATATTTTCTTCTTTTAGTTTCTGCCATTTCTTTTAAAATTTATTGATATAAGAATCCACACTATCCTTCAGTGTTTTTAATTCATTCGACCCAATGCTATTCTGAAGTTGCTGTTCAATCAAATTCATTTTCTTTGTCAGTTCATCAGTTTTCTTGTTAATACGAGCCATTGTTAATATAATTAATTATTAGCAGATCCACTGCTAATAATGTTGCTTCTACTATGTTGAAACTTTGTGAATTGGGACTTCAAACAAAAAGCTCATTCTCCCCACCGGGGAAATTCCACCCTACTGAAACATACATTGAATTCTTGAAAAGAGATATTGATTCCCTTGTGGGCAGAATGAGATTCAGGGAATTTAATACTAACTGTAATTTGACAGCTGATGAATATTCTGCACTTAGTACATTAATGTCTGATAAAGAGTTAATTATTAAACCTGTGGATAAGGGGGGTTCAATTGTGGCAATGGATGGAGTAGCATATGTGCGTGGAATAGAGCGCCAACTAGCAGACACGGAAACGTATCAACCCTTATTGCATAACCCCCTTTTCCCAGGTTAGATTAAGATCCTTTTGGTCATAGATAAATATGAAAAGTTAGGAGTTATTGATGATAAACTGGTAAGGTACCTTTTGAATTTTGACTCTATAACACCAGTATTATATACACTTACAAAGGTCCACAAGACCTTAATAAATCCACCAGGAAGTCACGTCCACAGATTCTATTTCTACTCCCTTAGCTAGAGTTTTGGAAAAACAATGAATTACTCTTACCGGTAATGTTGTTTCCTCAAGTCACGACGGCACCACCAGAAAGATAGGGATCCGCCCTCCCAGGACAGGAAACCTGAGCATAAAAAGAGGCTCCTCCTACTCCACCTCAGTTTGGTTACAGAGATTTTCTTGGAAGAGCCGTTTAGTCAGTAGACAAACATATACACATATTAATTCGGTAATATAATATATATATATATTTATTTTTTTTAATTTTTTTTTTTGCGACACCTGTGAACCAACACCACACAAAAAAGTAACACCCGAGTGGGAATACCAGGTGCCGTCGTGACTTGAGGAAACAACATTACCGGTAAAAGTAATTCATTGTTTTCCCCTTCATCACGACGGCACCACCAGAGAGAATTGCAGAGAAATCACAAACAATTAGGGGGGGATAATAGAGGATAAGACTTTCCTTCCAAATGAAAGAGAAGAAGAACCCATCACATCCACCCTATAGTGTTTAAGGAAAGTGTGAGGGGTAGACCAGGTGGCCGCCTGGCAAATTTGCTGCAGCGTAGCATCCCTATACTCGGCCCATGATGTAGCTAATGATCTAGTTGAATGGGCACGGATGCCGTCCGGGACAGGAACTTCCGAAATCTCATAGGCCATCTGAATGGTCACTTTAATCCATCTAGCGATGGCTGAGGAAGATGCTTTATTCCCCTTATTCTTTCCTGAAAAGAAAATGAACAAGCTATCCGATTTCCTCCACCTAGAAGTAGCATCCAAATACTGTACAATACTCCTTCTAACATCAAGACAATGAAAGGCCCTCTCCTTCTCTGTCTTGGGGTTACTACAGAACGATGGAAGGATGATGTTCTGAGACCTATGGAAATCAGATACTACCTTAGGCAGGAACCCTGGGTCTGGTCTAAGGATAACCCTGTCATCCAGGATTGTACAATATGGGCATTTATGAGACAAAGCTGCCCTTTCGCCTACTCTTCTGGCTGAGGTGATGGCTGTAAGAAAAATTGTCTTAAGTGTGAGAAGCTTTATAGAAACACTTTCCTGACAAAACTTTGAGAACCATAGATAAATCCCAGGGGGGTAACTTACTCCTAATTGTGGGTCGAATTCTACCTGCTGCCCTAATAAATCTGGCAATCCACGGATGTTTGGCTAACTCCTGATCAAATAAGGCTCCTAGAGCTGATACCTGAACCTTAAGAGTAGCTGGCCTGAGACCCTTCTCTAAGCCTTTCTGTAGGAACTCAAGGATTTGATTAACATTAGGCTGAGCCAACCGCTCTGGGTCCTGACCGGAAAAGGAAAAGTAAGCCTTCCAAATTCTATGATAGATCTTATATGTTACTGGTTTCCTACTCTTCTGTAGAGTGGAAATCACCTCACGAGAGAAACCTTGCTTTTAGAGAATCATCCTCTCAATAGCCATGCCGTCAGATGCAGGGCTTTTATCTCTGGATGGAGGATAGGGCCCTGTGACAACAAGTTCCTGGATTCCGGAAGCACCCAGGGATCGGCTACCGACAGCTCCCTTAGACTCAAGAACCATGCCCGACGGGGCCAAAAGGGAGCGATCAATATCACCTTTGCCCTGTCCTGTCTTATCTTCCTGATAGTCCTGGGCAGGAGAATCATGGGAGGAAAGGCATAAAGAAGAGGACTGTCCCACTTTTGAGAAAAAGCGTCCACAGCTAAAGGAAGGTCTGCCCTGTTGAGGGGAAAAAAATCTTTCTACCTTGTGATTTTTCCTTGTGGCAAAAAGATCTATCAGTGGCATCCCCCAAAGCCTGACTATCTTCCGAAATATTGACTGATTCAGTTCCCATTCCCCTTGATATAGGGTCTCTCGACTTAAAAAATATGCTGAAACATTTTCTACACCCCTTATATGAATCCCTTTTAGTGATGTAAAAAAGGTCTCCGCCAAGGTTAGGATCTGAGTGGCTATGAACATAAGGCCTGAATTTCTTGTGCCACCCTGTCTGTTGATATAGGCAATTGCTGTAGTGTTGTCCGACATCACGGCCACCCCATGTTCCTGTAACAGAGGAAGTGCTTGCATCAGGGCTTTTAAGATTGTTCTTTTTTGTTTGACGACAGGTCCCTTTCTGCTATATCCCAAGTACCCTGAAAAAACTGATCCTCCATGTGGGCCCCCCACCCCCATGGACTGGCATCCGTAGTGATTAGCTTGTCCTGACTGGGGTTCCAAGGAAGACCAACCTCTAGATTTCTTACGTTTAACCACCAATCTAGGGAGTTTAAGATTTTTATGGGGAGGAGAACTTTTACTTCTAAGGAGGTTTGATCCCTGTCCCACTTTTCTAGAAGAAAATTCAGCAGACTTCTTGAGTAGAACTGAGCCCAGGGAACAGCAGGGATGGCGGCTGAAAAAAGACCCAGAAGAGACATACCTTTTCTTAAGGAAATCAGGGGATTTTGTCTTATCTCTAGCACCAGTGATCTTTTTATCCGGTTTCTCCCATTCTTTCTGTATCAGGGAAGACACTGTCTCATGAAGGGGAAAAGACAACTTACGCCTTTCTTTAAGGCCTTCAAACATAATATCCTGAACAGACTTAGGTTGCTTCTTGTCCTCAATTAGTCATCCTAACTAATTTAAGAAGGTGATCAGAGTCGTCAATATTAAATAGAGGACGCCCTGCCTGCTCTGTTTCAGAAGCCAGGGAACCGGAATCACTAATTGAAGCTACACCTTCTTCCTCTGATCCTGATCCCTCTGCAACATATACTGCCGCGGAGGTGCCTGGCTGTTCCTGAGTGAGCACTCCCGGGTTAGGATAAGACAACTCTCTGGCCTTTTGGACTTCTTCTCTAACCACGCTCCTTAATGATTCCATCCATTCCAAATTTTACACTCTCTATGGTGCGTCTTACGGGTAGCCTTTTTAGGCCCCTCTTCTCCCTAAGATAGGCAAACAATACACCCGTTATAAGATCAATACAAAAAAAGTGAAAACACTCACCGCCCTGCAGTATAGTTACCGGGGCTGGAGTCCTGGGTGTCTCTAAGATCTCGCTTGTCTGCCATGCTGCACAGCTGACTTGTTACCAGCACTCAGCAGTTCCTCTCGTCCCTTTTTAAAACTCCCGCCAGTGGGCGTGGCCTATGACCCTACTTCCGGTCAGAACGGCCAGCAGAGAGGGAAAACAAAAAACCGCCTTACCGGGACAAAATACTTATCCTTACAGCAAAGGCATCACCATCGCATTGAAATTGAAAGCGGTGCGCCACATTTTCTTTCTCCGAGCGCCACTTCAGGCGCTCGTAGCTGAAACCGGAAGTGACTACGCGTCACTTCCAGTGCGCACTTTCCACCTACCCCTGTCGTCAGCGGCTGCCGGCTCCTATAAACAAAGGTACGGCCCGAAGTCCCACGTGTACAGAGGGAGGAAGCTCCACGATCCTCATCCCCACACCGAAGGATAGAGCTGACGGCGTCCCACACTCCTTTCATGGAGAAGGGTAAGTGAGACACCGCAGGGACACCTTCATCACGGCGTGCTCAGGTCTCCTTCCAAGGACAGGAAACCAAACTGAGGTGGAGTAGGAGGAGCCTCTTTTTATGCTCAGGTTTCCTGTCCTGGGAGGGCGGATCCCTATCTCTCTGGTGGTGCCGTCGTGATGAAGGGGAAAAAATTCTTACTCCGTTGATAATGAAGACCCCAGCCACCCCTGACAGACCCTTGACACAACCACTTTCTTACAAAAGATTAAAGTGATAGGACGACTACAACCATCTTATATTTTAGCGTGGGAGTGTGGTGAGTTTATTATATACATCGATTGACCATGCTATGGGTGTTGAGGCTAATCATAGACTCCTACAACGGGATTCTACGTTTACAACCGATACAATTAGAGTTTCTGAAGGAGATTCTTGAAATTGTGTTATTTGAGAATTACTTTCCATTTCTAGACAGGTTTTTTCTCCAGGTACGTGGGACAGCAAAGTGGTCTAATGTGGCCCCAAACTATGCGAATTGCTATATGGCAGTGTTTGAGGAGGATTATGTATATCCCCATCCATTCAAGGCAGATCTTGGTAGCTCTTTTAAAATTCCATATCAAACTTTCATAGCTAGTAGAAAAAATGGTACTTACCCACGTCTGAATTGCTCCCAGCTACCAAGACGAGGGGGGTAACATCAAACAAATTCTTTTGCGACGTGAGGCGTTGTGAATTCATACCATCAACACTTGGAGCCCAAAGGCTTAATCCGCGAATATAGTATTGCTCATCTCGGATAAATTCTACATGACCAATTAATGCAAGACAGAGTTTCTAATTATGTGCCTAAAGATATAACTAATTTACAGAAGTTATCAATGTATTTATGATATGTCATTAATTGTTTTGTACCTCTCTTTTGATTATAGAAAAGTAGTCAGAAATGAATGTCATTTTCTTCAGTCAGTTAACTTAGTGACGGCATCACACTTCAACCTCAGGCTGCCAGTGGTGTGACGTCAATAGTAGGAGACAATGTTTTTTCTATTTGAACTGGGGTCATGATTAGACCTGAAGGCTGCCATAGGAACGGCTGCCCCCCCCCCCTGAAAATGGCGAGGGCAGGGGGCGATTGTGGAGAAAGACCCCTGACAGGCAATTTAAATGCAGCGGTTGCACTGACCGCGACATTTAAAGAGGACCAGTCACCCCCCAAAAAGACCCCCACAAATATGCCCCCCATAATCCTCTCCTCAGCCCCTTTCTATTAATGCCATTTTTTAAAATTTATGTTGGGAAAGTTGGTTTTAATTGATCCGACCACTTACCAAATAAGAGGTCGGAACCTTGTATCCTGTGCGCTGCATTCGGCATCATTCAAGAGGTGGCCGGCCAACACTCCCCCTTTACACCCCTGTCAGCGGGGAATAGCCGATAGCCGGCATGTATTATCATAGTATATAAGGCCAGAAAAAGACGCAAGTCCATCAAGTCCAACCTTTAAAAATGAATTAAATGTTTTATCCCCATAACCAGTGATATTTTTCCTCTCCAAAAAGGCATTCAGGCCTCTCTTGAACATGTACACAAAGTCAGCCATAACAACCTCCTGCGGCAGAGAGTTCCATAGTCTCACTGCTCGTACAGTAAAGAACCTTGTCTATGTTGATGGTAGAATCGCCTCTCCTCTGTGCGTAGAGGATGCCCCCTTGTCCTGGTCACAGGCCTAGGTATAAAAAGATCTTTGGAGAGATCCTTGTACTGTCCATTCAGGTATTTGTACATTGTAATGAGGTCTCCCCTCAGTCGTCTTTTTTCTAAACTGAATAATCCCAAATTTTGTAATCAATAATCTTGGTTGCTCTCCTCTGCACCCATTCCAGTCCTACTATGTCCTTTTTATACACTGGTGCTCAAAACAGTACACAATATTCCATGTGTGGTCTGACCAGGGATTTGTATAAGGGCAAAACTATGTCTTTATCATGAGAATCAATTCCTCTCTTGATACATCCCATGATTTTATTTGCTTTAGCCACAGCCGCATGGTTCTGGTCACTATAATTAAGTTTCACATCCACCAATACCCCAAAGTCATTTTCAGCTCCAGTTTTACCAAGTAATTGACTGTTTAGAACATAATTATACTTTTTGCTTCCATGGCCCAATTGCATAACTTTATATTTATTTACATTAACACGTTAGCGACAGAGGACGAACTATATCGTCCTCGTGCCGCGATGGGTGTATGGAGAGAGCTCACAAGCTGAGCTTTCTCCATATACAGCGGGTGATGGCTGTATAATACAGCCAACACCCGCCTGTTACTGCCTAACTTACCGTTAAATGCCCGCTGCCATCTTGGATGGCCGATCGCCGCCCCCTGTAACGTCATCGGAGGTTGCCAATCGGTTGCTATGGCAGCCTAGAGTCTCATTGAGACTTGTAGGCTTGCCATGTGCAATGATTTCTAATAGCCAGCAGATGGCAGGCTATTAGAAATCATTAATTTAATATTGGTATATACTGCAATACTGTAGTATTCCAAACCAAAATGATTAGCACAAAATGATAGAACAGTTTTCTTTATGCGAACCCATTTTAATAAAATGGTGTTATGAAATGTTTATGGACTAGATATCACTCATGTGGGTTTTTGAGGTAATACTGTAGTATTGCAGTATATAGTATTAGCAATCGGACCCTGCAGGGTTAAATTACCCTGGAGGATCTGATGGTAAAAAAATTTTTTTCAAAAATTAAAAAAAAAAATGTAAGTTTAAATCACCCCCCTTTCCCTAGAACTGATATAAAAATAAATAAACAGTAAAAATCATAACCTCATTAGCTATCATTAGCTATCGCCACGTCCCAAAATGTCCGATCTATCAAAATATATCGGCGATTATTACTGGCGTTTAACCCCGTAACTGAAATTGGCGCCCAAAGCCATTTTGAAAAATATAAAAATATTCTATAAAAAGTGATCAAAAGCCCATACAGTCCTCAAAATGATAGCATTAAAAACGTCATCAAAAGCCGCAAAAAATGACACCACCCACAGCTCCGTGCACTGAACTATGAAAAAATTATTAGTGCCAGATCATGGCAAAAAGATTTTTTTTTTGTACAGAAGGTTTTAATTTTTATTTTTTTTTTAAATGTATGAAAACATTAGAAAACCTATACAAATTTGGTATCCTCGTGATCGTACCGAACCAAAGAATAAAATAAACATGTTATTTGGGGCGCACAGTGAAAGCTGTAAAATCCAAGCCCACAAGAAAACAGTGCAAATGCGGTTTTTCATCATTTTCACAGCATTCTGAATTATTTTTCCGCTTCCCAGTACACGGTACGGAATAATAAATACTGTCACTATGAAGTGCAATTTGTTATGCAGAAATGGGAGGAGGCAGGAGCACACAGTACAGACGAGTACAGGAGGAGGGAGGAGGCAGGAGCACACAGTACAGACGAGTACAGGAGGAGGGAGGAGGCAGGAGCACACAGTACAGACGGGTACAGGAGGAGGGAGGAGGCAGGAGCACAGAGCGCACAGTACAGATGAGCACAGCAGGAGAGAGGAGACAGGAGCACAGAGCGCACAGTACAGATGAGCACAGCAGGAGAGAGGAGGCAGGAGCACACGGCGCACAATACAGATGAGAACAGTAGGAGGTAGGAGGCAGGAGCACACAGCTCACAGTAGAGATGAGCACAGCAGGAGAGAGGAGGCAGGAGCACACAGCGCACAGTACAGATTAGCACAGCAGGAGAGAGGCGGCAAGAGTAAACAGTGCACAGTACAGATGAGCACAGTAGGAGGGAGGAGGCAGAAGCACACAGCGCACAATACAAATGAGCACAGCAGGAGAGAGGAGGAAGGAGCACATAGCGCACAATACAGATGAGAACAGTAGGAGGTAGGAGGCAGGAGCACACAGCGCACAGTACAGATGAGCACAGCAGGAGAGAGGAGGCAGGAGCACACAGGGTACAATACAGATGAGTACAGTAGGAGGGAGGAGGCAGGAGCACACAGCGCACAGTACAGATGAGCACAGCAGGAGAGAGGAGGCAAGAGCACACAGCGCACAGTACAGATGAGCACAGTAGGAGGGAGGAGGCAGGAGAACACAACGCACAGTACAGATGAGCACGGTAGGAGGGAGGAGGCAGGAGCACACAGCGCACAGTACAGATTAGCACAGCAGGAGAGAGGAGGCAGGAGCACACAGCGCACAGTACAGATGAGCACAGCAGGAGAGAGGAGGCAGGAGCACACAGCGCACAGTACAGATGAGCACAGTAGGAGGCAGGAGCACACAGCGCACAATACAGATGAGCACAGTAGGAGGCAGGAGCACACAGCGCACAATACAGATGAGCACAGTAGGAGGCAGAAGCACACAGCGCACAATACAGATGAGCACAGTAGGAGAGAGGAGGCAGGAGCACATAGCGCATAATACAGATGAGAACAGTAGGAGGTAGGTGGCAGGAGCACACAGCGCACAGTACAGATGAGCACAGCAGGAGAGAGGAGGCAGGAGCACACAGCGTACAATACAGATTAGTACAGTAGGAGGGAGGAGGCAGGAGCACACAGCGCACAGCACAGATGAGCACAGTAGGAGGCAGGAGCACACAGCGCACAATACAGATGAGCACAGTAGGAGGCAGGAGTAGGAGTAGGAGTAGGAGGCACAGTAGGAGACAGCGCACAATACAGATGAGCACAGTAGGAGAGAGGAGGCAGGAGCACATAGCGCACAATACAGATGAGAACAGTAGGAGGTAGGAGGCAGGAGCACACAGTACAGATGAGCACAGCAGGAGAGAGGAGGCAGGAGCACACAGCGTACAATACAGATGAGTACAGTAGGAGGGAGGAGGCAGGAGCACACAGTGCACAGCACAGATGAGCACAGTAGGAGGCAGGAGCACACAGCGCACAATACAGACGAGTAAAGTAGGGGAGAGGAGGCAGGAGCACACAACGCACAATACAGATGAGTACAGTAGGAGAGAGGAGGCAGGAGCACACAGCGCACAGTACAGATGAGCACAGTAGGAGGGAGGAGGCAGGAGAACAACGCACAGTACAGATGAGCACGGTAGGAGGGAGGAGGCAGGAGCACACAGCGCACAGTACTGATTAGCACAGCAGGAGAGAGGAGGCAGGAGCACACAGCGCACAGTACAGATGAGCACAGTAGGAGGCAGGAGCACACAGCGCACAATACAGATGAGCACAGTAGGAGAGAGGAGGCAGGAGCACATAGCGCATAATACAGATGAGAACAGTAGGAGGTAGGTGGCAGGAGCACACAGCGCACAGTACAGATGAGCACAGCAGGAGAGAGGAGGCAGGAGCACACAGCGCACAATACAGATGAGCACAGTAGGAGGCAGGAGCACACAGCGCACAATACAGATGAGCACAGTAGGAGGCAGAAGCACACAGCGCACAATACAGATGAGCACAGTAGGAGAGAGGAGGCAGGAGCACATAGCGCATAATACAGATGAGAACAGTAGGAGGTAGGTGGCAGGAGCACACAGCGCACAGTACAGATGAGCACAGCAGGAGAGAGGAGGCAGGAGCACACAGCGTACAATACAGATTAGTACAGTAGGAGGGAGGAGGCAGGAGCACACAGCGCACAGCACAGATGAGCACAGTAGGAGGCAGGAGCACACAGCGCACAATACAGATGAGCACAGTAGGAGGCAGGAGTAGGAGTAGGAGTAGGAGGCACAGTAGGAGACAGCGCACAATACAGATGAGCACAGTAGGAGAGAGGAGGCAGGAGCACATAGCGCACAATACAGATGAGAACAGTAGGAGGTAGGAGGCAGGAGCACACAGTACAGATGAGCACAGCAGGAGAGAGGAGGCAGGAGCACACAGCGTACAATACAGATGAGTACAGTAGGAGGGAGGAGGCAGGAGCACACAGTGCACAGCACAGATGAGCACAGTAGGAGGCAGGAGCACACAGCGCACAATACAGACGAGTAAAGTAGGGGAGAGGAGGCAGGAGCACACAACGCACAATACAGATGAGTACAGTAGGAGAGAGGAGGCAGGAGCACACAGCGCACAGTACAGATGAGCACAGTAGGAGGGAGGAGGCAGGAGAACAACGCACAGTACAGATGAGCACGGTAGGAGGGAGGAGGCAGGAGCACACAGCGCACAGTACTGATTAGCACAGCAGGAGAGAGGAGGCAGGAGCACACAGCGCACAGTACAGATGAGCACAGTAGGAGGCAGGAGCACACAGCGCACAATACAGATGAGCACAGTAGGAGAGAGGAGGCAGGAGCACATAGCGCATAATACAGATGAGAACAGTAGGAGGTAGGTGGCAGGAGCACACAGCGCACAGTACAGATGAGCACAGCAGGAGAGAGGAGGCAGGAGCACACAGCGTACAATACAGATTAGTACATTAGGAGGGAGGAGGCAGGAGCACACAGCGCACAGCACAGATGAGCACAGTAGGAGGCAGGAGCACACAGCGCACAATACAGATGAGCACAGTAGGAGGCAGGAGCACACAGCGCACAATACAGATGAGCACAGTAGGAGAGAGGAGGCAGGAGCACATAGCGCACAATACAGATGAGAACAGTAGGAGGTAGGAGGCAGGAGCACACAGTACAGATGAGCACAGCAGGAGAGAGGAGGCAGGAGCACACAGCGTACAATACAGATGAGTACAGAAGGAGGGAGGAGGCAGGAGCACACAGTGCACAGCACAGATGAGCACAGTAGGAGGCAGGAGCACACAGCGCACAATACAGATGAGTACAGTAGGAGAGAGGAGGCAGGAGCACACAGCGCACAATACAGATGAGTACAGTAGGAGAGAGGAGGCAGGAGCACACAGCGCACAATACAGATGAGTACAGTAGGAGAGAGGAGGCAGGAGCACACAGCGCACAGTACAGATGAGCACAGTAGGAGGCAGGAGCACACAGCGCACAATACAGATGAGTACAGTAGGAGAGAGGAGGCAGGAGCACACAGCGCACAATACAGATGAGTACAGTAGGAGAGAGGAGGCAGGAGCACACAGCGCACAATACAGATGAGTACAGTAGGAGAGAGGAGGCAGGAGCACACAGCGCACAGTACAGATGAGCACAGTAGGAGGCAGGAGCACACAGCGCACAATACAGATGAGCACAGTAGGAGGCAGGAGCACACAGCGCACAATACAGATGAGCACAGTAGGAGAGAGGAGGCAGGAGCACATAGCGCACAATACAGATGAGCACAGTAGGAGAGAGGAGGCAGGAGCACATAGCGCACAATACAGATGAGAACAGTAGGAGGTAGGAGGCAGGAGCACACAGCGCACAATACAGATGAGCACAGCAGGAGAGAGGAGGCAGGATCACACAACGCACAGTACAAATGAGTACAGTAGGAGAGAGGAGGCAGGAGCACACAGCGCACAGTACAGATGAGCACAGTAGGAGGCAGGAGCACACAGCGCACAATAGAGATGAGTACAGTAGGAGGGAGGAGGCAGGAGCACACACCACACAGTAATGATGAGTACAGTAGGAGGGAGGAGGCAGGAGCTGCTCTGTGTGTATGTCAGGCAGCTTTGGAACACTAAACAACTATAGGTCCTTATTGTTTAGTGTCCCAAAGTGCCCCGTATGTCATCTATTCATGGCCACACATATACTGCCCTTGGCCCAGATCTCTTGTTGCTGTGCCATGCTGCCAGTGACCCCGGGGTGCACTACACTGCCCTCACTAACAGCAGGGCACAGGTGCCCAGAACTACGGACCAAGGGCAGTATATATATATTTATATGTGGCCACAGACGGCTGTCATATGGGGTCATTTGATCAAAAATTCACCTGCCTGATTCCATGCAACTTTGTAATTCAGTGCAGCACCCCCCACTCTACGGCGGTAGTGTTCCTCACTGTATGGGGGTAGTGTTTCTTCACTGTATGGGACAGTAGTCGGGTGGGAGAACCAGTATGTTTAGTCGCCCTGCTAGTTTGTATAGGGGTGTCCGTATAGGTTTAGATACACATAGATGGCTAAAAGGTATTATACAAACAGCATTTTATTTGACAATACTTTAGCTCAGAGGTGATCAGTAAGGCAGATATACTGTTAGTGGACAAGCATGTACAGCATGAGGTTTCACAATGTGATGGACCTTAGACGTTTTCAAATTGTCTACACAAGAAAGCACTATATAGGTAGTAAGTCTTGTCAGTGTGTTAATGTACTCTTGTATAGAAAGTGTCAAGTTGAAAAAGGAACTAACCAGTCTGAGCAGATGGTTCCATGATGCACAAGGGCTCAGGGGCCAAGGAGTATAAGAAGCTGTAGGTGACTGTACATGAAGGAAGAGGAGGTGGGACATTAAAATATTACATCTATGGTGTACCTTGGATAAAACTAACTCGGTGGATATTTAAATGAGGGCTAACCTTGTTTGCTATATATCCTTGTCCTCCATGGAATGACGTAGCTGCAGATTAAATAAAAATGGGCTTTCAACAACATAGCGTCTCAAAACACTTTGAAAACCATCATGTGAGTAACTTCAAATTGGCCAAGTTCTGTCTAATTGAACAGATCCCAAAGAGTCACCATAATCGAGCAAACCAACTAACCAGAAGAAAAAACTTCTGGATTTACAAACTAAATACAATGTGCCCATACGGGCTCAATGACACATTAGAAAAGATCTGAAGCAGCCCCTCTACCGGCTCTATCCCCCTCCATACACCCCCACCTTCTCCCCAAATGGTCCCCATGATCCAGGCTCTTTATAGTACCAATATCCATCACGGCCTTACTATATAATTATAACGTCATATGCCCCTGTGTTTTTGGCCCATCAGATCTAAATCGGCCTATCCACTTTTTTGCTTTTTGCCTACTAAACTGGCGGCCTCCCCACCAATCATTATGAATATACTATTCACAGACTCCTATACTTACCTCGATCCACCTATCCAGCGCAGCACTGGATTCATCACGGACACATCTCCGTGTCCCGATCCCTTCTGCGCGCCTCCTATAAGGCGCATGTACAGTAATCAGCTGGGCCATTTAAACCCGACACCGAGCCGACGGAGCAGTCATTCGCGCTGCCGCCGGCTCGGAATACACATCCTCCTATTAAGTACGCCGTTCCTCCAACTGCCCCCATCAGCTATGGATCTCCTAACCACTCACCTCATCTTGCCCTAGGACTGCATGCCGGTCCCCCTAGGCTGGAGCTACATCATTCCATAGAGGACAAGGATATATAGCAAACAAGGTTAGCCCTCATTTAAATATCCACCGAGTTAGTTTTACCCAAGGTACACCATAGATGTAATATTTTAATGTCCACCTCCTCTTCCTTCATGTCTTTACATGAAGGAAGAGGAGGTGGGACATTAAAATATTCACCTACAGCTTCTTATACTCCTTGGCCCCTGAGCCCTTTTGCATCACGGAAGCGTCTGCTCAGACAGGTTAGTTCCTTTTTCAACTTGACACTTTCTATACAAGAGTACATTAACACACTGACAAGACTTACTACCTATATAGTGCTTTCCTGTGTAGACTATTTGGAAACGTCTAAGGTCCATCACATTGTGATTGTAGATGGACTATCTAGGGTGAATTTACCGTAGATAATCTAAGAATCTAAGATAATCTCCTAGAGCATTGGGCTGACTTTTCACTGGGGTGCAACCTGTTTTCCGCAGATAACTTGCACCTAAATGGAAGGGGGGCTGCTGTGCTGGGGGAGAAGATCCTAGCAGGGGTGGCGGAGTATTTAAACTAGGATCAGGGGAGGAGGAAAAGGAAGACACTGAAGGGGTAGACAGGTCAGAGGGGGCAGGTTATGTTGGTGGGTGGTGATGTGGGCGGTGTATGAGGGCCTAAGGCAGTGGATAAGGAGATCCACAAGTTACAGAACGGTGGTGAGGATATATGTGCCAGTAAAATTACTTTAAATCAGATAAATAACTGTGGAAAACTAAATTGTATGTTCACAAATGCCAGAAGTATCACAGGCAAAATGGGCGAGCTTGAGGCTCTGATATTAGAGGAACAGATAGAAGTTGTTGGTGTAGCAGAGACATGGCTTGATGCATCGCATGATTGGGGTGTTAATATTCAAGGTTTTACACTCTTTCGGAAAGACAGGGCAAATAGGAGGGGAGGTGGTGTATGTCTGTATGTCAGAAGAGACTTAAAAGTGATTGTGAATGAGTCAGTGGTCTCAGAGTGTGAGGAGGCTGAAACTTTGTGGGTTGAAATTCAAAGCCAAGAGAGCTTTGAGAAAATTATTTCCTCAGAGATGTTAGGGGGTCTATAAATTACACCAAAAATAGAGGGTCACCTATATAAACAGATGGAGCGGGCTGCACAGGAGGGGACCGTAGTGATAATGGGAGACTTTAACTTTCCAAATATAAATTGGGGTCAGGGCTCGTCTTCATCTGTGAAGGGGAGACATTTTATGAACATTCTTCAGGATAATTTTATGGTGCAGCTTGTAGAAGATCCCACAAGAGGTGACGCATTGTTGGACCTTGTGATTTCTAACAATGCGGAGATTGTCCAAAATGTCAGTATCCGGGAACCCCTTGGGAACAGCGATCATGATATAATTATTTTCCTCTTAAACTTTAAAAAGCAGAAACAGGTGGGAAAATCGAAAACTTTGAATTTTAATAGGGCTAATTTCCAAAAATTCAGGGCTGCAATACAGGATATAGACTGGGATCAGATACTGTCACATGGTGATATGTCACATGGTTAAATGGTTAAATGGGAGAAATTCAAATCTATCCTAAGTTTTTATACTTCTAAATTTATTCCAATAGGTAACAAGTATAGACGGGCTAGATTACACCCCTCGTGGCTTACAGCTACAGTTAAAAGGGCAATTAATGAGAAAAAGAGGGCATTTAAAAAATATAAATCTGACGGGTCACCTGAGGCTTTCAATACTTACAAAAATCTTACCAAAATCTGTAAAAAGGAAATCAAATCAGCCGAAATACAAAATGAAAGACAGGTGGCTAAAGATAGCAAAACAAATCCCAAGAAATTTTGGACCCCTTTATTCTGAAAATGGGGCATCGGTGACTGGAGACCAGGAGAAGGCGGAGATACTTAATAGTTTTTTTAGCTCCGTTTATACAATAGAAGAGAGAATTTCTGACTTGGGTGGTGCCAGTGCGAGTCATGCACCCTGTAATATAGTAGACTGGCTGAATGTAGGCATTATCCAATCTAAGCTAAATAAAATCGATGTGTACAAAGCTCCTGGACCAGATGGGTTACACCCCAGAGTTCTTAAAGAACTCAGTTCTGTTATTGCTGTACCACTGTCTAAAATCTTCAGGGATTCCGTAATGTCTGGTGTGGTGCCAAGTGACTGGCGCAAGGCAAATGTGGTGCCAATATATAAAAAGGGCTCTAGAACTTCGCCAGGCAATTACAGGCCTGTAAGCTTAACTTCCATTGTGGGGAAAGTGTTGGAAGGGTTAGTAAAAGACTACATACTGGAGTATGTGACATCAAATAGAATAATAAGTGATAACCAGCATGGGTTTACTAAGAATAGAAGTTGTCAAACTAACCTTATCTGCTTCTATGAAGAGGTGAGCAGGTGCCTGGATGGAGGAGCAGCTGTGGATATTGTGTTCTTGGACTTTGCAAAGGCATTTGACACTGTCCCTCATAGACACCTGATGGGTAAAATTAGGGCTGTTGGTTTGGCAGAAATCATTTGCAATTGGATTGAAAACTGGCTGAAGGATCGTATCCAGAGAGTTGTGGTCAATGATTCCTACTCGGAATGGTCACCAGTTATGAGTGGTGTACCTCAGGGTTCTGTGCTTGGCCCTCTACTATTTAATATATTTATTAATGATATAGAGGTAGGAATTAATAGCACTGTGTCTATTTTTGCAGATGACACCAAACTGTGTAGTGTAATACAGTCTATGGAGGATGTTCATAGGCTGCAGGGTGACTTGGACAAACTGAATGTTTGGTCATCCACTTGGCAAATGAGGTTTAATGTGGATAAATGTAATGTTATGCACCTGGGGGCCAATAATCCAAAGGCAAAATATGTCCTTGGGGGAGTAAATCTGGGAGAGTCCCTTGTTGAGAAGGACCTGGGGGTACTAGTAGATCATAAATTGAATAACAGCATGCAATGTCAATCAGCTGCCTCTAAAGCCAGTAGGATCATGTCATGTATCAAAAGTGGAATGGACTCTCGTGATAGGGATGTAATATTACCACTATACAAGGCACTGGTTCGGCCGCACCTGGAATATGCTGTCCAGTTCTGGGCACCGGTCCATAAAAAAAATGCCCTGGAGCTGGAGAGGGTTCAACGTAGAGCCACAAAACTGATAAGGGGTATGGAGGGTCTTAGTTATGAGGAAAGATTAAAACAACTAGATTTATTTAGTCTGGAAAAGAGACGACTACGAGGGGACATGATTAATTTATATAAATATATGAATGGTCCATACAAAAATATGGTGGTAAATTGTTCCAGATTAAATCAAATCAAAAGACGAGGGGGCACTGTCTCCGTTTGGAGAAACCAAGGTTTAATCACCGGAGGCGACAGGTCTTTTTTACTATGAGAACTGTCAATCTGTGGAATAGCTTGCCTCAGGAGCTGGTCACAGCAGGGACAGCGGAGAGCTTCAAGAAGGGTCTAGATGCCTTTTTACACCTAAATAACATTGATTGTTATGCTATATAGGATTGTTTCCCCTCATCCAATCCCTACCCTTCCTTGGTTGAACTTGATATACAAGTGTCTTTTTTCAACCGTATAAACTATGAAACTATGAAAGTGAAAAAAAAAAAAGTTTAAAAAATGTAAAAATTTATAAAATATTAAAAAGTTCCCCCTTTCCCTAGAACTGATAAAAAATATGATAAACAGTAAAAATCACAAACACATAAGGTATCACCGCGTCCCAAAACGCCCGATTTATCAAAATATAAAAACGGTTATTGACGGTGATGACCTCAGAGACGGAAATGGCGCCCAAATGTCCGAAATGCACTTTTGCACCTTTTTACATGACATAAAAAATTTAATGAAAAGTGATCAAATGTCGCACAGTCCTCAAAATGGTAGCAATAAAAAAACGTCGGCTCATGACACCTCACACATCTCCGTGCACCAAAGTATGAAAAAGTTATTAGCGTCAGATGATAGAAAATTATTTTATTCCTTTTCCGTACACATTGTTTAATTTTTGAAAATGTGTTAAAATGCAATAAAACCTATATAAATTTGGTATCACCGCAATCGTATCGAACTAAAAAATAAAGTAGAGGTGTTATTTGGAGTGAAGACTTAAAGTCGTAAAAACTGAGCCCACAAGAACCACATGCATTTTTTTTTTTCAATTTTCCACATTTGGAATTTTCTTTCTGTTTACCAAAATTTGAATTGCACAAAATAAGCCCCCACACAGCTCTGTACACTGAAAAAATAAAAAGTTACGGATTTTTGAAGGTGGAGAGTGAGAAATGAGCGAAAAACCCTGCGTCCTTAAGGGGTTAATAAACCCAACACGGGCCCGTCGGGAATATTTGTAACATCGTTTTTGACAAGCGTATTATTTAGGTCACAATAATATTCACCGCTGCCCGACATGAAGAATTTCAAAGGAGCATTGTTCGTCAGGACTGCAATAGGCTGTACTTCCACAAAAAGAGATTTTTCAATACTCGTCTGTGTGGGCAGTATATCAAAAATGTCCACTTCCGATTTTGTACACTCTACAGAACCATAGTCTATGAAGGCCATGGTAGATGGCTAGACTGAGAGACTGCCACATACATTCTTAGATGATGAATTACTACCACCCGAAAAAGGTAAATTTGACTATTGTTGATGACCTCATGCAGAGCGCTAGTGAAAATAGCAAACTAGAGAGAGCATTTACCAAGTATGTCCATCATAGAAATCCTAGTATATTTTATTTGGTCAGGGTAAAAAGCGTTAAACAATAAATTTAAATACCAAGTACATAGCGCAACAGCCTGGAAAAAAAGTTTCTTCTTATAAGCTTTTGAAGATGCCTTTTGGCCATTTACTAGTGGATTTAAGGGGTAGTAGCAAAGAGCAGCTTCGGTTACGATCGGGATTCTTCCCACCAGCTTTACCGGCTGTGTATAGACAAAAGAAAAAAATAACTCAAAATGAAATGATCTAGGACCTTTGGACACTCCATGCCTTGTGCATGGTGATGACAAGATGTCAGTGAGATTAAGCCCAACTCCTTCAGTCAGAAAATCTATTTTGCGATGATTTTATCTCAGCCATAGGTGAAATCGCTTTGAATATCTTAAAAGAGTGAATACCTCTCAAAGAAAGGCAGAAAAACATACTAAAGCTATAAGGAAGCTGAGTGATAAAACACTGGGTATAAGGAAGAAGAAGCGCTGAGTGAATCAATCCGGAGGGTTCATAGGTCCGCTAATAGGATTTGCAATTCCATTAATATCGAGTCTACTTTTTAACAAGAAATGGAACACACGACTAAAATATACTTGGTTCCAAAACATGAGCTTACCAAGATAAGTCAGCCTTTTAAACCTGCAACCAACATTTGTCAGAGTGTAATTCAACATCTGGAAGATGAAATTGCTAGTATTTTACACAGGAATGATTTGCAGGATGTGAAAATGAAAAAATACAATGATCTACCACAAAGATACTTGGTACATATGCTAAACAAGATACACGAGAACTAGCGACTTAACATTGTTGCGCCTTTTACTCCTGGTCATCAACATATGTCAAATACAGCGTCCGATAAAAACGTTGATATCCTTTAAATTGCTAGTCATGCCAATCCACGCTTTAAGAAAAAGAAAAAAGACAAACTGGACCAAAACCATGACATTACAACGTAGAAGTCATATTGCTTATTATGTCTACCTTGTTGGAGTCAGAGCTTGCTAAAAAAAAAAAAAAAAAAAAAAAAAACTTACTGGATAGGACATATTTTTAAACAAGCCATGGCCAAATTAAATATACCCTCTACAGTTGTGGGTAATTCAACAACGCAAGAGAATCTGGAAGAAAAAAAAAATGGCACTGTTTGAACCATCCGGATCATTCACTCCTACACACAGAGGACTGTCTGTCTATCTCAACCACCCTATCAGTGTGGATAACACAGGAAAGATTACTCCCAAAGAAAAGGGGTCTACCCTTATTACAAAACTGTGTGGTTAACTCTGTAAATATTGCTCTCTTACAAAATTCTTGCTGAATATTAATGACTGGGATATTGTTTTTGTATCAGATTTATGCAATATTCTGTACTAGTTTTATACATTTTATTATTCTTTGCTGTATACATTTTTGCTCAATAAAGCATTTAAACTTTGAGGAGTCTGTTTTATTTTTGTCAGCCGCTATTTTAATTATTAAACATTATATATACCGTATATACTCGTGTATAAGCCGAGTTTTTCAGCACAAAAAATGTTCTTAAAAACCTCACTTCGTCTTATACACGAGTCAATTAAAAAAAATAAATTTTAATACTCACCCTCCGGTGCCCGGATCCACCGGTGGTGGCTCCATATACCCGGCGGCGGCTCCCGAAGTTCAGCACATTAAATAAATAAACTTAGTTTTCACCTTCCGGCGATACTCACCCCAGATCCATGGAGCCAGCTTCCGATCCTCTGCGGTGGCTCTCGATCCCCGGCAGCGGAGGTCTTCTTTCTTCTTTTGCCGGCGGAGTCGCGTCCATGCGATCCGCTGCATCATAGTGAGCGCCGCCGGGGAGATCGAATGGACGCGCCTCCGCCGGCAAGAGAAGACAGAAGACGCTGCCGGGGAACGAGAGCCACCGCAGAGGATCGGGGGTGAGTATCGCCGGAAGGTGAGAATTAAGTTTATTTTTTTTAAATGTGCTCAACATACATGGGGGCAGGCTGTATACATGAGGGGGCAGGCTGGCAGGCTGTATACATGAGGGGGCAGGCTGTATACATGAGGGGGCAGGCTGGCAGGCTGTATACATGAGGGGGCAGGCTGTATACATGAGGGGGCAGGCTGGCAGGCTGTATACATGAGGGGGCAGGCTGTATACATGAGGGGGCAGGCTGGCAGGCTGTATACATGAGGGGGCAGGCTGTATACATGAGGGGGCAGGCTGGCAGGCTGTATACATGAGGGGGCAGGCTGTATACATGAGGGGGCAGGCTGGCAGGCTGTATACATGAGGGGGCAGGCTGTATACATGAGGGGGCAGGCTGGCAGGCTGTATACATGAGGGGGCAGGCTGTATACATGAGGGGGCAGGCTGTATACATGAGGGGGCAGGCTGTATACATGAGGGGGCAGGCTGTATACATGAGGGGGCAGGCTGTATACATTAGGGTGGCAGGCTGGCAGGCTGTATACATTAGGGTGGCAGGCTGGCAGGCTGTATACATTAGGGGGGCAGGCTGGCAGGCTGTATACATTAGGGGGGCAGGCTGGCAGGCTGTATACATTAGGGGGGCAGGCTGGCAGGCTGTATACATTAGGGGGGCAGGCTGGCAGGCTGTATACATTAGGGGGGCAGGCTGGCAGGCTGTATACATTAGGGGGGCAGGCTGGCTGTATACATTAGGGGGGCAGGCTGGCTGTATACATTAGGGGGGCAGGCTAGCTGTATACATTAGGGGGGCAGGCTGGCTGTATACATTAGGGGGGCAGGCTGGCTGTATACATTAGGGGGGCAGGCTGGCTGTATACATTAGGTGGGCAGGCTGGCTGTATACATTAGGGGGGCAGGCTGGCTGTATACATTAGGGGGGCAGGCTGGCTGTATACATTAGGTGGGCAGGCTGGCTGTATACATTAGGGGGGCAGGCTGGCTGTATACATTAGGGGGGCAGGCTGTATACCACACCCTCGGCTTATACTCGAGTCAATAGGTTTTCCCAGTTTTTGGTGGTAAAATTAGGGGTCTCGGCTTATACTCGGGTCGGCTTATACAATTTACAATATACAATTAAACTTATATTAAAAACTCTGTGTTATATCCAAGATAACATTTTCTAACAAGTTTTTACTTGAATTCAATTTATACGCGAATTAAGACCACTAGAAGCGCAGTAGATAAAAGGGAGGTATCACCCTGCACCCCCACATTACAGCCTCCATGCACCCCACCATCCTTCCTGTTCCCCACACATTACATTCATGTCACCCTGCAATCCTATAAAAAGGGAGGGAGGGGGAAATAGTCTGTAGGCTATACCTTTTTCTGTGGATGACATTGTTTGCTATGTCACATTGGCTGTAGCCCTCAATGGCAGGTGGGGTGTGAAGGTTGTAGGTTCGAATCCTGGACTGGGCAAAAAATTATTTATTGCATAATTTGGAGCCTTGTGTCTGGGGAAGCCCTGGGACATGTGAACAGAAGGTGACGTGGTCCCTGCTCTGCTGCTCACCTGACATATCTCTGAGAAAGATTCGTTGCCCAATGTCTGCTCTATGGGAATCCTCTGCAGACAGATACAAGGAGTCTGTACAACAGTAGAAGTCATTCAGTAATGAAAGTAACAGAAACCCAGTAATGAACTCTGACTTTCAAAATATCGCACAATATGCATTATGCAACCCTAGTAGAGTGGTCACAGGATAGCATCTCTAACAAACCCTTCAAATATTTTCCCCACAACAGAAGTTAGACTCGCAGGTCTGTAGTTTCCAGGATCGCTTTTTTGTTTATATTGGTACCACATTTGCTATGTGCCAGTACTGTATAACAGAACCAGACCTCAAGGAAATATCAAATGTTTAAAATAACGGTCTGTTTATCACGGTTCATAGTTCATGCAGAACCCAGGGAATTGTTTATCTTAGTGGTTTTAAGGTGGTGCCATACCTCTCCTTGAGTTAAATTGTTGACATTCCAAAGACAATTTACACGTCCTTAGCTTGCTATCAGTTTAACCCGTTCACGACCCGTGACGTAATAGCACATCACGGATCGTCCGCGGGTGCATGGAGAGGTCTCACGCGCTGAGCCCTCTCCATAGCCGGTAAGTCTTTGCTGCATATTTCAGCAAAGGCTTACCAGTAACACCCGTGATCGGTGCCATGATAACGGTTTTTCACTACGTTTAATCCAGTAACGGAAAATCGAACCCAAAGTCGAAAATGGCACTTTTTTGTCATTTAAAAAAAATAAAATTTCTATAAAAAGTGACCACAAGGTCGAACAGTCCTAAAATTGATAACATTGTAAACGTCATCAAAATCCGCAAAAAACGACACCCCCACAGTATAAAAAAGTTATTAGCGCCAGAAGATGGAAAAATCCCCCCCAAAATTTTTGTACAGGAGGTTTTAAATTTTTTTAAATGTATGAAAACATTATAAAACCTGTATAAATTTGGTATCCCCGTAATCGCACCAACCCAAAGAATAAAGTAGACATGTCATTTGGGGCGCATAGTGAAATCCGTAAGTTCCAAGCCCACAAGGAAACGGCACAAATGCGTTTTTTTACCAATTTCACTGCATTTGGAATTTTTTTCCCGCTTCCCAGTACACGGCATGCAATAATAAATACCATCTCTATGAAGTGTAATTTGTTACGCAGAAAACAATAAAAAAAAGTTATGGATTTTTGATCATGGGGAGTGAAAAATGAAAAAGGGCCAGGTCCTGAAAGGGTTAAGGAACTTCTCCTGTGCTGCCCTGTTAGAATATGTGTGTGTGGCTTCGTTTATGAAGTGTGGCACTCCCTCCCTATGCTTGATTACAACCTTTTGGAAAGTTTCCCTTTGGCATTCCCCTTATACAGTGCCATCCACATGATATGCATGACCAGCTTCTTGTAACCCTCGTTATCTGCATGGCGCTATAGGGCTGAAGCGCCTGGTCTGACAGAGATTTGCTGACCTCACTGTCTTATGAGTCATGATGTGACAATATTGATATGTAGAACACTCCCTGAATTCCTATAAACTGCACACCCTGGTTACATCTTTTCCTTTGTCAAATTAAATCCAGCCTTATAATGACATTAGATAAAGAAGATAGAGGCAAGCTCTAGCAGTATAATACACGAATGATCCCAATTAGAGATGAGCGAACATGCTCGTCCGAGCTTGATGCTCGGTCGAGCATTAGGGTACTCGAAACTGCTCGTTGCTCGGACGAATACTTCACCCGCTCGAGAAAATGGCAGCTCCCGCCGTTTTGCTTTTTGGCGGCCAGAAACAGAGCCAATCACAAGCCAGGAGACTCTGCACTCCACCCAGCATGACGTGGTACCCTTACACGTCGATAGCAGTGTTTGGCTGGCCAGATCAGGTGACCCTGGGATAGACTAGCCGCTGCCCGCGCTGCTCGGATCATTCTGTGTCTGGATGCCGCTAGGGAGAGAGCTGCTGCTGGTCAGGGAAAGCGTTAGGGTGTTCTATTAGCTTACTGTTAGGCAGGAGTGATTCTCAAAGAACCCAACAGCCCTTCTTAGGGCTACAATAACGTTCTACTTTTTTTATTTTAATTTGCATCTAGTACCATTTTGTGAGGAATTAGCAGGGGGACTTGCTACCGTTGTGTTTAGCTCTTAGTGGCACACATATCCATAGCAAAGACCGAAGTGGGAAAATTTAGTAGGGGTTGGATTTCAATTAGGCACTAACTCAGTGTCATCTCATCTGGCATAGTAGTGTGCTTTGATACTTGGCTAGAAAATAGCCATAGGAGAATACAAAGAGCTTACTTACGCATACAGTAGCGTTCTATATATTTGATTTCTGGTTGATCTGCTGGTGGCTGTACTTTCTGCAGTGCATGTACTAGCCAATTCTGAGCAATTTGTAGTGAGACTTGCGACCGCTGTGTTCTGCGCTTAGTGACGCACATATCCATAGCAAAGACCGAAGTGGGAAAATTTAGTAGGGGTTGGATTTCAATTAGGCACTAACTCAGTGTCATCTCATCTGGCATAGTAGTGTGCTTTGATACTTGGCTAGAAAATAGCCATAGGAGAATACAAAGAGCTTACTTACGCATACAGTAGCGTTCTATATATTTGATTTCTGGTTGATCTGCTGGTGGCTGTACTTTCTGCAGTGCATGTACTAGCCAATTCTGAGCAATTTGTAGTGAGACTTGCGACCGCTGTGTTCTGCGCTTAGTGACGCACATATCCATAGCAAAGACCGAAGTGGGAAAATTTAGTAGGGGTTGGATTTCAATTAGGCACTAACTCAGTGTCATCTCATCTGGCATAGTAGTGTGCTTTGATACTTGGCTAGAAAATAGCCATAGGAGAATACAAAGAGCTTACTTACGCATACAGTAGCGTTCTATATATTTGATTTCTGGTTGATCTGCTGGTGGCTGTACTTTCTGCAGTGCATGTACTAGCCAATTCTGAGCAATTTGTAGTGAGACTTGCGACCGCTGTGTTCTGCGCTTAGTGACGCACATATCCATAGCAAAGACCGAAGTGGGAAAATTTAGTAGGGGTTGGATTTCAATTAGGCACTAACTCAGTGTCATCTCATCTGGCATAGTAGTGTGCTTTGATACTTGGCTAGAAAATAGCCATAGGAGAATACAAAGAGCTTACTTACGCATACAGTAGCGTTCTATATATTTGATTTCTGGTTGATCTGCTGGTGGCTGTACTTTCTGCAGTGCATGTACTAGCCAATTCTGAGCAATTTGTAGTGAGACTTGCGACCGCTGTGTTCTGCGCTTAGTGACGCACATATCCATAGCAAAGACCGAAGTGGGAAAATTTAGTAGGGGTTGGATTTCAATTAGGCACTAACTCAGTGTCATCTCATCTGGCATAGTAGTGTGCTTTGATACTTGGCTAGAAAATAGCCATAGGAGAATACAAAGAGCTTACTTACGCATACAGTAGCGTTCTATATATTTGATTTCTGGTTGATCTGCTGGTGGCTGTACTTTCTGCAGTGCATGTACTAGCCAATTCTGAGCAATTTGTAGTGAGACTTGCGACCGCTGTGTTCTGCGCTTAGTGACGCACATATCCATAGCAAAGACCGAAGTGGGAAAATTTAGTAGGGGTTGGATTTCAATTAGGCACTAACTCAGTGTCATCTCATCTGGCATAGTAGTGTGCTTTGATACTTGGCTAGAAAATAGCCATAGGAGAATACAAAGAGCTTACTTACGCATACAGTAGCGTTCTATATATTTGATTTCTGGTTGATCTGCTGGTGGCTGTACTTTCTGCAGTGCATGTACTAGCCAATTCTGAGCAATTTGTAGTGAGACTTGCGACCGCTGTGTTCTGCGCTTAGTGACGCACATATCCATAGCAAAGACCGAAGTGGGAAAATTTAGTAGGGGTTGGATTTCAATTAGGCACTAACTCAGTGTCATCTCATCTGGCATAGTAGTGTGCTTTGATACTTGGCTAGAAAATAGCCATAGCAATAGGATAGCATTGTTTGGTTTTAAAAACTCAACAAAAAACACAAAAAAAAAAAAAAACACAAAAAAAAACAAAAAAAAGTAAAAAATAAAAATAAAGTTATAACTCTCATTTTAAAAATGTTTAACCCGAGGGCTAGGGGTAGAGGACGAGGGCGGGGACGTGGGCGTCCAACTACTGCAGGGGTCAGAGGCCGTGGTCCTGGGCGGGGTGAGACACCACCTGCTGATGAGGGAGCAGGGGAACGCCGCAGAGCTACACTCCCTAGGTTCATGTCTGAAGTTACTGGGACTCGTGGTAGAGCACTGTTGAGGCCAGAACAGTGCGAACAGGTGATGTCGTGGATTGCTGACAATGCTTCGAGCAATTTGTCCACCACCAGTCAGTCTTCCACGCAGTCCACCCATGTCACCGAAATCGCCACTCCTCCAGCTCCTGCACCTCAGCCTCCTCCCCCCCAGTCTGCCCCCTCCCAGGAAAATTTGGCATTTGAACCGGCATACTCTGAGGAACTGTTTTCTGGACCCTTCCCACAGTCACAAACCACTTGTCCGGTTGCTGCTGAGCAATTTTCCGATGCCCAGGTTTTCCAACAGTCACAGTCTGTGGGTGATGATGACCTTCTTGACGTAGTGGAAGTGTGTAAAGAGGTGTCCGACGATGAGGAGACACGGTTGTCAGACAGTGGGGAAGTTGTTGTCAGGGCAGGAAGTCCGAGGGGGGAGCAGACTGAGGGATCGGAGGATGATGAGGTGACAGACCCAAGCTGGGTTGAGAGGCCGGGTGAACACAGTGCTTCTGAGACGGAGGAGAGTCCTCGACCAGAACAGGTTGGAAGAGGCAGTGGTGGGGCCAGACGGAGAGGCAGGGCCAGAGCTGGTGCATCAGCGCCAAATGTGTCAACTAGTGAAGCTCCCGTGGCGAGGGCTCCTGCGGCGAGGGCTAGATCTTCAGAAGTCTGGAGGTTCTTTAAGGAAACACCGGATGACCGACGGACTGTGGTGTGCAACATTTGCCAAACCAGGCTCAGCAGGGGTTCCACCACTACTAGCTTAACTACCACCAGTATGCGCAGGCATATGAATGCTAAACACCCCACTCAGTGGCAACAAGCCCGTTCACCTCCGGCCGTGCACACCACTGCTCCTTCCCCTGTGTCAGCTGCTAGTCAGCCCCCTGCCCAGGACCCTGCCACAAAAACCCCATCGTCGCCTCCACGATCCTCCACAGCATCCACCAGCGTTCAGCTCTCCATACCCCAGACGCTGGAGCGGAAACGCAAATATAGTGCAACCCACCCGCACGCCCAAGCCCTTAATGTGCACATCTCCAGATTGCTTAGCCTGGAGATGCTGCCCTATAGGCTAGTAGAGACCGAGGCCTTTCGCAACCTCATGGCGGCGGCCGCCCCTCGGTATTCGGTCCCCAGCCGCCACTACTTTTCCCGATGTGCCGTCCCAGCCCTGCACCAGCACGTGTCAGACAACATCATCCGTGCCCTGACCAACGCCGTTTCTGACAAGGTCCACCTGACCACGGACACGTGGACGAGTGCTGCCGGGCAGGGCCACTATATATCGCTGACGGCACATTGGGTTAACTTGGTGGAGGCTGGGACCGAGTCTGACACTGGGGCTGCTCATATACTGCCGACGCCGAGGATTGCGGGGCCTACCTCGGTCCAGGTGTTTCAGGCCTACTATGCCTCCTCCTCCTCCCACCCCTCCTCCACCTCCTCCTCCGAACTACCATCCGTGGGCACGGCGCCATCAGTCGGTAGCTCTAGGCACAGCAGCAGTGCCGTCGCTAAGCGACAGCAGGCGGTGCTCAAACTGCTGAGCCTAGGCGACAAAAGGCACACCGCCCAAGAGCTATTACAGGGCATCACGGCGCAGACTGATCTGTGGCTGGCACCGCTGAACCTCAAGCCGGGAATGGTTGTGTGTGACAACGGCCGTAACCTGGTGGCGGCTCTGCAACTCGGCAGACTGACACATGTGCCATGCCTGGCCCATGTGTTAAATCTGATAGTTCAGCGTTTCCTCAAGACATACCCCAATCTGTCTGATTTGCTCACGAAGGTGCGCCGCATCTGTGCGCATTTCAGGAAGTCCAGCCCAGATGCTGCCACTCTCAGGGCAGCGCAGCGCCGCCTCCAACTGCGCGCTCACCGACTGTTGTGCGACGTGCCCACGAGGTGGAATTCAACACTGACCATGTTATCCAGAGTTTACCAGCAGCGCAGAGCGATTGTAGACTGCCAGATGTCAACTTCCACCAGAACTGGTAGTCAGGTCAGTCAGCTTCCTCAAGTCTACAATGAGGAGTGGACGTGGATGTCTGATATCTGTCAGGTGCTGAGTAACTTTGAGGAGTCAACACAGATGGTCAGTGGCGATGCCGCCATCATCAGCCTCACCATCCCGCTGCTTGGCCTGTTGAAAAACTCTCTGGTCAGCATGAAGTCGGAAGCTTTGCGCTCGTCACAAGAGACAGGGGAAGAATATTCCCTTGTTGATAGCCAAAGCACCCTCAGGTCTGTTTCTCAGCGCATATCGGAGGAGGTGGAGGTGGAGGAGGATGAGGAGGAAGAGGAGGAGAATGTTGGTGAGACACAAGAGGGGACCATTGTTGAGTCCTTTACTGTTCAGCGTGTATGGGCAGAAGAAGAGGAGTTGGAGGAGTTGGAGGAGGAGGAAATGGACAGTCAGGCCAGTGAGGGGAGTGAATTCTTACGCGTTGGTACTCTGGCGCATATGGCAGATTTCATGCTAGGCTGCCTATCCCGTGACCCTCGCGTTCAAAGAATTTATTCCAGCACCGATTACTGGGTGTTCACTCTCCTGGACCCACGGTACAAGCAAAATCTTTCCACTCTCATCCCTGCAGAGGAAAGGAGTGTGAGAATGCATGAATACCAGCAGGCCCTGGTGCACAAGCTGAAACAGTATTTCCCTTCTGACAGCGCTAGCGGCAGAGTGCGTAGTTCTGCGGGACAAGTAGCGAGGGAGAGTAGGCGAGCAGGCAGCTTGTCCAGCACTGGCAAGGGTACGCTTTACAAGGCTTTTGCCAGCTTTATGTCACCCCAGCAAGACACTGTCACCTGTCCCCAGTCTCGGCAGAGTAGGGCTGATCTTTACAGAAAGATGGTGAGGGAGTACGTAGCTGACCATACCATCGTCCTAAATGATCACACAGCTCCCTACAACTACTGGGTTTCAAAGCTGGACATGTGGCACGAACTGGCGCTGTACGCCTTGGAGGTTCTTGCCTGCCCTGCCGCTAGCGTCTTGTCCGAGCGGGTTTTCAGTGCAGCTGGTGGCATCATCACCGATAAGCGTACACGCCTGTCGACTGACAGCGCTGACAGGCTGACGCTTATTAAAATGAATAAAGGCTGGATTTCTCAGAATTTCCAATCTCCACCAGGTGAAGGAAGCTCAACCTGAATAATTGATCCACTCCTCCTCCTCCTCATTTTCCTCCTTCTCCTCCTCTTTGTACAGTAAAGCAGAGGAAAATGGCTATTTTTTGACAGGGCCCACTGGCTCTTGCTATAGTACTTCATGCATTTAATTTTTCTGGAGGGCCACCTACCCGGTCCTCTGTTTGAAACAATTTTTGTGAGTGCCACATACAGGCACTCAATCTATTCCATTTTACTGCAGGGCCACCTACCTGCTCCTCTGGTTTGAAACATTTTTGGGACTGCCACATACAGGCACTCAATCTATTCCATTTTACTGGAGGGCCACCTACCTGCTCCTCTGGTTTGAAAAATTTTTGGGACTGCCACATACAGGCACTCAATCTATTCCATTTTACTGCAGGGCCACCTACCTGCTCCTCTGGTTTGAAAAATTTTTGGGACTGCCACATACAGGCACTCAATCTATTCCATTTTACTGGAGGGCCACCTACCTGCTCCTCTGGTTTGAAAAATTTTTAGGACTGCCACATACAGGCACTCAATCTATTCCATTTTACTGCAGGGCCACCTACCTGCTCCTCTGGTTTGAAAAATTTTTGGGACTGCCACATACAGGCACTCAATCTATTCCATTTTACTGGAGGGCCACCTACCTGCTCCTCTGGTTTGAAAAATTTTTGGGACTGCCACATACAGGCACTCAATCTATTCCATTTTACTGCAGGGCCACCTACCTGCTCCTCTGGTTTGAAACATTTTTGGGACTGCCACATACAGGCACTCAATCTATTCCATTTTACTGGAGGGCCACCTACCTGCTCCTCTGGTTTGAAAAATGTTTGGGACTGCCACATACAGGCACTATCCAAATTAAATTGTCTCCATAGCAGCCTCCACACGTTGTCTCCATTGCTACCTCCAAAAGTCGTCCATATAGCTGCCTCCATACATCGTCCCTTTATCAAACGAGGTGTGTCAGGCAGAAATTTGGGTTGTTTTCATGGATTCCACATCAAAGTTGTTAACTTTGTCGCCACCCTGCTGTGTTATCCACAAAATATACTGGCAAACTTTTACCATTTAGGGATATTATTTCAGCGCTTCTTGCGCATCTGTTTACATTCCCCTCACCCGGCATATCCTAAACTTATAAGAACGCTACTACACTTGATCTTATACAAAAGGTTCTTAGAAGTGCTGTTTGGGGAGTAGCCTAGAGACAGGGGCTTGAATTGGCGAAAGCTCGCCTGGCAGCGGAGCGCCAGCTCCATGCGCATCATGCGCTTCTTGCGCATCTGTTTACATTCCCCTCACCCGGCATATCCTAAACTTATAAGAACGCTACTACACTTGATCTTATACAAAAGGTTCTTAGAAGTGCTGTTTGGGGAGTAGCCTAGAGACAGGGGCTTGAATTGGCGAAAGCTCGCCTGGCAGCGGAGCGCCAGCTCCATGCGCATCATGCGCTTCTTGCGCATCTGTTTACATTCCCCTCACCCGGCATATCCTAAACTTATAAGAACGCTACTACACTTGATCTTATACAAAAGGTTCTTAGAAGTGCTGTTTGGGGAGTAGCCTAGAGACAGGGGCTTGAATTGGCGAAAGCTCGCCTGGCAGCGGAGCGCCAGCTCCATGCGCATCATGCGCTTCTTGCGCATCTGTTTACATTCCCCTCACCAGGCATATCCTAAACTTATAAGAACGCTACTACACTTGATCTTATACAAAAGGTTCTTAGAAGTGCTGTTTGGGGAGTAGCCTAGAGACAGGGGCTTGAATTGGCGAAAGCTCGCCTGGCAGCGGAGCGCCAGCTCCATGCGCATCATGCGCTTCTTGCGCATCTGTTTACATTCCCCTCACCCGCCATATGCCAAACTTATAAGAACGCTACTACACTTAACTTGGTGCAGGCTGGGACCGAGTCTGACCCTGGGGCTGGTCATATACTGCCGACGCAGAGAATTGCGGGGCCTACCTCGGTCCAGGTCTCAAAGGCCTACTATACCTCCTCCCACCCCTCCTCCACCTCCTCCTCCTCCGAATTACCATCCGTGGGCATGGCGCCATCAGTCGGTAGCTCTAGGCACAGCAGCAGTGCCGTCGCTAAGCGACAGCAGGCGGTGCTGAAACTGCTGAGCCTAGGCGATAAAAGGCACACCGCCCAAGAGCTATTACAGGGCATTCCACATCAAAGTTGTTAACTTTGTCGCCACCCTGCTGTGTAATCCACAAAATATACTTGCAAACTTTTACCATTTAGGGATATTATTTCAGCGCTTCTTGCGCATCTGTTTACATTCCCCTCACCCGCCATATCCTAAACTTATAAGAACGCTACTACACTTGATCTTATACAAAAGGTTCTTAGAAGTGCTGTTTGGGGAGTAGCCTAGAGACAGGGGCTTGGATTGGCAAAAGCTCGCCTGGCTGCAGAGCGCCAGCTCCATCCCAAGATCCAACTAACATAGTTGCAGCACCTTTAATCTACTACTAGTTCACTGCCTCCATAATAATAATAATAATAATCTTTATTTATATAGCGTCATCATATTCTGTAGCGCTTTACAAATCATAGGAAACAAATACAAATGTAATGTAACAGAGCACAACATTTGTATGGAACAACAGGAGTGAGGTCCCTGCTCGCCAGAGCTTACGGTTTATGAAGATGATGGGGTAACACGAGGTAAAAGAATATTTAATGGTCAAGCCATTCTTCTTAGGGAATAGAAAAAAATATAATAAATGGAATTGCTGTCGCTTGAACCACTCAGCCGTCATCTTATATACCAGGTCCAGGGTGAATGGGACTGCAGAGAAGTCTGGTGCCTGTTGGTTGCTGGATAACAGATGGGAGGACGACACAGGACGGGTTAGTAGAAGAGTTAAAACTTCATGCAGTTAATGAGTGTTATAGGCTTGCCTAAAGAAATGGGTTTTAAGAGCACGTTTGAAACTTTGGAGGTTAGGTATTAGTCTGATAGTCCAGGGCAGAGCATTCCATAGAATTGGTGCAGCTCTAGAGAAGTCTTGGAGACGCGAGTGGGAGGTCCGCACTAGGGTAGAGGTTAATCTAAGATCACTGGCGGATCTAAGAGCACGGGTTGGGCGATAGACTGAGATAAGAGAGGAGAGGTAGGGGGGTGCAGCATTATACAGAGCTTTATGGATGAGGGTTATTATTATTTTAAACTGTATTCGAAAGGAGACTGGCAGCCAGTGCAGCGACTGGCATGAACTGTAAGCATACATGGTCCCCTTATCAAACGAGCTGTGTCAGGCAGAATTTTGGGTTGTTTTCATGGCTTCCATGTTAACTTTGTCGCCACCCTGCTGTGTAATCCACAAAATATACTGGCAAACTTTTATCATGTACCGATATTATTTGAGCGCTTCTTGCTCACCTCCTTTGGTTCCTCTCTGACACCCATTGGTTTGAAGCCTGAGTCCAATTAGGGTATGTCGCCATGCCACTCTCTAGCCTGCTGCCGCTGCCTCTGCCTCTGCATGCCGTCCCCTATAGTGTCAGGGTCAATTATTGGATGTTTTACATGCTATCTAGCTTCATTCTGTCACTCTGTCATGGCCATGCTGTTGCCCATAATTTCGGCATAATGGTGCGATTAAGCAGCCTCAGAGGCATCCATGCATGCTGCCCCTGCTGTTTCCTGTCCATTTCCGTGGTGTTTCCATCCTTTTCTGAGGTTCCCAGGTGTTTGGCCAAGCTTCCCTGTGCAGAGCCTTGGTCCCCTTGAAAAATGCTCGAGTCTCCCATTGACTTCAATGGGGTTCGTTATTCGAGACGAGCACTCGAGCATCGGGAAAAGTTCGTCTCGAATAACGAGTACCCGAGCATTTTAGTGTTCGCTCATCTCTAATCCCAATACAAACATACAATATACAAGAATTCAAATATACAGCACTCACATCTAACACCACTTAAACACATATGAATAAAGTGTCAATAGTCCCTGGGCTGATAATTAGAAATGGTAGTCCAAGGTCGCCCTTAAATGCACTGCCTAACAATGGAATCACAAAATATATATCAATATTAGAAATCAGTGTGCCAAGGTGATAATAAATTACAATTGTAAAGTGTAATAAACTTTTGCATAGCTATGGCCTAAGCAAAAATAAGAAATTCTCTAATTTACTATAGTTAGCCCCCCAGGCTAATCTTCATTAGCTCAGGTTTCTGTTAAAGGGGTATTCTCGTCTGGGCATTCACATTCAGTTTCATTAATCTGACATACGTAAACATTTCTTCAATTAGAAGTTATTAAAAAAAAATGTTCCTGTGTGAAGATAATTTCTCAAAAATGTAGTTATGTTGTCCCTTAGTAACCAGATGGCTTCCTCAGATACGGCCACCTCTGTTGGAGTGATTGCACAAAGAAACAAATTGTTTTTGTATATGAAATGTCCGGGAGTTACTACATGTCGCGCAGCCGTCCTATGGTAATAATTGCTGAATCCAGGTGGTCAGACAGGACTCTATAGCGCAAGTCTGGCCACCGCTGCCAGAGTGTGACATGGTCGTATCCGAGGAAGCTATGTGGTTTCTAAGGGACAACATGACTACATTTATGAGAAATTATCTTCACACAGGAACATTTTTTTAATTAACATCCAATTGAAGAAATGTTTACATAAGGCAAATGAATTTATGTAAATGTAAATGCCCAGATGGGAATACCCCTTTAACTATAGGAAACCGTATACAACAGGAGGCTTGTTGAGAGTGGAAGTAGGACTTGTTGTTATGTCACAAGCATGTAACTTATCACATGCTTCAGGTCGTCCACTTACAAACATGCTCTCTTGTTCTGACTTCAGTGTGGTGAGCTTATGTCATAACTGGAGTGCCCACCCACATCAGGAATAACCAAAATCGAATTTAAAAGGGAATGATATTTACTATACCACATAAACATCAGGCTGGGAAGAAGCCAGCAGCATGATACAGGCAACGTTGGAATTGTTGCCAAAGGCCCTCTCCAACTGTGTCAGAACTAATTTTTGTCATTAACTTTACAGTTAGGCTTTAAAAAAAGCACAATTAGTATCCATCAAAAATACTATCACGTATAATAAATCTATGTAAACCTACATAAAGACATGCAATGTCGGAATATCGGTAGAGGCATAAGCTGGTGGGGGGCCAAAGCCTTATAATGACCTTATCAACAAAGCGTGACAAAGTCTTACTTTATAATAATTACAAAAAAGAAAAAAGGATAGATAGGATATTGGTCTTTTTTAAATTTTTTTTCTTGTTTTTGCGTTTCCAGTTTTCACTCCCCACAACTTTATTTTTCCGAGTATGGAGCTGTATAGTTTACAGTTTTATAAAGATATTTTTTGTGAAAAAGTGCAATATGCATGAATAATGCAATATGGCCATGTAACATTTTTGGACACAAAAAAATAAAAATTAAGTTTTTGATTTCTGTTTTCGTTTGTTTATGAACAACCATATTCACATACAGTATAATAATGCAAAATAAATTCAAATAAAACACTTAACCCCTTCCCAACATTTGATGTAATAGTACTGCATCGCGGGAGATGCGTTCCCGCTGCAGGTGTCAGCTATATATTATAGGCGACACCTGCCTCTTACACCCGCGATCGGAGATTTCTCCGATCGCAGGTGTTAACCCCTAACACGCCAAAGCCACTTTTCAACTTCCTGACACGGCCCATTTTTTCAAATAACCGCTGCGTCCGTAACAATCCGTACAATAACTCAGAAACATTATTGGACCCGCTCGGTGAATGCCGTAAAAACAAAACACGGAAAACACGCCAAAAATGTACATTTTTCATAAAATCTCTAAATAAAAATGTTCTAAAAAGTGATCAAAAACAGTTATGTGCGCCAAAATGGTACCACTGAAAAGAACAACTCAACACGTAAAAAATAAGGCCTAAACTAGCTTTGTCAACTAAAAAATATTAAAGTTACGTCTCCGAAAAGATGGCGACGCAAAAACAAATGAGATTTCATCTATATTAGTTTTTATCCAGTAAAATTGTAAAAATAAATGAAAAACTATATAAATCCGGTATAACTGTAATCGTAGTGATCTGTACAATAAAGATAATATTGTATTTTTAGTGTACGGTGTACGACCCCCAAAAAATACGAAAAGAAAGTAAACCAAAATTGACAATTTTCTTTTCACCCATACATTCAAGAGTTAATAAAATCTCATCAATAAGCTAATGACCCACTAAAATGAAGTATTTGTAAAGCGCTTCTCATGTCGCAAAAAATAAACCCTTATATGTCCAAATTGCCAAAAAAATAAAGATTGTATAGCCAATAAAAAGTGACAATGCATAATCTGCTCTGAATAGCACAGCTTCCCTTCGATACCCTAATGTGTGCCCCAACAGCAGGTTACCACCACATATGGGGTATTGTTTTGCGTGGGAGGGATTGCGTATCAAATTTTGTGGAGCGTTTTGGTATTTTATCCACTGAAAATTTGTACATTTTTTGAAAAACACATTCATTTAGCCAAAAAAATTTTACTTTCAAAATTGCATCCGATTTAGTTTTAACCCCTGTAAAACAATTAAAGGGTTAACAAACTTCATAAAAGTTATTTTACGTACGCTGAGGGGTGTAGTTTCTATAATGGGGTAAATTATTGTTTTACTTTTATTTAGGTCTCTCAAAGTGATTTGAAACCTGAGCAGTTCCTTCAAAAGCAGGATTTTGCTGTTTTTTATGAAAATGTGAAAAATCGCACCTAACGTTCAAAGCCCCATAACATCCTACAAAAATAAGAGTATGCATAAAAAAACCATGTCCACATAAAGTAGACATTCGGTGAATGTTAGTTATTAAGTATTTTTGCGGTTATGACTATGTATGGAAAAAGTAGAACATTTTGAAGTTTGAAAATCAAGAATTTTTCTAAATTTTCACCAAATATCTGATTTTCTCATAAATAAATGCAAAACATACCACCAAAATTTTTCAAATAACATTAAGTACAAAGTGTCACGAGAAAACAAATTTTAAAATCACTTGGATATGTTAAAGCGTTCCAAAGTTATTTGAAAAAAATGGGCCGTGTCAGGAAGGTGAAAAGTGGCTTCAGCGTTAAGGGGTTAAATTAGTTGAAAATAAAGACTTTAATAGGCCAGGGCAAAAATGACCGGAACATTGTATGTGTATCGTAGAACCGAAAAGAACAGCAGGGTTAAAGGACATCTACAACCAGGATCAAGGTTTGTACAGTCATGGCCATAAGTTTTGAGAATGATACAAAATGTTAATTTTTACAAAGTCTACTGCATCAGGTTTTATAATGGCAATTTGCATACAGGCAGTCCCCTACTTAAGAACACCCGACTTACAGACAACCCCTAGTTACAAACGGACCTCTGGATATTGTTAAATTACTGTACTTTATCATCAGGCTACAATAAACAGCTATAACAGTTATGAAATGTGTCTGCAAATAAGCTTTATTGTTAATCCTGGTTCTTCTGCCAATCCAACATTTTTAAAATCCAATTGTCACAGAGACCAAGAAAAAAAAAATTCTATCTTGGGTTTCAATGATAAAGTATACAGTTCCGACATACAAATTCAACTTAGGTTCTGTAGTTTTGTTCTTAAGTTGAATTTGTACAATTACGTACAAGATAGGTTCTGTAGGTTTGTTCTTATCTTGTACGTAACCCGGGGACAGCCTGTATACTCCAGAATGTTATAAAGAGTGATCAGCTTAACAGCAATTATTTGCAAAGTCATTATTTGCCTAGAAAATGAATTTTTTCCCCCAAAACACATTTCAACTTCATTGCAGGCCTGCCTTAAAAGGAGCAGCTAACATCGTTTCAGCGATTGCTCCATTAACACAGGTGTGGGTGTTGATGAGGACAGGGCTAGAGATCAATCTGTCATGATTAAGTAAGAATCACACCATTGGACACTTTAACCCCTTAGCGCTCCGCGCCGTAGCTGTACTGCGCAGCTTCCCACTATTGGCGCTCAGCGCAGTACAGCTACTGCGCGAGCGCATACTATTTTAGAATTGTCACCACGTCGCGAGACGTGGTGACATCGGGCTGAAATTTGGGTGACAGAGGCAGGAGGAGTTCCTGTCTCCGTCACCCGACCAATCAAATTGGTCCCGCCCGCCGATCGCCGTGATTGGCCAGTCAAACCTGACTGGCCAATTACAGCGATTTTAGGCTAAAAAACGTGCTTTTAGCACTTTCCTCTTCCTCCAGCGGCACCATTTTGGTTTGGTATCGCTGGAGAGAGGAAAGAGCGTTACTGTGTGCACCAAAATACACTTTTACACTATAAATAGTGTTCTGATCCTTATCTGATCCCTATTGTTCCCTACAAATTCCCATCCTATCTGTTTTTTCCTGTGTCCTGTGTGTTCCCTGTGTGATCGCCTTGTGTGATCCCACGTGTCTTCCGTTTTTCCCTGTCTGTCCCTTCTGAACCCAAACGCACTTTTCAGTGCGCTGTGTTAGCGTTGTTCTGCACTGGACGCACTTTTCAGTGCGCCGTGTGAATAGCGCTGCACAGAATCTTTAGCAATCTTAGCGGTAGTTAGTTTGTCTTAGGGCAAGCTAGGTGCATTTGTAGCGCCTTTTTGCGCGGTGCACATAGGTTTTTTTTCGGTGCCTGGTAATATTTTTTTCCAGAACGCCGTAGGTGTACCCGTACATAGCTACTTTTTGTGTGTGCCATCTGTGCGGCTGGTCCGTGTGGCTTGGTGTGCATTATCTTTTTTTTTTGTGTGCTATCTGTGCGGCTTGTCCGTGTAGTTTAGTGCGCATTATTTTTTTTGTGTGCTATCTGTGCGGCTTGTCCGTGTAGTTTAGTGCGCATTATTTTTTTTGTGTGCTATCTGTGCGGCTTGTCCGTGTAGTTTAGTGCGCATTATTTTTTGTGTGCCATCTGTGCGGCTGGTCCGTGTGGCTTGGTGTGCATTATCTTTTTTTTTTGTGTGCTATCTGTGCGGCTTGTCCGTGTAGTTTAGTGCACATTATTTTTTTGTGTGTGCCATCTGTGCGGCTTGTCCGTGTAGTTTGGTGCGCATTATCTTTTTTTTTTTGTGTGCTATCTGTGCGGCTTGTCCGTGTAGTTTAGTGCACATTATTTTTTGTGTGTGCCATCTGTGCGGCTTGTCCGTGTAGTTTGGTGTGCATTATATTTTTTTTTTTGTGTGCCTGCTAGACGGTTTATCCGTGTAGTTTGGTGCACATTATCTAATTTTTCTTGTTCTCTATTTTTTTTTGTGTGCAATGTCTCAGAAGACGTACACCGTGTTGGAGGCATATAACATGCTTGCCTCTGACACCGAGTCAGCTATTGGGGATGATGGTCCCTTTTACCTATCATCATCCTCCTGCTCATCTTCCAGTGACCTGGAAGGACCCCCAAGAAGGCGCCGTAGGGTTCCAGGGACTTCTGCAGGAGAAGTGCCTGGGACTTCTGCAGGAGAAGTGCCTGGGACTTCTGCAGGAGAAGTGCCTGGGACTTCTGCAGGAGAAGTGCCTGGGACTTCTGCAGGAGAAGTGCCTGGGACTTCTGCAGGAGAAGTGCCTGGGACTTCTGCAGGAGAAGTGCCTGGGACTTCTGCAGGAGAAGTGCCTGGGACTTCTGCAGGAGAAGTGCCTGGGACTTCTGCAGGAGAAGTGCCTGGGACTTCTGCAGGAGAAGTGCCTGGGACTTCTGCAGGAGAAGTGCCTGGGACTTCTGCAGGAGAAGTGCCTGGGACTTCTGCAGGAGAAGTGCCTGGGACTTCTGCAGGAGAAGTGCCTGGGACTTCTGCAGGAGAAGTGCCTGGGACTTCTGCAGGAGAAGTGCCTGGGACTTCTGCAGGAGAAGTGCCTGGGACTTCTGCAGGAGAAGTGCCTGGGACTTCTGCAGGAGAAGTGCCTGGGACTTCTGCAGGAGAAGTGTCTGGGGCTTCCACTGACCCCACATGGGTAGCCCCAGATAATTATACCCCTCAGGTCCCTGACTTTTTGGGCCATCCTGGCATTAACTTTGACACGACAGGGCTCAGAGCTGTAGACTTTTTTAAGTTTTTTTTGATGAGGAGCTGCTAAATATTATTATATTTCAGACAAATCTCTACGCTGCACAACATATTGCCCAAAACCCCACGTCCTTTTATGCACAACCCTACAGGTGGACCCCTGTCACTGCAGCAGAGATGTACAAGTATTGGGGCATAATACTCCTTATGGGGATAGTAAAGAAGCCTTCAATCAGGGACTACTGGAGCACAGATATACTGTACCACACCCCCATGTTCCGCATGGCAATGAGCAGGATGCGCTTTGAAGCCATCCATAAGTTTTTGCACTACACTGACAACACACAGTGCCCACCCAGAGGTGACCCCAGTTATGATCGGTTATTGGTGTGCTTGGTGTGCATTATCTTTTTTTTTTGTGTGCTATCTGTGCGGCTTGTCCATGTAGTTTAGTGCACATTATTTTTTTGTGTGTGCCATCTGTGCGGCTTGTCCGTGTAGTTTGGTGCGCATTATCTTTTTTTTTTTGTGTGCCATCTGTGCGGCTTGTCCGTGTAGTTTAGTGCACATTATTTTTTGTGTGTGCCATCTGTGCGGCTTGTCCGTGTAGTTTGGTGTGCATTATATTTTTTTTTTTGTGTGCCTGCTAGACGGTTTATCCGTGTAGTTTGGTGCACATTATCTAATTTTTCTTGTTCTCTATTTTTTTTTGTGTGCAATGTCTCAGAAGACGTACACCGTGTTGGAGGCATATGACATGCTTGCCTCTGACACAGAGTCAGCTAGTGGGGATGATGGTCCCTTTTACCTATCATCATCCTCCTGCTCATCTTCCAGTGACCTGGAAGGACCCCCAAGAAGGCGCCGTAGGGTTCCAGGGACTTCTGCAATTGAAGTGCCTGGGACTTCTGCAGGAGAAGCGCCTGGGACTTCTGCAGGAGAAGCGCCTGGGACTTCTGCAGGAGAAGCGCCTGGGACTTCTGCAGGAGAAGCGCCTGGGACTTCTGCAGGAGAAGCGCCTGGGACTTCTGCAGGAGAAGCGCCTGGGACTTCTGCAGGAGAAGCGCCTGGGACTTCTGCAGGAGAAGCGCCTGGGACTTCTGCAGGAGAAGCGCCTGGGACTTCTGCAGGAGAAGCGCCTGGGACTTCTGCAGGAGAAGCGCCTGGGACTTCTGCAGGAGAAGCGCCTGGGACTTCTGCAGGAGAAGCGCCTGGGACTTCTGCAGGAGAAGCGCCTGGGACTTCTGCAGGAGAAGCGCCTGGGACTTCTGCAGGAGAAGCGCCTGGGACTTCTGCAGGAGAAGCGCCTGGGACTTCTGCAGGAGAAGCGCCTGGGACTTCTGCAGGAGAAGCGCCTGGGACTTCTGCAGGAGAAGCGCCTGGGACTTCTGCAGGAGAAGCGCCTGGGACTTCTGCAGGAGAAGCGCCTGGGACTTCTGCAGGAGAAGCGCCTGGGACTTCTGCAGGAGAAGCGCCTGGGACTTCTGCAGGAGAAGCGCCTGGGACTTCTGCAGGAGAAGCGCCTGGGACTTCTGCAGGAGAAGCGCCTGGGACTTCTGCAGGAGAAGCGCCTGGGACTTCTGCAGGAGAAGCGCCTGGGACTTCTGCAGGAGAAGCGCCTGGGACTTCTGCAGGAGAAGCGCCTGGGACTTCTGCAGGAGAAGCGCCTGGGACTTCTGCAGGAGAAGCGCCTGGGACTTCTGCAGGAGAAGCGCCTGGGACTTCTGCAGGAGAAGCGCCTGGGACTTCTGCAGGAGAAGCGCCTGGGACTTCTGCAGGAGAAGCGCCTGGGACTTCTGCAGGAGAAGCGCCTGGGACTTCTGCAGGAGAAGCGCCTGGGACTTCTGCAGGAGAAGCGCCTGGGACTTCTGCAGGAGAAGCGCCTGGGACTTCTGCAGGAGAAGCGCCTGGGACTTCTGCAGGAGAAGCGCCTGGGACTTCTGCAGGAGAAGCGCCTGGGACTTCTGCAGGAGAAGCGCCTGGGACTTCTGCAGGAGAAGCGCCTGGGACTTCTGCAGGAGAAGCGCCTGGGACTTCTGCAGGAGAAGCGCCTGGGACTTCTGCAGGAGAAGCGCCTGGGACTTCTGCAGGAGAAGCGCCTGGGACTTCTGCAGGAGAAGCGCCTGGGACTTCTGCAGGAGAAGCGCCTGGGACTTCTGCAGGAGAAGCGCCTGGGACTTCTGCAGGAGAAGCGCCTGGGACTTCTGCAGGAGAAGCGCCTGGGACTTCTGCAGGAGAAGCGCCTGGGACTTCTGCAGGAGAAGCGCCTGGGACTTCTGCAGGAGAAGCGCCTGGGACTTCTGCAGGAGAAGCGCCTGGGACTTCTGCAGGAGAAGCGCCTGGGACTTCTGCAGGAGAAGCGCCTGGGACTTCTGCAGGAGAAGCGCCTGGGACTTCTGCAGGAGAAGCGCCTGGGACTTCTGCAGGAGAAGCGCCTGGGACTTCTGCAGGAGAAGCGCCTGGGACTTCTGCAGGAGAAGCGTCTGGGGCTTCCACTGACCCCACATGGGTAGCCCCAGATAATTATACCCCTCAGGTCCCTGACTTTTTGGGCCATCCTGGCATTAACTTTGACACGACAGGGCTCAGAGCTGTAGACTTTTTTAAGTTTTTTTTTGATGAGGAGCTGCTAAATATTATTATATTTCAGACAAATCTCTACGCTGCACAACATATTGCCCAAAACCCCACGTCCTTTTATGCACAACCCTACAGGTGGACCCCTGTCACTGCAGCAGAGATGTACAAGTATTGGGGCATAATACTCCTTATGGGGATAGTAAAGAAGCCTTCAATCAGGGACTACTGGAGCACAGATATTCTGTACCACACCCCCATGTTCCGCATGGCAATGAGCAGGATGCGCTTTGAAGCCATCCATAAGTTTTTGCACTACACTGACAACACACAGTGCCCACCCAGAGGTGACCCCAGTTATGATCGGTTATTTAAGGTCAGGCCCATATTAGATCATTTTAGTGCCAAGTTTGCCCAGGCATATACTCCCGCCAAACATGTGAGCATAGACGAGTCCCTGGTACAATTCAAAGGGAGACTTCAATTCCGCCAGTACCTGCCCAATAAGAGGGCAAGATATGGTGTGAAAATGTATAAGCTGTGCGAAAGTTCATCAGGGTACACATACAAGTTCAGGGTATATGAAGGGAAGGACTCCTCTATAGTGCCCCCAGAATGCCCCCCCTTCCTGGGTGTTACAGGGAAGATAGTGTGGGATTTAGTGCACCCACTGCTGGACCAGGGCTACCACCTCTACCTGGACAATTTCTACACCAGCACCACCCTGTTCAAGTGCCTCACTTCCAGAAATACTGCGGCATGCGGCACTGTACGCAGAAATCAGAGAGGTCTCCCTAAGTCGCTGCTTGGGCAAAAACTTAAAAGGCACGAAAGCAGGGCACTATGCAGCGACTCTGTATTATGTGTTAAGTACAAGGACAAGAGAGAGGTCCTTGTATTAACCACAATACATGAGCACACCACCACCCCTGTCCCAGTACGAGGTGCCAGTACAGAAACCCCCAAGCCAGACTGTATTTTAGATTATAACAAATACATGGGAGGGGTGGACTTGTCTGACCAGGTGCTTCAGCCGTACAATGCCATGCGGAAGTCGAGGGTGTGGTACAAGAAGCTGGCCGTGCACATCATGCAGATGGCATTGTATAATGCTTATGTGCTGCATCGATATGCCGGCCAGAGGGGAACTTTCCTGGAATTTCAAGAGATGGTAATAAAGTACTTTCTTTTTGGAGACCAGGAAGGGGGGAGTGCTAGCACATCTGGAAGTGAGGCCACATCACGTATTGTACCAGGGCAGCACTTTCCAGGAGTAGTTCCCCAAACAGCCAGCAAGGGAAGGTCACAAAAGAGGTGCAGGGTGTGCTCCAAAAATGGCATTCGGAAGGACACCATTCATCACTGTGAGACATGCCCAGAAAAACCAGGGTTATGTATGAAAGATTGCTTCCGAATTTATCATACATCCCTGGATTTTTAGAGTACCCTGTTGTTACCCTGACGCACAGCTTATACATCATGCCGCACCTTCCCTTCTAAGCCCTGCCATGTGCCCAGCCTCTAGATTACTGTCCCGTATGCTTTACCCGGGAAAACATGCATCATGATTTTTAGGGTGTTTGTCTCCCATGGCAGCAGCTGGGCACAAAATGACATAATAGATATTTTTTACTATGCACTATCCATTTTGCACTTTTTCAGGGGTCCACCTGTGGGGTTAAAATGCTAACTATACCCCTAGATTAATTCATGGAGGGGTGTAGTTTCCAAAATAGGGTCAGTTCTTAGGGGTTTCTACTGTACTGGCCCCTATTGGCATCTACAAATCTTTCATGATGCCAAAAAAAAAAAAAAAAGTACAATGTCTGTGCTCCAACAAGTTATTCCCTTTTGAGCCCTGCCGTGTCACCATCCTACAGATTATTGCCTCCTATGGGGTATTGCCCTAACCGGGGTAACCCGCAGAATGATTTTTGATGTGTTTTTCCCCAGTGGCATGAGTTGGGCAAAATACTTTTGTCACTTCAATGGCATATTTGATAAATTGCAATACAACCGTTTCTCTGCACTACTCACTTTGTATTACATTTGAGCCAGCACCTTAGGGGTTAAAATACTCATACAAGCCTACATACATTCTTTGAGGGGTGCCCTTTCCAAAATGGGTTCACTACTTGGGGGTTTCTATTGTACTGGTACCTCGGGGGTACCCCCCATTACCAATCTAGTGAAAACGAAGCTTGAAAACCTAAATTGTGCTTCTTTCTTCCTGACCCCTGCCGTGTGCCCAGCCTGTAAATTATTGGCACATGTGTGGTATTGCCGTACTCAGGACAACCCCCAGAATGATTTTTGGGGTGTTTGTCTAAAGTGGCATGGGTTGGGCACAGTATATGAGGGACAAAAATGACTTTTTTGAGATAAAAACACAATTTTTACTCTGCACCATTTACTTTGCATTCAATTTTGACCAGCGTGTCGGGGGTTAAAATGCTCACCACAACCACCGATAAATTCTTTGAGGGGTCTAGTTTCCGTAATGGTATCATTTATTGGGGGTTTCTATTGCACTGGCACCTCACGGGCCCTGCCAACATGACATGGCACTCCAAATCCAAACGTGTGAAAACGGAGCTGGAAAATCAAAATTTCACTCCTTCCGTTCTCATCCCTTCTGTGTGCCCAGCCTGTAAATTATTGGCACATGTGTGGTATTGCCGTACTCGGGACAACCCGCAGAATGATTTTTGGGGTGTTTGTCTGAAGTGGCATGGGTTGGGCACAGTATATGAGGCACTAAAATGACATTTTTGAGATAAAAACGCAATTTTTACTCTGCACCATTTACTTTGCATTCAATTTTGACCAGCGTGTCGGGGGTTAAAATGCTCACCACAACCACCGATAAATTCTTTGAGGGGTCTAGTTTCCGAAATGGTGACATTTTGGGGGGTTTCCTATTGTACTTTTACTTCAGGGGCTCTTCAATTACACTGTGGCACCACAAAATATTTGCAGCCAAATTGGCCTTCCAAATTCCCGGTATCGCTAACTCTGTTCTGGACATCGATGTGCGGGGAAACAGCAGCTGACATCCACATGTCTGGTATTGCCGTACTCGGAAGAAGCAGGGCAAGAAATTAGGAATATATATTTACCTCAAATTCCTTCTGAATGTATCCGTTTTAGGGCTAAATTGGAAAGATTGAAATCAAAAATTGAAATTTCAAAATTTCCACTCCATTTTCATATGCTTCCGGAAAAATAATTAAAGGGTTAACAGACTTCTTAAATGCTGATTTGAATAGGTTGAGATGTTAGGTTCATAAAATGGTGTTACTTGTGGGGGTATATAGTACATAAGCCTTTATAGAGCACTTCCAAACTGAATTGATCACCAAAAAGTTCGCATTTTTCAAATTTCAAGAAAATCTGAGAAGTTGCTACTAAAACTTCAAACCTTCTCACATCCATAAAAATAATGGAAACGTAAAACAAATAATGGATATAAAAAGAAGACCAATGGCAAAAGGTTTCTATCAAAAAAAATTTGTGGTATCACTTTTTGTCTAAAAATTCTAACATTTGAAACTTTGAAAATAGTCATTTTTTTCAAATTTTTCCTAAATTTTTGAATTTTTACCCCCCAAAAAAGGAACGGATCACCGAAATGACACTACTAACATAAACTACAATGTCTCACGAGAAAACAATCTCAAAATCACAGAGATATCTTAAAGCGTTGAAAAGTTATTACCACAGGAAGAGACACTGGTCAAATTTCCAAAAAAAGTTGCGAGCCTTAACCTGCAAACAGGCTGCGTCCTTAAGGGGTTAAAAGGAGGCTGGTGCTTGCCATCATTGTTTATCTTCTGTTAACCATTGTGATCTCTAAAGAAACATGTGCAGTCATCATTGCAATGCACAAAACTGGCCTAACAGGTAGTCATTGCAGCTAGAAAGATTGCACCTCAGTCAACAATCTATCGCATCATCAAGGAATTCAAGGAGAGAGTTTCCATTGTTGCCAAAAAGGCTCCAGTGCGTGCAAGAAGGACCAGCAAGCGCCAGGACCGTTTCTTAAAAGAGTTTCCGCTTCAGGATTAAGCTACCAGCAGTGCAGAGCTTGCTCAGGAATGGCAGCAGGCAGGTGTGAGTGCATCTGCACGCCCTCTGAGGTGGAGACTCTTGGAGCAAGGCCTGGTGTCAAGGAGGGCAGCAAAGAAGCCACTTCTCTCCAGAAAAAACATCAGGGACAGACTGATATTCTGCAAAAGGTACAGGGAGTGGACTGCTGAGGACTGGGATAAAGTCATTTTCTCCAATGAATCCTCTTTCCGATTGTTTGGACCATCTGGAATACAGCTTGTTCGGAGAAGACAAGGTGAGCGATACCACCAGTCTTGTCTCATGCCAACTGTAAAGCATCCTGCAACAATTCATGTGTGGGGTTGCTTCTCAGCCAAGAGAATCGGCTCCCTCGCAGTGTTGCCTAAAACACATCCATGAATAAAGAATGGTACCAGAATGTCCTCCAAGAGCAACTTCTCCTAACCGTCTAAGAGCTGTTTGTGATCAACAATTCCTTTTCCAGCATGATGGATCACCTTGCCATAAAGCAAAGGTGATAACTAAATGGCTCAGGGAACAAAACAGAGATTTTTGGTCCGCAGCCTGGAAACTCCCCAGATCTTATTCCCATTGAGAATCGTGGTCAATCATCAAGAGACGGGTGAACAAACAAAAACCAACAAATTGTGACAATTGTTGATTGTGCAAGAATGGACTGCTATAAGTCAGGATTTGGTCCAGAAGTTGATTGAGAGCATGCCAGGGAGAATTGCAGAGGTCCTGAAGAAAAAGGGTCGACACTACAAATATTGACTTGCTGCATTAACTCATTCTAACTGTCAATAAAAGCTTTTGTTACTCATAATATGATTGCACTTGTATTTCTGTATGTGATAAAAACATCTGACAAACACACATAAAAACCAGAGGGCAACAGATCATGTAAAAATATAATATTTGTGTCATTCTCAAAACTTATGGCCATGACTGTACACACTAAAAAGGGGTTAATACAGAGAGAAATACCGACCTAACTTACCTTTACATGGATGCCGCCAGAAGTCACACTAACATTTTTCCAGAAGGGTAATAATACTCCTTTCACCATTTTTGAGGAGTATTTTAGCCGTGGAAGAGAATGGAATTTTCAGTAATACAAATATATAACTCCAAGTTGTATAAATTGTTAATAGCCAGCCCCAAACCCCAACCTCTCCACGCTGAGCAGGCTGAGGCTGCCGCCTCTAAATTTATTTCATTTATTTTTGGGGGGGTTGAGGGCATAACACTTTTTTTTTTTTTTTTTTTTTACACTGTTTATTTTTTACTAGATAGTCCTTCCCAAAAACAAATGCCCTCTGACCAATGAACTTGCGTTTACCAACTAGCAAAGATATTTTTGGCCGCGATAAAGATGCTACTTACTGAGCACAAGTGTTTTGGTTCAGGGAGGATTTTTTTCAATAGAATGAGTTTCATTACAATGTGAAAACATTTTATCCCTTACTTGAAATGCCTGGATCATTGTACAAGCACTGTCATCTCATGTGTCCAATCCTTATAGATTGTAAGCTCTTGTGACCATTGCACAAGCACTGTCACCTCCTCTGCCCCCCCCTACTCATAGATTGTAATCTCTTGTGACCATTGTACAAGCACTGTCATCTCATGTGTCCACTCCTTATAGATTGTAAGCTCTTGTGACCATTGCACAAGCACCTCCTCTGCCCCCCCCCTACTCATAGATTGTAATCTCTTGTGACCATTGTACAAGCACCGTCATCGCCTGGGTCCCCCCCTCATAGATTGTAAGCTCTTGTGACCATTGTATAAGCACTGTCATCTCCTGTGTCCCCTCCTCATAGATTGTAAGGCTTGTGAGCATTGTACAAGCATGGCCACCTCGTGCCTCCTCCTCCTTATAGATTATAAGCTTTTGTGACCATTGTACAAGCACGGTCACCTCCTGTGCCCAACCCTCCTCATAGATTGTAAGCTCTTGTGACCATTGTAAGATCACTGTCACCTCCTGTGTCACATGCAGTCCACCCATGTATAGAATCTCAATCAAAACGATTAAATACATCTTATGTCAGGCTCAGGAAACCAGTATTAATCAATTGAACTCCCTGGGAATAGGGCAGTCACACAAACCTGTGAGAGCACCACAGCAAGCACCGGACCCCCACCACAGCAGGCACCGGACCCCCACCACAGATGACAACAAACACCTTTGGAATGAAACGCTCCTCCACTCTCCTCCTTTCTCTCAGACTTTGCCAAGTCTGCTAGTGCGCATGTGCAGCTGCATCTATACAAACTAGGGGGAGACGGCTCAGGAGGGGAGGAGGAGCAGAGACCCCAGTAAAGGTCACATGAGAAGACAGTGACCGGCAGCAATGAGTGCTCAGGGGGCGTGGCTTCAGCCTCCCTTCTGCCGGCAGAAGCAGAGACATCTCTGCAGTATAGTGGATCGGTGTGCACGTGACTGCTCTGTGTCGATGTGCTCCGCTGTCCGCTCTGCTCCTTACAAACTAGCAGGCGGCAGCTGCACATCACTACTGCCGAGAGCCAGCGCTTTTACGAGAAATTCACCAAATCAGCCTCTGCATGCGTCAGACTCTTGTAGAAGCGTTATCGCGATCTCTGGGTGCCACCATCTAGGATGGCAGATCGCCACACCCTGTGACGTCATCAGAGGGCGTCGATCGGTTAGCATGGCAGCCTACAAGTCTCATTGAGACTCGTAGACTTGTCATGTGCAATGGTCTCTAATAGCCAGCAGATGGCAGGCTATTAGAAATCATTTAAATATTGCTATACTGCAATACAGTGGTATTGCAGTATATAGTATTAGCAATCCAACCCTAAAGGGTTAAAAGTTAAAAGTTTAAATCACCCCCCCCTTCCCTAGATCTCATATAAAAGCAAATAAACAGTAAAAATCATCAACATGTTTGGTATCATCGCGTCCCAAAATGTCCAGATCAAAATATAATAACGCTTTTTCCCGACATTTAACTGTGAACGAAAAATAGCGCCCAAAGTCGAAAGTGGAATTTTTATTGCCATTTTGAAAAATATAAAAAAATTGTGTCACGAAAGGCCCTCATGATCAGAGAAGACAAGCAGTGAGCGATACAGCAATCAGGTTACAAATCAGCTAAGTCTTATAGAAGAGTGCCACACCACCTTCTCTAAACCAGTTTCAAAAAACAGCCCCCACAACCAAATCCACCCCCTTCTCCTCTGCCATCTCATTATCACCTAGTAGGGGGTGGTGGGGAATTTATTACCCTAGTACAGGAAACCTCCACTGGATATGTGGAGTGACAAAGACTTCTGGAGGAGTGTAGAACATTCCAGGACTACAAACCTCCAGAGGTCTATGTTACACACGATTATATACAAATACGCATGTAACACACTGCAAAACACCACAGTGACACATATTATGAATGCATCACAGCATATCATGACTACGTCACAGCCTACCGTAACACCACCAACAGCTCTTTACACTGAAATATGATAACGTTATTAGCGCCATAATATCGCAAAATGAAGAATATTTTCTTGTACAGAAGGTTTCATTTTTGTAGATGTATGAAAACATTCTAAAACCTATACAAATGTGGTATCCTCATAATCGTACTGACCCAAAGAATAAAAGTAGACATGTAATTTGGGGCTTTTAGTGAAAGCTGAAAAATTCAAGCCACAAGAATGTGGTGCAAATCATAGAATCCTAGTTTATACAGTTGAAAAAAGACACTTGTCCATCAAATTCAACCAAGGAAGGGAAGGGATTGCATGAGGAAGGGATTTAGGGGAAACATTTCTATATAACATAACCATCAATGTTATTTAGGTGTAAAAGGGCATCTAGACCCTTCTTGAAGCTCTCTGCTGTCCCTGCTGTGAACGGCGCCTGAGGCAGGCTATTCCACAGATTGACAGTTCTCATAGTAAAAAAGCCCTGCCGCCTCTGGTGATTAAACCTCGATTTCTCCAAACGGAGACAGTGACCCCTCATCTTTTGATTTGATTTAATCTGAAACAACTTACCACCATATTTTTTGTATGGACCATTCATATATTTATATAAATTAATCATGTCCCCTCGTAGTAGTCTCTTTTCCAGACTAAATAAATCTAGTTGTTTTAATCTTTCCTCATAACTAAGACCCTCCATAACCCTTATCATTTTTGTGGCTCTACGTTGAACCCTCTCCAGCTCCAGGGCATCCTTTTTATGGACCGGTGCCCAGAACTGGACAGCATACTCCAGGTGAGGCGAAACAATGCCTTATACAGTGGTAATACCGTGTTTCCCCGATTATAAGACACCCCCGAAAGTAGGACGTAGCGGGGGTGTCACGGGGGTCGTCTAATGTAAGACGTACCCCGAAAGTTAGACGTACCGGTACCTGCAGGGAAGATCACCGTAGTGGAGATTGCCGGCTGCAGCAAGCTGTCGGCCAGCGGAGCAGCTGCCAGACGAAGGTACCGGGAGCGCAGGGGAGATTGCCGGCTGCAGTCACCTGTCGGCCAGCGGGAGCAGCAGCCATACGGAGGTCCCGGGAGCGCAGAGGAGATTGCCGGCTGCAGTCACCTGTCGGCCAGCGGGAGCAGCAGCCATACGGAGGTCCCGGGAGCGCAGGGGAGATTGCCGGCTGCAGTCACCTGTCGGCCGGCTGGGGTAGGATCCCTATACATGCTCCGTGAGCGGAAGGGGGATTGCCGGCTGCTGATGGCAATCATGATGTCGGCCAGCGGGGGCGGGACTACAATACAGGTAATGGGAGCGGAGGGGTGGGAATCCGAGGTACGGTAGGAGGTACAGTATGTGGGGGCGGGTTGGGGCCGGCCAAAGGGTCAGCGGGAACTTGATGCCGGCATGTGCAGCCTCTGATTGGACCAGTGGCTCCATGAGGAAGAAGAAGCCACACCTCTCCCCAGCACCGCAGAGGAATTAATCCCATCGCCATTACAGTTGCAGGTACAGTAACCCTATGGGAAATGTGTAGGATACTGTATGGTGCTGTAACCCTGTGGGAAATGTGTAGGATACTGTATGGTGCTGTAACCCTGTGGGAAATGTGTGGGATACTGTATGGTGCTGTAACCCTGTGGGAAATGTGTGGGATACTGTATGGTGCTGTAACCCTGTGGGAAATGTGTGGGATACTGTATGGTGCTGTAACCCTGTGGGAAATGTGTGGGATACTGTATGGTGCTGTAACCCTGTGGGAAATGTGTGGGATACTGTATGGTGCTGTAACCCTGTGGGAAATGTGTGGGATACTGTATGGTGCTGTAACCCTGTGGGAAATGTGTAGGATACTGTATGGTGCTGTAACCCTGTGGGAAATGTGTGGGATACTGTATGGTGCTGTAACCCTGTGGGAAATGTGTGGGATACTGTATGGTGCTGTAACCCTGTGGTAAATGTGTGGGATACTGTATGGTGCTGTAACCCTGTGGGAAATGTGTGGGATACTGTATGGTGCTGTAACCCTGTGGGAAATGTGTAGGATACTGTATGGTGCTGTAACCCTGTGGGAAATGTGTGGGATACTGTATGGTGCTGTAACCCTGTGGGAAATGTGTGGGATACTGTATGGTGCTGTAACCCTGTGGGAAATGTGTAGGATACTGTATGGTGCTGTAACCCTGTGGGAAATGTGTGGGATACTGTATGGTGCTGTAACCCTGTGGGAAATGTGTGGGATACTGTATGGTGATGTAACCCTATGGGAGATGTGTGGGATACTGTATGGTGCTGTGATACAGAACCATAAGCAGTATATTTTTGCCCATAGACATGAGCGCTTCCGGTTCCAGTGGTAAAAGGAAGAGCTACACCGTGGAGTATAAAAAGGCGATTGTCGAAGAATCTTGGGGCAAAAATGTCGTGGAGTTCTGCAAGGAGAAAATGTTGGATCACCGACTGGTCCAAAAATGGCGTGCAGAATACACTAAACTGAGTGAAAAAGTGGACAGCGGAATGGCCAAAAAGCGCAAGATTGGATGTGGTCGGCAACCAATGTTTACAGAGCTGGAAAGCCTGGTCTCCGAGTGGGTTGCAGACAGGAGAGCAAAGACATTGGTGGTGACCAGGGCTCAGATCCGTGAATATGCCCTTGCAGTGGCACCACAGTTTGACATTTCCCCTGACCAATTCAAGGCATCACAGCACTGGGTGGATAACTTTCTTGACCGCAATGACCTGTCTTTGAGAAGATCCACAACCCTCTTTAGGCTGGAAGATGCAGAGATTGTGAAACGTGCATTCGCCTACAAGAAGTTTGTGGATGACATTGACTTCTCTAATTACAGTCTATGCAACATGATCGCCATGGATGAAACTGCCGTGTTCATGGGCCAAGCAGCTCAAACCACCATTAATGAACGAGGTGCCTCCTCAGTGTACGTTCCCTCCACCGCTTATGAAAGTGCACGTGTCACCTGCATTTTGGCGATTCGTCTGGATGGCACTAAAGTAACACCGCTCCTCATTGCAAAGGGCAAGAAGGACAAGATTGAGCGGGTTTCTGGCATTTATGTGCTGGAAACTGAAAAAGCCTGGGCCACACAAGCTGTTATAAGGAAGTGGCTTGATTTAATGATGCCCCTTGTTATGCGAGGGAACAAAAGAGGGATGCTGATCTGGGATGCAGCCAGCACACACCGTGCTAAAGACATGAAAAACTTCCTTCGTGAGCGGAGAATCGACCAAATTATGATTCCGGCAGGGATGACGGCTTATCTCCAGACTCTGGATATCGCCATTAACAAGCCGTTCAAGGACCATCTGCGTGCGGAAATCAATGACTACATTGAAAACCGCATGGAGAGAAATGTACGTGGGAACTTTGTGAAGCCCAGACTGCCAGAGATTGTGAACTGGGTGAAAAATTCATGGGAGATGATCACAGACACCTGCATTGCAAGTGCACTGCGAGCTGGCTACCTGGACAAGACCTGCCCATTTCAGGACAGTGCTGTGGCTACCCATGAGAGATATGGGCCAATGATTCAAAAGGAAATGGAGTCCCGGGAGTCCCAAGAAAATCCACAGGAACCTCAGAGTGTGGATGTTTATGATGATGTTCCTGAAGATGATGACATGGTTGTCATGGAATAAATCTGTTCCAGTATCACATTCTTGACACTTGCTTTTACTGTATAAAACTGTTTTGTGGTGAATACCATACTGTTGTTAATAAATGTTAATTTTATGGTTAAAATAAAAATCGACAAATTTTTTTTCCAATGTAAGACATACCCCGAAAGTAAGACATAGTGGGACTTTTGAGGGTAAAAAGAATGTAAGACACTGTCTTACTTTCGGGGAAACATGGTATTACATCCCTATCCCGAGAGTCCATACTACTTTTGATACGTGACAAGATCCTACTGGCTTTAGAGGCAGCTGATTGACATTGCATGCTGTTATTCAATTTATGATCTACTAGTACCCCCAGGTCCTTCTCAAAAAGGGACTCTCCCAGATTTACTCATCCAAGGAAATATTTTGCCTTTGGATTATTAGCCCCCAGGTGCATAACCTTACATTTATCCACATTAAACCTCATTTGCCAAGTGGATGACCAAACATTCAGTTTGTCCAAGTCACCCTCCATAGACTGTATTACACTACACAGCTTGGTGTCATTGTACAGTGGCATAGCTTGTGCCACTGTAAAAATAGACACAGTGCTATTAATTCCTACCTCTATATCATTAATATATGAAATAGTAGTTGGCCAAGCACAGAACCCTGGGATACACCCCTCATAACTGGTGACCATTCCGAGTAGGAATCATTGACCACAACTCTCTGGATACGATCCTTCAGCCAGTTCGCAATCCAATTGCAAATGATTTCTGCCAAACCAATAGACCAATGCATTTTTTCATCATTTTCACTGCATTCAGAATTTTTTTCCACTTCCCAGTAGACAGCATGGAATAATAAATACCGTCACTATAAAATGCAATTTGTTACCAAAAAATGACCCAAACACAGCTCTTTACATGGAAAAAAAATTACTGATTTTTGAAGGGGAGTAGTGGAAAATGAAAACGCAAAAACGAAAAAGGGCCACGTCCTTAAGGGGTTAAGTCAAGGACTGCCTGTAATCTGTTAAAACAGTTACTAGCTCATCAAAAACTTTTGTGGATCTACAAGATTATACTATACATTTACACTCACAGTTGAAGACTATTTCTTCTTCAAGTCGAGCTAAACCCTTGAAGCTATTTTTTGTTGCAGAGATAAATAGTGCATAGTATATATTACATAATATATGCTACTGCAGTGAGCAGGATGTGCTGTGCGGGGTATAAGTATGTAAAGCCAGATCACAGAGGGTCTAGTGTAGCCCCTCATGCTCATTAGCATAATTTTAACATTTATTTTAAAAAGGAAGGAGGCCATAGATATTACAAATTTAAGATTACCAGAGTCTCAGTGCCGGGACTATACTATGTCTCCGTTTTACCATGCTTTATTTTGATGGTCAATTTCCTAGCTTGTTAACCCATATTGCTGTTTTTCCCTCTAAGGGCAATTTCACAACTTATGTATTTCATGGGCTGAGCGTACGGCCATTTCCGTCAGCTCCATAGAGATGAACAGGGCAGCTCGCTCATAAGATCCATGGGGTCCCATCACAGAGCCCCCGTCTATAACTTACTGAAGTTATCAGCATTAGCTGACATGCCCATCCCCCTTGCACTGTATAATGCCTCCCCCCCCCCCCCGTGTCCTATATAATGCCTCTTTCTTACAAATAGTGTCCCTATGAAGTATAATGCGCCACTTAAGTTGCTCAATCTCTTATGCCCTCACTGCCTGCACATACAATAGGAGTTATACAATCATTGCTGCAATATTTACGTGCAGTAATGATTGCCTTGGATGAATTGCAGTATATTAACATTACACATAAGCACTGTATAACCCCAGCCCCCCACGATATATAACCCGGCCTACACTATATAATGCCCATTCCCCCACCTCAAACTGTACTTTCTATTACCTTCTCTGGATAGATAGATAGTTAAGACAACGTTAAGTCATGTTTATTACGGATATGCTATATTTAGTACTACACAAATTATTTTCTATTTGGTAAGGAATATTTTGTACAGTTTAACCCCGCTGAAGCCACTTTTCACCTTCCTGACACGGCCCATTTTTTCAAATCTGCCCTGTGTCACTATAAGTGGTTATAACTTTGGAACGCTTTAACATATCCAAGTGATTTTGAAATTGTTTTCTCGTGACATATTGTACTTCATGTTAGTTACAAAATTTCGGTGGTATGTTTTGCATTTATTTATGAGAAAATCAGATATTTGGTGAAAATTTGGAAAAATTCTCAATTTTTGAAATTCAAAATGTTCTACTTTTTCCACACGAGTCATAACACCAGAAAATGTAATAACTAACATTCACCAAATGTCTACTTTATGCCTCCATGGTTTTTTTATACATACTCTCATTTTTGAAGCTGTTATGGGGCTTTGAACGTTAGGTGCAATTTTTCACATTTTCATAAAAAAAGCAAAATCCTGCTATTGAGGGACCCTCTCAGGTTTGAAGTCACTTTGAGAGGCCTAAATAAAAGTAAAACCCCATAATTTACCCCATTATAGAAACTACACCCCTCAACGTACGTAAAACAACTTTTATGAAGTCTGTTAACCCTTTAATTGGTTTACAGGGGTTAGAACTAAATCGGATGCAATTTTGAAATTTATTTATTTTTTTACTAAATTAATGTGTTTTTCATAAAATGTACAAATTCTCAGTGGATAAAATACCAAAACACTCCACAAAATTTGATACCCAATCCCTCCCGTGTATAACCATATGTGGTGGTAACCTGCTCTATGGGCACACGCCAGGGCATTGAGGGGAGCTGCGCCATTCAGAGCAGATTATGCATTGTCACTTTATAATGGCTACACAATCTATTTTTTTGGCAATTTGGACATATAAGGGCTTATTTTTTGCGACATGAGATGCACTTTACAAATACTTCATTTTAGTGGGCCTGTAGCTTTTTGATGAGATTTTATTAACTCTTTAATGTATGGAGGAAAAGAAAATTGTCAATTTTGGGTTCTCTTTTTTGTATATTTTGGGGGTCGTACACCGTACACTAAAAATACTATAATATTTTTATTCTCTAGACCACTACGATTACGGTGATACCTCATTTGTATAGTTTTTTATATATTTTACAGGAAAAAAACGAATATAAATTAAATCTCATTTGTTTTTGCATCGCCATCTTTTCGGAGATATAACTAATATTTTTTGGTTGACAGTGCTAGTTTAGAGCTTATTTTTTACGTGTGGAGTTGTTCTTTTCAGTGGTACCATTTTGGTGCACATAACTTTTTTTTTATCACTTTTTGGAACATTTTTGTGAAGGGATTTTATGAAAATTGACATTTTTGGCAAGTTTTTTGCGTTTAGTTTTTACGGCGTTCACCGTACGGGTCCAATAATGTTTCTGACTTATTGTACAGATTGTTACGGACGCGGCAATACCAAATATGTGGGGTATTTTGGTGATTTTCAGTTTTTTTTCACTTTATTAGATGTGTATAGGGAATGTTTCTGTTTAGGGGACTTTAACTTTATTTAATAAATTCTTTTTTATTCAAAAGTGTGTTGAATTAGTGTTTTTTACTTTTTTTCTTTACTTTTACAGGTTAGCTTGAATAAGTGATCCACTGATCACTTGTTCAAGCTATTCTTCACCTAATACAGTGTAATACAGATGTATTACACTGTATTATGTGACACACCACACCAGAAGGCACGGACCCGGCTCCCGGAAGAAGAAGTCCCGGGGCTGCGATCAGAGCAGCGGACCCCCCGCCGGTAAGCGCCGCGCGGGGGGGTCCGATTCCAGCTAAATGCCCCTGACACGCCGCGGGTGTTAGAGGCAGGTGTCGGCTAAAATATATAGCCGACACCCGCAGCTTCTGGCGCTGGCTCCGTCCAGAAGCTTGACGTACTATTACTGCATTTTGCGGGAACGCACCTCCCGCCATGCAGAAATAGTACGTCAAATGTCGGGAAGGGGTTAATGGGGTAGCCACGGAGGATAACATAGCCCCACATATGCGAATATTATTATGACAGCATTGGAGGAGGACTTCGTCTATATGTCCCACCACTTCCAACATGGCGAGTGCTGGCGATACATAGACGATGTCTTCCTCCTTTGGACATTGAGGAGTTGGTTGCATTGCATATGTTTGTAAATACGATGGATACATTTATGAAAGTTTTTTCTCGACAGGAAATCCAATTTCTTGATTCATTGGTTAAATGTGATGATGCTGGTTTTTTCACAGACCTATTTGTTAAGTCAACAAATCTAGGAATGAGTTGTTGACAAAACACAAAAAGAGAGACATTCATAAAGAATCCCATTTTTGGGGGGGGGCGTGGCTGAGCTCCTAAAAGAGACCTCTCAAGCACCCTGATTAAAGGGGTATTCCCATCAGGGTATTTACATTTAATTAAATTCCTTTGCCATATGTAAACATTTCTTCAATTGGATGTTAATAAAAAAAAAAAAAATTTTCCTGTGTGAAGATAATTTCTCATAAAGTCATGTTGCCCTTAGAAACCTCGCTCTGGCAGCGGTGGCCAGACATGCGTTATAGAGTCAATACCATAGGATGGCTGAGGGACATGCAGAAACTCCCGGACATTTCATATACAAAAATTATTTGTTTCTTTGTGCAATCTCTCCAGTAGAGGTGGCCGTATCTGAGGAAGCCATCTCGTTTCTAAGGGACAACATGACTACATTTATGGGAAATTATCTTCACACAGGAACATTTTTTTTAATAACATCTAATTGAAGAATGTTTACATATGGCAGATTAATGAAACTGAATGTGAGTGCCCAGACGAGGTCGTACACCGTACACTAAAAATACAATATTATCTTTATTCTAACGATCACTACAATTACAGTGATACCTCATTTATAAAGTTTTTCATTTATTTTTTCAATTTTACTGGATAAAAACTAATACAGGCAGTCCCCGGGTTACATACAAGATAGGGTCTGGAGGTTTGTTCTTAAGTTGAATTTGTATGTAAGTCGAAACTGTATATTTTATAATTGAAGCTCTAGACAAAATTTTTTCTTTTGCCCCAGTGACAATTGGAGTTTCAAAATTTTTGCTGTAATTGGACCAAGAATTATCAATAAAGCTTCATTACAGACACATTACAGCTGATCATTGCAGTCTGGGACTATAGTAAAGTTTCCAGAGAGCTTCACCAGAGGTCACAGTGGGCAGAGAGGTCCGTCTGTAACTATGGGTTGTCTGTAAGTCGGGTGTCCTTAAGTAGGGGACCGCCTGTATAGAGGAAATCTCATTTGTTTTTGCATCGCCATCTTTTCAGAGAAGTAACTTTAATATTTTTTGGTAGACAGAGCTATTCTAGGGCTTATTTTTTACGTGTTGAATTGGTACCATTTTGGCGCACATACCTTTTTTTGATCACTTTTTAGAACATTTTTGTGAAGAGATTTTATGAAAAATATGTTTTTCGTGTTTTGTTTTTACAGGGTTCACCGAGCGAGCCCAATAGTGTTTCTGAGTTATTGTACGGATTGCTACGAACGCGGCGATACCAAATATGTGGGGTTTTTTGGCGATTTTGAGGGTTTTTTTTTTACTTCATTACATGTGTATAAGGAATGTTTGTGGGGGACTTTAACTTTAATTCTTTTTATTTAAAAAATATTTTTAATGCTGTGCATGCTCAGTGTGTTACAGCAGGGACCTGGCACCAGGAAGCAGGGACCTGGCACCAGGAAGCAGGGACCTGGCACCAGGAAGCAGGGACCTGGCACCAGGAAGCAGGGACCTGGCACCAGGAAGCAGGGACCTGGCACCAGGAAGCAGGGACCTGGCACCAGGAAGCAGGGACCTGGCACCAGGAAGCAGGGACCTGGCACCAGGAAGCAGGGACCTGGCACCAGGAAGCAGGGACCTGGCACCAGGAAGCAGGGACCTGGCACCAGGAAGCAGGGACCTGGCACCAGGAAGCAGGGACCTGGCACCAGGAAGCAGGGACCTGGCACCAGGAAGCAGGGACCTGGCACCAGGAAGCAGGGACCTGGCACCAGGAAGCAGGGACCTGGCACCAGGAAGCAGGGACCTGGCACCAGGAAGCAGGGACCTGGCACCAGGAAGCAGGGACCTGGCACCAGGAAGCAGGGACCTGGCACCAGGAAGCAGGGACCTGGCACCAGGAAGCAGGGACCTGGCACCAGGAAGCAGGGACCTGGCACCAGGAAGCAGGGACCTGGCACCAGGAAGCAGGGACCTGGCACCAGGAAGCAGGGACCTGGCACCAGGAAGCAGGGACCTGGCACCAGGAAGCAGGGACCTGGCACCAGGAAGCAGGGATCTGGCACCAGGAAGCAGGGACCTGGCACCAGGAAGCAGCTCGCGCAGCCCCAGGCACTGGCAGTCCTGGGGCTGCAATCGGAGTAACGGACCCCCCGGTGAGCGCCGCGGTCCGATTCTTGTGGAATGCCCTTAACACCCGCGATTGGAGAAATCTCCGACAGCGGGTTTTAGAGGCAGGTGTCGGCTATAATATATAGCCAACACCCACAGCTATTGGCCAGAACGGAGCCGGGGCCAGAAGTTTGACGTAATAGTACTGCATTTTGCGGGAACGCACCTCCCGCTATGCAGTACTATTACGTCAAATTTCGGGAAGGGGTTAACCACCTAAATAAGTTGCTGAATAACATTTCCCATATGTCTACTTTACATTTTCATAATTTTTGTAATGTCTGGATAATTTAGTTTGATGTCACGCGGCTTACAAATCGAATATCGGTTTTCTGTACTTTCAGAATTGACCATTTTGGGGATAAATACAGTTTTGAATGAAATTTTACATATTTAACATCAAAACCCCCTATATATTTACAAATCTGCACCCCTCAAACAATCAGAAACAGTTTTAAGGAAGACTGTTAACCCCTTGAGATCTTCATAGTAATTACATTAAAATGGAGGTGAAATTAGGAATGGTCAAATTGTGTCGGTTATACGTTCATTTAGCTCTAAAATTTACACATTTCAAAAAGATAAAGAGAAATCTCATCTTCCAATTTGTTATGCAATTTCTCCCGAGTACAGAGACCCCCCACATATGGCCGTTACTTGTTTTATGTTTTAGTTTCCTCATTGGCTCCTTTTGTAGGCTATAAAAAATTTTCTTGACTTTTCTGGCTACAGAGCTGGCTGTTGGCTTGTTTTTTGCGGGACATGTTGTACTTTGCAACAGAATCATTCTTAAGTACATATGTTTTTTTGATCACTTTTTATTGCATTTTCACTAGCAATATCACTAGCTTCCAAACTAAAGAAAGATAGACTCCTAGACCATTCTAGGTTTAAACAGCAATTACGCCAGGCGGAAAGGGATTATACCTCCCACCCTACGCCTTTCCTACGTAGGAAAATCTTAATGCTCCACTCTAGAATAAGAGAACTAGACCTAATGGACGTTGAACGCATGATCTAATTCTCTAAACGTAGGTTTTATGAATTCGGGAACAAAGCAAACACAATGTTGGCAAATCAGTTGCGACATAAGATGGTTAATCAAACATCATATCATATTAAGGATAAAAATGGCACCTTACATTATCATCCCTCTAGAAATGCTGAGCTTTTCCATTCTTATTATTCCCCCCTTTATTCACTACCACCCACGCTCCCTTCCTCCTCCCCTGAACGGCAGATAAAATTAGATCAATATGTCTCTCAATGCTCTCTCCCTCAATTAACTGCAGAAGCTTTAGCACACTTAAATAAAGTAATAACTCCAGAGATAAAAGAAGTTGTAAAGGACTTATCGGGAAATAAAGCCCCAAGGTCCGGATGGATTTTCATATCTCTACTATAAAACCTTTTTACCATTCTTCCTGACACATATGGTGGAACTGTTTAACAGATTTTTTTTTTTTTAAAGGCGGTGCAATTCCCCAGACAATGTTGGCTTCTCATATTACGCTTACCCCTAAACAGGGAAAGGACTCAGAGTGTTCAAGTTATAGGCCTATTAGCCTATTAAATGCACATCTTAAGATCTTTACTAAACTCCTGCACTCGGCCGCACAATCGATCTCATAGATCTGGTGCAGAAAACCAAATCCGAGGCCCTTATATTGAGTCTTGCTGTTGAAAAGGCATTTGACTGTTTAAATTGGCACTACATGTTTCAGACATTGACTCACTTTGGTTTTTGTGGACCATTTTTGACAGCCTTTGCGAGTTTATACTCTTCCCCTACAGCTCAAATTAGATTACCACATGCTCACTCGAATTCCCTAACAATTAAAAATGGAACTGCAGGGATGTAAAGGTTTGAAAAAACCGGGTTGGTATAAGACGCGCTGCCCCAATTGAGTTGTATCCGACACGGTAGTGGAGTATAAGATATTATTTATTTAGAGGATAAAAAGGACTACGCGTTTCGGGGGTGGTCTACCCCCTTCCTCAGGTCCGTGATAATTGCTAGGCAAAACAACATGATAAAAACTAGTTTAGAGTATATATACATATAAAAGATGATGTTTGTTTTTTTGAAAAGATTATATAAAGAATAAAAACGTGTCTATAAAGTACAGGTCATTTCGTCGTTTCTTGGTGGAATAAATTCATATCATACAAGTACTGACAAAAATAATTCATAATTGATAGTATCAAAGAAAATACATAAACAGGAAATTCATAGTAATGCGTAAAAGAAAATTCATAAAAAGAAAATACATGTGGTTCATGTAGGGACGTCTGAATATAAATAATATAAAATATAGTAATAGGGTAAACTGTATAGAATATATAAAATATAATATATAAAAATGTAATGTATAAAATATCATGCAGGTATGGGGTGGTGGAGAAAAAGATAGTGTAGAGCAGGCGGGATTCCATACTATAGTGGATGCGTGGAACAGATGGGTTTGAGATGCAGATGAATTGGGTAATAGGGAGATGGGTTAATGATATAATGTGGTGTACAAATCAATTATGTAGTTACCTTGAGCGCCAGGGTTCAGGGTAAACACAGGACGGCTGTTGAAGAGTGAGAGGGGGATTAAGTGCCTTGAATGAGAGCATCTGTATGATAGCGGGGGTATGAGGGGGGAGATAACTTACTGTTCCCGGTGTTCAGGGTGAACACAGGATCGCCGGGGTTCAGGGTAAACACAGGACGGCTGTTGGAGAGTGAAAGTGGGATTAAGTTCCTTGGATGTGAGCATCTGTGGGATAGCGGGGGTGGTGGAGGGGAAGGTGACTTACTGTTCCCGGTGTTGAAGGCTGTGTGGCTGGTTTTGGCGCGAAGTGTGCGCCCAATGGGAGCAGGAGCCTTTTATGTGTGAGGAGATAATAGTTGTAAGAGGTGTATGAATAAAGTTGGGGAGAGAAAAAAAAAAAAAAAAAAAAAGTTGGGGAAAAAAAAAAAAATAGTTGTAAGAGGTGTATGAATAAAGTTGGGGAAAAAAAAAAAAAAAAAAAAAAAAAAAAAAAAAAAAGTTGGGAAAAAAAAAAAAAAAATAGTTGTAAGAGGTGTATGAATAAAGTTGGAAAAAAAATAAAAAATGGATGATTAATAATTAAATGAATATTAGTTAAATGAATATTTAGATAATTAAATAGATCATAAGTAGATGAGTCTGCGTATGTGAGTATTGTGGAATCAGGTACGTTCGATTAGTTCATTTAGTCCATTGGGGGTCAAGGTGTTTAATTTAAAGATCCAAAAGTTCTCCCTACGGACCAGTTGGTTAAACCTATCTGGATGTGAGGTCGGGATTTGCTCGATCGGGGTGAGTTTCAATAGGAGTGGGTCTTTGTTGTGATGGGATGCAAAGTGACGGGATACACTGTGTAGGGGGTAACCACAGTTAATTTTGACATCGGAGCAAAATTAACTGTGGTTACCCCCTACACAGTGTATCCCGTCACTTTGCATCCCATCACAACAAAGACCCACTCCTATTGAAACTCACCCCGATCGAGCAAATCCCGACCTCACATCCAGATAGGTTTAACCAACTGGTCCGTAGGGAGAACTTTTGGATCTTTAAATTAAACACCTTGACCCCCAATGGACTAAATGAACTAATCGAACGTACCTGATTCCACAATACTCACATACGCAGACTCATCTACTTATGATCTATTTAATTATCTAAATATTCATTTAACTAATATTCATTTAATTATTAATCATCCATTTTTTATTTTTTTTCCAACTTTATTCATACACCTCTTACAACTATTTTTTTTTTTTTTTTTCCCAACTTTATTCATACACCTCTTACAACTATTTTTTTTTTTTTTTTTTTTTCCCCAACTTTTTTTTTTTTTTTTTTTTTTTTTTCTCTCCCCAACTTTATTCATACACCTCTTACAACTATTTTTTTTTTTTTTTCCCCAACTTTTTTTTTTTTTTTTTTTTTTTTTTTTTTTTCTCTCCCCAACTTTATTCATACACCTCTTACAACTATTATCTCCTCACACATAAAAGGCTCCTGCTCCCATTGGGCGCACACTTCGCGCCAAAACCAGCCACACAGCCTTCAACACCGGGAACAGTAAGTCACCTTCCCCTCCACCACCCCCGCTATCCCACAGATGCTCACATCCAAGGAACTTAATCCCACTTTCACTCTCCAACAGCCGTCCTGTGTTTACCCTGAACCCCGGCGATCCTGTGTTCACCCTGAACACCGGGAACAGTAAGTTATCTCCCCCCTCATACCCCCGCTATCATACAGATGCTCTCATTCAAGGCACTTAATCCCCCTCTCACTCTTCAACAGCCGTCCTGTGTTTACCCTGAACCCTGGCGCTCAAGGTAACTACATAATTGATTTGTACACCACATTATATCATTAACCCATCTCCCTATTACCCAATTCATCTGCATCTCAAACCCATCTGTTCCACGCATCCACTATAGTATGGAATCCCGCCTGCTCTACACTATCTTTTTCTCCACCACCCCATACCTGCATGATATTTTATACATTACATTTTTATATATTATATTTTATATATTCTATACAGTTTACCCTATTACTATATTTTATATTATTTATATTCAGACGTCCCTACATGAACCACATGTATTTTCTTTTTATGAATTTTCTTTTACGCATTACTATGAATTTCCTGTTTATGTATTTTCTTTGATACTATCAATTATGAATTATTTTTGTCAGTACTTGTATGATATGAATTTATTCCACCAAGAAACGACGAAATGACCTGTACTTTATAGACACGTTTTTATTCTTTATATAATCTTTTCAAAAAAACAAACATCATCTTTTATATGTATATATACTCTAAACTAGTTTTTATCATGTTGTTTTGCCTAGCAATTATCACGGACCTGAGGAAGGGGGTAGACCACCCCCGAAACGCGTAGTCCTTTTTATCCTCTAAATAAATAATATCTTATACTCCACTACCGTGTCGGATACAACTCAATTGGGGCAGCGCGTCTTATACCAACCCGGTTTTTTCAAACCTTTACATCCCTGTGATTCCCTATCCGGCACTACCACTGTACCGGACCCCGGGAAGACGCAGCACACCCTAGCCACAGCTACCGGAGAACAAAAAGTATCTACTCTAGACGCATAAGACACAAGGTGTCTTCAGGTGAGCAGATACTCTCTAATACCTCATCTCACTTATAAGTGACCTATTGCACTAGGGGCGCCGCCCGTGTCTCGTTCTATTTAAAAATGGAACTGGTCAGGGCTGCCTATTATCCCCTTTACTTTATTTATTAAGCATCGAGCCCTTAGCAGGACGCATTAGAAATAGCCCGGACATTAACCCCTTCCCGCCGCAGCCCTTATTCGTTTTTGCGTTTTCATTTTTCACTCCCCACCTTCAAAAATCTTTAACTTCTTTATTTTTCCATGTACAGAGCTGTGTGACGGCTTATTTTCTGCGTAACAAATTACATTTCAAAATGTTGGTATTTAAAATTCCATGCCGTGTACTGGGAAGCGGAAAAAAAATTCCAAATGCAGTGAAATTAGTAAAAAAAACGCATTTGTGCCGTTTTCTTGTGGGCTTGGATTTTATGGATTTGACTGTATGCCCCAAATGACATGTCTACTTTAGTTTTTGGGTCTGTACGATTACGGGGATAACACATTTATATAGGTTTTATAATGTTTTCATACATTTAAAAAAAATTAAAACCTCCTGTACAAAAATGTTTTGGGGGATTTTGCCATCTTCTGGGGCTAATAACTTTGTTATACTTTAGTTTATGGAGCTGTGGGTGGTGTCGTTTTTTGATGACCTTTACAATGTTATCATTTTCACGACTGTGCAACTTTTTGATCACTTTTTATAGAATAATTTTTTTTAAATGGCAAAAAAATGTGCCATTTTCGACTTTGGGTGCGATTTATCGTTACAGGGTTAAGCGCAGTGAAAAACCGGTATCATATTTTGATACAGGCATTTTCGGATGCGACGATACCTAATGTGTTTATGATTTTTACTGTTTATTTATATCAGTTCTAGGGAAAGGGTTGTGATTTCAGTTTTTAGGTTTTGTATTATATTTTAACTTTTTTAAAATTTTTATCTTTACTATATTTAAGACTCCCAAGGGTACATTAACCCTAGGTTGTCTGATAGCACATTGTAATGAATGAGTTAAAATGAAGTATCCGAGGCTACCATCTTTTTGAAGCCGCCGTCAGCGCCGGGAGATGGTGTCGGATGGGAGCTTCAGGCTGGCGGAAGCTCCCTGTGCACCCCTGTATACAAACCGGCTCACAGATGAGACGGACCGCAGTCCAGGACATCAGCGGCGCCGGAGGCGGTAAGTACACAATGTTATTTTTAAATAGCCCGCCCCAGCCCGTCCAGAAGTAAATTTGTATATCCGGATAAGCCCTTTAATATGTTGGACCTTTGGTTCCTTTTTATTTCTTACCCCTATATTGTTTTACACAAAGTGTTACAGCTGATGGAAGGGAGATCAAATGAAAGACTTATTTTTTCCCGCATTGGACTTTGCTTCTCATTTTCGTATCTATAACTTAGCTATTCAAAAGTGTCTTTCTTATATACCTTAAACGCCACCAACGAGAGGTCCTGCGTGACCTAAATATTGCAATATTAATCATTTAGTGGTATATGCTTATACCATACTGTGATTTGCTGTTTGTGCTTGATTGTTTGTATTTTGAAAACATTTTTTGGGGGAAAAAAAAACCCCTTACAATTTGATGGACAACAGCTTTCAAGTGACTTTGAAAGGCCTAAATAATAGTTAAAGGACACCTGTCATCAGGTCTCTGCCACTAGTCCTGTCACCTCTACCTGTTGGAGCAGCTCACAAGGATCCCATCCCAGCCTTTATGTAGTTATTTCATACATTATTCATTGTAAAATCATCTATTCTTTATCATGTAAATGAGGCTGGTCACATGGTCAGAGGCAGTGATGTCACCCCTGTTACCCCTCCCCTCTCCTCCCCCTGCTCATGTCTGTGTGTAATGTATAGTAAAGCATGGCTAGTGTGTGTGCTGCATCTGCTGACATGCTGCATCCTCCTAATATACAGGTGAGAGACACAGACATCAGCTACACATAAATCTGACATGTTCTGCTGTAACATGGCTGCCTGGAGCTGCTGTATCTCTCCTATACACACACACACATGCACACACAGGCTGCAGGGGGCGTGGCCACCAGCACCAGGAAGCACATCATTACACAGCCTCACATCATTATACAGGCCGTCAGTCAAGCACTGGGGGTGTGGCTGTGCCTCCCACTCATGAATAGAGTGGACAGCTTGAATATGCTAATGCTTCATTGGACATTTCACAGGTCATTTGCATACAGCTTTAGGGCCTCATTGCTTAGGTTTGCAGGCATGTAGAGGGACAATGAAGGGATAGAGGCAATGCTCTCTAATGGCAGTTTATGAAAATATATTTAGTTTAGGGGGGTTATTTTGCATGACGGGTTCTCTTTAAACCCCAGTAATTTATTTTTTACTATCAACAACTTTTGAGGGGCATAACCTCTCTATTTTTTTGTTGACAGGTCTGATTGATAGCTTATTCTTTGCGAAAAGAGTTGTTCTTTACAGTTGTATCATATTAGGGCACGTAACTGATTTTGATCACTTTTTGTGAGGGTATTTGATTAAAAATTGTATATTACGGGAGATTTTTCATTTATTTTTTTTTATGTCGTTCACAGAGTGGGTACAATATTGTTTTAGATTTATTGTACAGATTGATACGGATGCGGCGATACCAACTATGTAGATATTTTTTGTGTTTTATATACATTTATTTGGATTTCATATCTAATTGGGCTGATTAGGGGACTTATTTAATTATTATAAAATGATTTTCACAAGGTTTTTATTACATTTTCTTTTTCCAGACTTGGGCTTGAACAAGGCCCTTACACTGCAATATATTGTACACTGCAATAAAAGTGTAAGTGCAAGCTCAGTTACTTACAGCCAGGTCCTGCCAGGAGGCAAAACCCCACGTGAAGAGGAGCCGTAAGACTCGGGGCACACGCTGGATCCCGGGGCTGCGAGCACACTGGGGGAGGGTCCGATCCACAGGGGACAAACTTACATGACTGCGGTGTGTAAGGGGTTAAACACCCGTGTTAGTGCTGGGTCTGGGATGTGATGTCACAGACCAACACTGCAGTACCCGGTGTCCCACAATCTTCTTCTGTCGCGCTGTAGAAAGGCGTTGCATTATTAGAAGTACCCTTAATGACCGCCGTAGAAACCTGATAGAGTGGTGATTAAGGGGTTAAAAAATTTTCTCGAATAAAGAATAAACTTCTTAATCTGAACAGAGTGACTGTATCCTTATCTCCGGTAATGGAAATCAGGATGGCATAGGCTATTGTAACAAGCTAACATTCCTGGCGACAGGTTCACTTTCAGTATCCCTCGTTTATCATACTTGATAGATTTAGATTTTCTTTAACCCCTTAACGACTTGGCCTTTTTTAGTTTTTTCACTTCCATTTTTCACTCACCAACTTCAAAAATCTATAACTTTTTTATTTTTCCACATAAAGAGCTGTGTTATGGCTTATTTTCTGCGTAACAAATTGCACTTCGTAGTGGCGGTATTTAATATTCTATGGCGTGTACTGGGAAGCGGGAAAAAAATTCCAAATGCAGTGAAAATGGTGAAAAACCACATTTGTGACGTGTTCTTGTGGGCTTGGATTTTACAGCTTTCACTCTGCGTCCCAAATGACATGTCTACTTTATTCTTTGGGTCGGTACGATCACGTGGATACCAAATTTGTATAGGTTTTATAATGTTTTCATACATTTAAAAAAATTAAAACCTCCTGTACAAAATATTTTTTTTTTATTTTGCCATCTTCTGGGGCCAATAACTTTTTCATACTTTGGTGTACGGAGCTGTGGTTAGAGTCATTTTTTGCGAATTTTGATGCCGTTTTCATTACTATAAGTTTTGGGACTGTGCGACCTTTTGATCACTTTTTATTAATTTTTTTATATTTTTCAAAATGGCAAAAAAATGCCATTTTCGACTTTGGACGCTATTTTCCGTTACGGGGTTAAACATAGTGAAAAAACATTATCAGATTTTGATAGATCGGGCATTTTCGGACGCGGCGATACCTAATGTGTTTATGATTTTTACTGTTTATTTATTTTTATATCAGTTCTAGGGAAAGGGGGGTGATTTAAATTTTTAGGTTTTTTTATTATAATTTTTTTTTTTTAAACTTTTTTTTATTTTTACTTTTACTATTTTTCAGACTCCCTAGGGTACTCTAACCCTAGGTAGTCTGATCGATCCTATCATATACTGCCATACTACAGTATGGCAGTATATGTGGATTTTACTCCCCATGCATTACAATGTGCAATTAGCACATTGTAATGCATGGGTTAAAAGGAAGTAGCCTCGGGTGTTCGGAACACCCGAGGTTACCATGGCGACGGATCGCCGCTCCCCGTGACGTCATCGGGGAGCAGCGATCCACAACAAGATGGCGGCGCCCATGCGGCGCCATCTCTTTGAAGCCGCCGGCAGCATTGCCGGCGGCGATCACGGAGAAAACACCCGCGATCGGTGCTAGCACCGATCGCGGGTGTTACCGGTAAGCCTTTGCTGCAATATGCAGCAAAGACTTACCGGCTATGGAGAGGGCTCGGCCCGCGAGCCCTCCCCATGCACCGGGACCCGGCGCACGCCGTACTAGTACGGCGCGCGTCGGGAAGGGGTTAAATCTCCAAATCACATCTTAACTGCAGGTATACTTGCCTAAACTTACAGAACCATAGATAATCAAAATGTTACTATTTAGGCAATTTAATCCATGGCTAGCATTGGATTTTAAGATGGAATAAAGACAATAAGGCCCCATACACACTAGCGAGTCTGATGCATCCAGCAAGTACAAACTGGAATGTCCATCTCGAATGCTAAACAAATGAAACTGAACACAGCATGTCCCTCAGCGTTGGGACGTTCCAGCCAACCCATTGCAAGTGTGTCATTGTGCTGCTGAGATTTCTGTGTTTTGTGCCTGTCAGACACGGATTTACTTCCTAGCAGGAGATTGTAGTTTGCAGCTTGTCTCTCCTCACAATCTACAAGGAGATATGTGCCTGCATTCCCCTTACCCCAGATCACTTATCTGTGAGACCGAGAACAGAGATATTGCCAAGCTGACATGTAATGGATCTCTTGCATCTCTGATCGGTCTAATCTCTATCTCCATGGGGGAGATTTATCATTAATCCAATGTAGCTTCTTGGTGATTAAATGTCGCAAATTTCTGCCCAAACATCGTTTTTGCTGGTCACGCCATGGCGTAAAAAAACTACACCACAGAGTGTGCAACACCACATTTATCAACTGAGAATTTCAAAATAACACAAATTTAATTGCAAAACTAAACCACATAAGAGGTGGTGTATGTGGGTCCATTGCTTCTACAGGAGGAAGTTTTTGCTCAATTTTATGTTGGAGGTATCTGAAAATTTCCTGTGAAAAAACATCGCAAAAAAGCAGAAAGTGAGCAGATGGTAAACATACGTGCGACTGGTGCCGTCTATTCGCATAAAGCACACACAGCAAAAGGAAGGCATTTAACACTGCATACACACCAGACTATAAATCCAACTGTTGGAAACCAGCCAGTCTAACACATAGACAACTGCGCAAAATCCTGTCAAATGATAAATCTCCCCCTATGTGTCAGTACGACGTCAGATGAAAGTGTATATACACCTGTACCCTTGTGAGGGAATAGAATCAATTTTTGAATCTGTTCTTCTATCATGTATCTATACAAAGATCCCTGTGAATAGCACCATCCCCCGCGTACACAGATCATCTTTCAGAGGCTATTGGAATGTGGGTATGGTCAGTAGGTTCCTTTGTCTCAAGAACCTATAAAAACTGTCTGCAACCTAAATAAATTGAAATTCTCTCAAACATGTGAAGGTCTCAGTGATTCACCGAGCAGCACGCACTATACAATGATTTGGAACCACATATCACATCGAGAGATATAGGGATATTTCCCTGACACCCTGATAATGTAACCACATTGTCACCCCACTAAACTAGATGGATTATAATGTGTCTGCTAGAGAGGCCCCACCCACACCCTGAGATTTTTCACTGTAGTGATGGGAAGTCCGGCTCTTCTTAATGAGCTGGCTCATTAGGCTCCGCTGACTAACCGGCTCTTTTGGCTCCTGAATGCCTCCCTATTAAATATATAATAGGAAGCCGAAGGCCCGTAAGTCACCCCACACCACCTTTAACCCGATTTTATCAGGTTTAAGGGGGCGTGCTAAGCCATTTGGGGCAGGGTTTAGTGAGCGATCGGCTCTCACGTCGTTCACGTGAATGAGCCAGCTCGTTCGTGAAAGACCCATCACTATTGCACTGAGCAGCATAGGGAGTGATAGGAGCTAAAACAGCAATAACACCGAGTTAAATTGTAAAGCAAAGGGTTAAAATGATCTTTAATGTGTTAACTCCACTAAGGGATTGAGATGTGAGAATTTTCTTTTGTGGGAAAACCCATTTAATCCATGAATGTGTTACTGAACAGTGATATAATTTAAATGGCGCCATCAGCAGGAGATTTTCACATGCCTAGGTTACGGTAAGTCACTTCAGTATCATACTATTGGGCAACTAGTATTTAATGAAATATACAGAAACCACGTTTGTACACTGCACTGATCATGTGTCACTTTTAAACGCCAGCATTTCACTTGCACCTACTACAAGGGATTGTGAACACGATTAATACCCATATTTTAAGGATACAAAGATACGAGGATACAAGAAGATAGCACAGGTTACTTACAGTAGTAAGCCACCACTTGATCGCGCTTGTCATGCTCCTGCGCTGTTCTCAGGTGGTGCTGCAGTGACTTGAACTGCGGAGGAATAGGAGGCAGCTGAGCGGTCATTTCTATGAGGATGTAAGAAGCTAATAGTGACAGGGAAGGTACGCAAACAAATTGCACAACGTTGTTCTTCCGCTTCCGCCCGTCTTCAGATGCTGTAAGGCTAGAATGGAGCTTTTCCTGGTATGGTTTCACGTGACGAGGATGGGCGGGGCTTCCTCGATGAAGGGAAAGTGCGACAAAACCGTCTGAAGTAGAAATGTTACGGGAAGGATTTCATAAAAGTGAATACTTATATTTATACTTTCTTGCTATTAAAAACAAATGATCACAATACAAAAGTTAGATTTTTTATTGTAGTTGTATAAAATATGTTAAAATTCAAATCAAGAGGACTTCACCAGAAAACGTACATTTGTTACTGTTGACAGTTTTTAGAGCATCTTTTTGCCTTATTATCCTGTTCACGTAATATTTGAAACTAGTGGATGAAAGGGAGCAAGGTGTAAGTTTCCAACTGACTCTTCATTAATTGTAACAGAAAGTTGGTAAAAAGAGAATTCTCAGCCATGGGGTTAGGTGTCTGGGTATTATTTCCCAGAAAAGGCCTTGGCCACCTTGAATGGGGAACTTTTCCACCATAGGCAGCCCCACTCTTGGTTATCTACAGACACAATAAAACATCAGAAAAGCTGCTGACACACATCTTCACACTTTGCCTGTATTCACACAAACCTATGGGGAATGTATATACACTCACCGGCCACTTTATTAGGTACACCATGCTAGTAACGGGTTGGACCCCCTTTTGCCTTCAGAACTGCCTCAATTCTTTGTGGCATAGATTCAACAAGGTGCTGGAAGCATTCCTCAGAGATTTTGGTCCATATTGACATGATGGCATCACACAGTTGCCGCAGATTTGTCGGCTGCACATCCATGATGCGAATCTCCCATTCCACCACACCCCAAAGATGCTCTATTGGATTGAGATCTGGTGACTGTGGAGGCCATTTGAGTACAGTGAACTCATTGTCATGTTCAAGAAACCAGTCTGAGATGATTCCAGCTTTATGACATGGCGCATTATCCTGCTGAAAGTAGCCATCAGATGTTGGGTACATTGTGGTCATAAAGGGATGGACATGGTCAGCAACAATACTCAGGTAGGCTGTGGCGTTGCAACGATGCTCAATTGGTACCAAGGGGCCCAAAGAGTGCCAAGAAAATATTCCCCACACCATGACCACCAGCCTGAACCGTTGATACAAGGCAGGATGGATCCATGCTTTCATGTTGTTGACGCCACCATCCGAATGTCGCAGCAGAAATCTGACCCTACCATCCGAATGTCGCAGCAGAAATCTAGACTCATCAGACTAGGCAACGTTTTTCCAATCTTCTACTGTCCAATTTCGATGAGCTTCAGTTGTAGCCTCAGTTTCCTGTTCTTAGCTGAAAGGAGTGGCACCCGGAGTGGTCTTCTGCTGCTGTACTGCTACTGTGCGTTCAGAGATGCTCTTTTGCCTACCTTGGTTGTAACGGGTGGCGATTTGAGTCACTGTTGCCTTTCTATCAGCTCTAACCAGTCTGCCCATTCTTCTCTGACCTCTGGCATCAACAAGACATTTCCGCCCACAGAACTGCCGCTCACTGGATGTTTTTTCTTTTTCGGACCATTCTCTGTAAACCCTAGAGATGGTTGTGCGTGAAAATCCCAGTAGATCAGCAGTTTCTGAAATACTCAGACCAGCCCTTCTGGCACCAACAACCATGCCATGTTCAAAGGCACTCAAATCACCTTTCTTCCCCATACTGATGCTGGGTTTGAACTGCAGGAGATTGTCTTGACCATGTCTACATGCCTAAATGCACTGAGTTGCCGCCATGTGATTGGCTGATTAGAAATTAAGTGTTAACGAGCAGTTGGACAGGTATACCTAATAAAGTGGCCGGAGTATATACGTCCAACCATACATCGCAATGGCGTAACGGCGCCGTACGGGAGCAGTACCGTACCGTAGCACGTACAAAGATAGCACATGTCCTATCTTTCTCTGGAATACGGCACCGTATTCCAGAGAAAGATGTTATATACATAAGATGTTAAAATATGTATATAGTGAAGGTTAATAAAATGAGCGACTCAGTGCCTGGGTGGATTCACACCTTCAGCCACTGGTGGTCAGAACATCGGGTTTTCTTAAGGACAGTTCAGATGTGCTGCGAATTTTTGATGAATTCAAATGGGAAAAGTCTTTTCTTTTTGGTACATGTGACGTTGTCAATTTATATTCCTGCATTCCCCATGCCCTGGCCATCCATGCCATTCACTACCACCTAAATAAATACAGTCAATTTGATCCAGATTTAAAAATATTTCTAATATCTTGTGTTGAATATTCACTTAATAATAATTTCTTCATGTTTAATGGTGAATATTTTTTACAAGTTTGTGGTGCCCCGATGGGCTCAAAATTTTCCCCATCATTAGCTATATTATTTGTGGCATGGTGGGAAGAAAAAACTATTTTTTCCACATATAATCCTTTTTTACAGAATATCATTTTTTATGGTAGGTATGTGGATGACATACTGAGGTTGGGCATGGGGAAGCAGAGCTATTTTCGGAGTTTGTTGTGTATATCAATAACAACGATATTAATTTAAAATTTACATCTGAACAACTGTCCACTTGTAATGTTGCAGGGGAGACGACAGACAACGTGCTGAATATAACAATAAACTTTACTGAGCTAGTAATAAATACAGAAAATGTTCATATAATGCAGATGGATTTCCTTTAGCCTCACTGCAGGAATCATGGTCTTTTTTCAGCCGCACGCCTGCGGGACGGGAGACTCCCTCTCCGTCCACGCTGTCCTAAGACCTCACCTGCAGACTATCCTTTTCTGGTGCCCACCACCAGAGTTCTGGACACAGTACTTTCTCTCCTTAGTACCAAGTAGGGGCTTATATCTTAGCCAGGAGCACACAGGCACAGCACCACTTCTGCCTCTTATCAGCTCCTCTGACCTCTCACACTGAATCACTTCCTTTTCCTGCTCCTTGCAGAATCTCCTCTTCTGTACCCTGGTGCCATCAACTGGACAAAGATCCACACTGCAGCCCCTTGTTACACCTCTTCCCCAGGGTTTAAGGGTTGCCGTCCCGACAACCTGAGTTTGCACAACATAATCCTCAAATCGAGTTGGCATCCTGCCAAAGTTGGAGCGTTGAGAGTGTCGTAGTGGGGTAGCTTCCTCCACTGTAGTACTCTCTCTTTCTTCTCCCATCTCTGCGAGGGGCACATTGGTCCTGGGTTCCAGTGGTCGTTGACCAGCCATTGGGGGAAGCCACCACTCCTCATCAATAATCGAAAGTTCTCTCAGCTTTCGATTCACTACCAGATCACGGGGGCCCAAACGGTGGGCAACCAGGTTATACACGTCCTGTATTCTTTTACGATGATCCCCCATCCATGTCTGAGGAGTCAATTCTTCCACTTCATGTTCATTTGGGACCATCATGAGGCTGAAGGGACATCGACCATTTCTCCCAAACATTAGCAAGAAAGGCGAATATCCTGTAGTAGAGTGCACTGTATTATTGTAGACCCACACTAGCTCAGCCACAAAGTCAGGCCACCTTTCCCTCTTTTCCTCTTCTAGGGTTTGCAGCATTTGCAGAAAAGTTCTATTCATGCGCTCACAAGCACCATTACCTTGTGGGTGATAAGGGGTGGTCCGTGTCTTTCTAATCTGGTAAAGTCGGCACAGCTCTTCAATAACTTGTCCTTCAAAGCAGTCCCCTTGATCAGAGTGCAGTTGGTTGGGACATCCATACACCAGAATAAAGTTCTTCCATAAAGCCATGCAACTGCAAACTTGGTAAAGTGATCAACGATGACCAACAAGTATTTGAACCCTCGCACAGATTCTGCCACGGGGAGGTAGTCCATCATAACTAGCTGTAATGGATAACAAGTTTGGATGTTTCCTACTGGTGCCTGTTGCTCTGATGCTCGAGCAAGTCCACAATTCCGGCATCTGTTACAAATATCCTCAGTTAGTCTCCTCAAGCTGGGGTGGAAATAATAACTTTGCAGCCACTCAAAAGTTTTGGAAGAACCAAAGTGTCCTTTTTTTTCATCCACAGTACTATTCCCTCCACCTCCTTAGAAGGCACCACCACTTGCCAGGTCGGGCCTATCTCTGAGAGGAGCTGCACTTGCCTGTAGAGTACCCCGGCTCGAACTTTAAGCCTCTCTCTCTGCTGCCAAAACCTCTTCCCATCTGGTGAAAGGGCATTTCGCTCACCTGGTGTAGGACCATGTCCCATCTGTAGCCAATCTCGCACTTTTCGTATCTGGAGATCACTTTCCTCCAATCTTCTTCAAACCCTCCAGTCCAAACCTCAGCTTCGATATCCTGAACTGCAACAGACCTATGAGGCAGCATGGGTTGACTGAAGTCAGGAGTCTCATCTTCACGGTCTTCATCTGTGGTACCATTGGGTCTCTCCACAGGGTTACAGGATAATGCATCTGCATTAGCATTTTCCCGTCCCGGACAGTACTGTGTTTTAAAGTTAAACTTACTGAGCTGGGCCATCCTCTGCTGCTCCAACGCCCCCAACTTGGCATTCTCCAGATGAACTAAAGGGTTATTGTCGGTCATCAATGTGAACTGTGCCCCTGTCAAGATATCAGAAAACTTCTCTGTAATGGCCCAAACAACAGCCAGCAATTCTAGGTTGAATGAACTGTAGTTATCAGGGTTCTTTTCCCCATCTCTTAAAGTCCGGCTGGCGTATGCTATGACTCTTTCTTGGCCTCCTTGCACCTGGGTCAGCACAGCCCCCAAACCTTTTAAGCTCCCATCAGTCTGTAGCACAAAGGGCAAATTATAATCCGCATAAGCCAGAATCGGAGCACTGGTTAAGAGTCTCTTTAGTTCCAAAAAAGCCTGTTCTGCATCATCATTCCAGGAGAGCACTCTTCGCTTTACGTCCTCTGGGGTGGCTCCCTGAAGAAGGGCATACAAAGGGGCTGCAATATTAGCAAAGTCTTTAAGGAAACGCCTATAATAGCCCACTAACCCCAAGAAGGACCGCAGTTCATTTACTGTACGGGGGTTGGCCATTGCTGCACTGCACGTACCTTAGAGTCCACGGGCTGGACCCCATCTTTGGAAACGATATGGCCCAAATATTCTATGCTCTCCCGGAACAAATGACATTTGTGGGGCTTCAACTTCAAACCGTGGACCTCCAGTCTTGCTAACACCTGGTCAAGTTGCTTCAGGTGCTAAGTGAATGAGGAGGAAAATATGATAATGTCATCAAGGTAGATGAGCAGGCACTCATAGTTTAAGTCCCCCAGGCATAGCTCCATCAGTCTATGGAACATGGCAGGTGCATTGTTTAGTCCAAATGGCATGCGCAGGAACTCAAACAGCCCCATGGGGGTAACAAAGGCTGTTTTCTCCCTATCCTTCTCAGCGATTAGCACCTGCCAGTACCCACTAGCCAAGTCCAGTGTAGAAAAGTATTAAGCATGCCCCAGTGCTGCCAACGAATCCTCAATGCGGGGAAGTGGGTAAGCATCTCTTACTGTGCAAGCATTAAGACGTCTGCAATCCACACAGAACCGGAGGGTCCCATCCTTTTTCTTCACTAACACAATTGGAGAAGCCCATGGGCTCTTGCTGGGACGGATGACCTCCTTCTCTTGCATTTGTTTTAACATGGCCTTGACCTCTTGATACAGGGCTGGAGGAATCTTTCGGTAATGCTGCCTGATTGGGTGAGCATCCCCAGTTGGGATCTCATGCTGTAGTGTCTGTGTAAGGCCAAAGTCTGCCTCATGTAGGGAGAAAGCACTGAGGTGGGCGGCTAGGACAGAGGATAGTTTGGACTTCTCTGCTGTGGTCAACCCTGTCCCCTCAGAGCACACTTCATTCAGGATTTTCTCAGCCGAGAGGGGGTGGTTCTCTGCCCTCACTTGGCACAGGGTGACTACTCCCGCTTCTGTCCCATTGACCTCCAGTTCCCATGAAGACTGACCTGAGATCTGTACTTCCTGTACTGGATACACTTCTGCCATGTGCTCTCGGGGTGGCAATGTCACTACATGGTCATTCACGTTCATTACCCGAACCAGGACACGGCCATCTTACACATCGCACAAGGTGCGGCCCACAGCTACTCCTTCCATTTGAAGACTGGGTTCCACCATCACTGTAGTACCTTGTAACTTTAGTCCCGTGCCTACAGGCAGTGGAACCAACAACTCATGTCTTGCAGGCACACGTACTGCTCTGGAATGGGGTACTCTTATGCTTCCCAGTCGGCCAGTGACTCCTTCCAGGTCTGCCTTGATCCGGCACTGTCTAAAAGCTCTCTGTAAAGCTCTGTGGGGTGGACGATTATCAGGAACATGTTTCCAATACTTTGGTCCCAACTCACGAGCCATGAGTCCATCAAGGGCTTGCAACACATTCATGCCAAGGATAACTGGCACTTGGGAGTCCATGGTGTTCTGCACTATCACTACACCTTTTCCTTTCACCATACATATACAGCATATATTCAGCATATATTCAGCACCCCTTACAGTGCACAATTTTACACAATTAAGAATATTATTCGAAAATAAATTCCTGTAATTAATCAGGACAATATACTGTGTGAGGTTATGAAAGATGGCCATAGAAGCGTTGCTAAACGCGGTAAAACTCTCGGTAATATTTTATTACCCAGCGTTTTTAATGCCAGTGGGTGACAGGCTTTTACAGATGTGGAGGCAACAGATGTAATGTGTGCGTATATGCAGCTAACAGAACGCTAGAATTCATAATTGATACCAATATAAGCAGGAGGATAAAAACCTTTATTATCTGCGATACGCAATATGTAGTATACATCATTCAATGCACGTGCTTCTCTGTCATTTATGTTGGTTACACAATACAAAAATTTAAAACAAGGATAGCTCAGCATCTCACGAGCATTAAAAACGGCAACTCCATTGCTTCAGGAGCCGCTAAACATTTTATAGACATGCACAACAAAAATCTCTCTTGTTTTTCCTTTTTTTCTATCGAATATGTTAATCGACCACTTAGAGGAGGAAACTGGAGAAAACTCCTCCTGAGAAGGGAGGCTTTCTGGATTCTTGCCCTTAACTCCAGGTATCCCCATGGGATGAATTCCAAAAATGATTTAGCGTATATTTATTGATGCTCAATACACATAAAATGTTTTCTTTATATGCTTTATTTTCTGTATTCTGTATTTAACAACATATATGAATAATAGATCTGACTGCGTTGGTGTAACCGGATGTGACGTTAGAAGCCTTTGATTGCTCAGGTGTACCATAGTGTTTAAAGTGCTGTTTTTAACTTTGTAATACTATACCATAACTAAGGCTCCGTAGCGAGCTGAAACGCGTAGGTTTCTGCCTTTATAACCTGCACCGTTTATGCACAAGATATGTGCTATTTTAATGGATACCCAATAAAGTGATTTTGGATTTTATATACAAGTGCTCCGGCTATCTTCGTTTTTCCTTGGATTTGCTCTACATGCCAGATGCCATTGCAGCAAAAACTTGGAGAACCCCGATGCTTAGACCGGCCAAGGGAATGTGAGTGCGTCTTTTACCATTTACAATATTGAAGCACCTGGCAGCTTCTTTCTTTTTCCTCATTTTCCCACACATATATGAGGCGGTCCCTATAGAGAAATTTTTTGTGCTTTATTTTCTCCTATATGGGCGTGTGGACATTGATATATTGCCACAAATAGTTTTGAATGCCTACAAATAGGAGATCAGCACAATGGGGGTTTCTCTCCTTTTGAACGATTTTAGATACGACTCATCCATTTTTTCATTACGAATTGCTTCACCGTTGCACCTGTAGCAAACGCAGCCATGGCTCATGAACATAGGCTACAGAAACTAGCTTCTATTTTTGGTCAGAATACAGACACTACATCCTCTCTTTCTACTAACTACAAAGAACAATTGCATCAATGGGAGAAATTATCTAAACAAGAACTTCGGGTTTGGTGGGACCATAATACCCTCAGAACTTACCTTGAAAAGGATCTCATCCCTAGAGGTTTAAGAATTTATAAATCTCCCACCACAATTTTCTGTGAGGAATTTGAGCAAAAATGGAATAACATCCTATCCAAATGTTCCAGCGAATTAATGCAACTTATTGTTTCCTATGAAGAGAAAAAATTAACGGAACAAATTTCAGCTGTGGAGGAACAATTAACTCCGTTTATTAACCCCTTATCACCGACACTAGTTTTCAGCTCAATGACCAGACTCGATTTTTCAAATCTGACATGCATCATGATAATTGGTTATAACTTCAGAACACTTTAACATATCAAGGTGATTTTGAGAATGTTTTCTCGTGACACACTGTACTTCATGGTAATTCTAAGTTTAAGTGATAAGTTTTGTCAAAATTCTTCATTTTCCAAGTTTGAAATGTTCTGCTTTCCAGAAAGGAAATAAAACTACCCAAAAAGCTTGATAATTAACATTTTCGGAATGTCTTCTTTATGTTGGGATGATATTTTATGCGTCCTGTAATTTTTCTACTATGTTATGAGGCGCAGAACTTTAGGTGCGATTTTTCTCATTTTCATGAAAATTGCTAAAACTCACATTTTGAGGGACAACTCAGCTTTCAAGTGGCTTTGTAAAGCCTATATGATAATAAAACCCCATAAATTACCCCACTATAGAAACTTCACCCCTCAATGTATGTAAAGCAACCTCTATTGAGTCTATTAACCCTTCAAGTGTTTCACATGGGTTAAAACAATATGGACCTGCGATTTAGAAACTTTAGAATTTTTTTGGAAAATGCATTAATTTAGGCTAAAACTGACAGTTTTATAATAAATAAAATGATGAAACGCTCTGCAACGTCTAATGCCCAATTTCTCCCAAGTGTACAGAAACCCCATACTTGGTAAACTGCTGTATGGGCGCACGGCCGAGCATAGGATCAAAGCAGCGCTATTCACAGCAGATTTGTATTGTCACATTGTACAGGTTATACATTTAAATTTTTTTTGGTAATGCGAACATATGAGGGCTTATTATTTGCGTGGTGAGATACAATGTATAGATAATTCATTTTGGAGGTCTATAGCTTATTCATGAGATTTTATTAACTATTTCAAGGGTGACACAAACAAAATCATCAATTTTTATTTTGGATTTTTAGCACTTTTTTTCCCCGCTCACCGTAACATAAAAATAATATTTTATCTTTATTCTCTGGTTCACTACGATTGCGGTGATACCTCATTTATATTGTTTTTCTTTACATTTTTTGTGATGGTGTTTGATGAAAAATTGTATATTACGGGAAGTTTTTTGTACTTTTTTTTTTTCGTCGTTCACCGAGCGGGTTCAATATTGATTTAGATTTATTGTACAGATTAATACGGATGCGGTGATGCCAAATATGTACATTTTTTGTGTGTTTTTGTGTTTTATATACTGTATTTGCATTATATGTATAACTGGGGAGATTATGGGACTTTATTTTATTTATTTATTTATTATTATAAAATGATTTAATCTTTTTTTTTTTTACTTTCATACATTTTCCACCTTTTGGCTTGAACAAGCGATCATCCGATCACTTATTCAAGCCTCTACACTGCAATACACTTGTATTGCAGTGTATAGTGTAAGTAACTGAGCATGCTGTGCATGCTCAGTTACATACAGCCGGGGCCTGCCAGGAAGGCAGAACCCGGCGTGAACAGGATCGGTCGGAGGGATCGGATCCCCCGGTAAGCACACCGGGGGGGTTCAATCCACGTGGGACACACTTGCACGCCGCGGTCATACTTGACCGCGGCGTGTAAGGGGTTAAACTCCCGAGATCTGAGTTTTTCCGATACCGGGTGTTAGTGCAGGGTCTGGGCTGTGATATCACAGCCCGACACCGGCACTATACTGACCCGATGTCCCGAAATCTTCTTCTGACGCGGCGCCGTAGAAAGGCGTCACGTCAGAAGAAGTACCCTTAATGACCAACGTAGATTCCCGATAGGGCGGTCATTAAGGGGTTAATGACACGGAATATATATACAACTGCGATCTAAAATACAAAAAGACTTTGATACGACAGAAGAAGATATAACAATAATGAAAAAAAGGAAATATGAAAGGGATGTAGAGGACTATGCCAAAAATCTGATCTATGATTGGAAAATGTACCGTCCTAAAAATTACTAAAATATTAAGTCCATTCTGAAAAGAAGATACGATTCACAAACCTCAGACATTTCAGATACGCAAAGAAAAGTAAATTTTACTTCTTCGGAAGGCGAAACATCCGATACACAATCTAATAATGTTGATAACAGAAATAAAAATCCATCGGGAAACAAAAAAGATATACCAAAAGTGAATCTCTTCCAAATAACCTGTCAAAAAACGGGGCAAGCGAAACAGACGAGGAGGGAATAGAAAAGAGGTACTCAACATGCAAAAACAAAAAATAGATGCCCATGCCGAATTAGGATCACTAGATCACTAGATGACATTATCTAGTGATCCTAATTCGGCATGGGCATCTATTTTTTGTTTTTGCATGTTGAGTACCTCTTTTCTATTCCCTCCTCGTCTGTTTCGCTTGCCCCGTTTTTTGACAGGTTATTTGGAAGAGATTCACTTTTGGTATATCTTTTGTGTTGTCGCCTACAGTTCTATCGGAGGACCAGTTATCTGTCTTGGCCAAAGGCCTGAACTATGTTCCATCCCAGAACTTTGATATTTTTCAGACCCTCCTGGACGTTAATCGTTTTGTTAGGTCACTTGCTGTGAAAAGACATTTTTTTGTTGATAGTTCTTCCATTGAGGATTCTGACAATTCTATATTTGATGTCTCTCTTGTAGACAATGAATTCACTGACCTCCTGTTCCACGAACAGAATGCCATATTGGATCTACATGAGCTCAGTGAATTCAAAGATGTTTCAACTGTCGACATTTCCAATGTGAAGTATGCCATGACTAACAATGATTTTTATCCGATAAAATCTAGAGTACCTGCGCTTGATGTGTTCCAGACATTAGTGGAAAAAGAGTTACATACGGTATATTAAATAATACAATTCAGCCTGTGAGATGTACTAAAAAATGTAACCTTAGTGATGCCCAATTCAAAGCCATGCACACACTTAAGAAAAATACTTACCTTATAGTCCGAAAATCGGATAAAGGAGGATCAGTTGTGATGGATTCTGATTTGTATGTGCAACTGGCGAGGGATATCTTATATGTCAAACTTCCATTAGATCCCACACCTTCTGCCACGTGCACCATAAATCAACTGATTAATGAAGGTTTATCTCGGGGCGTAAGAGCGGGATGACGTGATCCCGGCTCCTCCTCCTCACCCCTTAGAGCACCTGCGGCATGATGGGAGGTCATCCTTGACAGGACGCGCGGCCCACGGGCCAGACCTCGCTGCCCCTTAGGAAGTTGAAGCGGAGTGAAGCGGTGAGCTGCGAGGACCCCGGTTGCCGACTAGAGCACTTGAAGCGGTGGACATCAGCTCCCTTCCCCTGACAGCTGCGGTAGTCCCCTCAAACGGAAAACAACAGCAAGATGAAGGCGGGTGAGCGTGGCAGGAGCCATGCAGTAAGGGAATCGTCAACTCTGAAAAACTCCAACATGGTGAAGTCTCTAAGGTTTGATGTGTGCCTGGCGATACCTACCCCCCTTACTGGATGAAAATTCCAGCATTGCTTTACTAATCTGATAGCTGCCCCCAATTGGGGATATACTGCTAGGGGGGTTTAATAGAGTCCAGGTATATGGCATGCTTTTATGACCTTGAGGAATTTCAATGATCATCGTTGCCAGTTTATCTTACTGGAGTAACTTGATTGCCACACGCTTTACTAACTCTGACTAAACATGCCTGCTTATGCCAACTGATGCTGAATGTTGTTTGTCGCTGTGCGCAACATGGTATTATATGTCTATCTACCTTTTCAGAGACTAACAGCTGGGAAGGATCTCTCAAACTAATACCCTGAACTAACTTTATCAGAGTGTTATATATATTTATCTGACACATTATCTAGACTAACTACGGTAAAAGTGACCAGGCACTACAGCCTAATTAATCTGGCAAAAGCTATATTTACTATAGAATCGCTTAAAGTGCCTGGCCACCCTCTGGACCTTACATCTGGACCGAGCTTGGACTGGTTACGTTGCTATAACTGTGCATTAATACCTCTAACAAAAATTTGATGACGTAGAATGGAAGTAAATCGAGTCCCTTAATCCCGCTATACTGCGCAACACTAACAGTTGTAAACGCTTTCTGGAATCAACGCTTAACTAACCCAAACAAGGCTTTTTTTGCAATATAACCACGGGACTCGCTCTATTGCTTTTTTTCTTTTTTGGACTTATTATTTCTGTCGAATTGGGACTGGTCTCCTTGTTATAATTGTTCATTCTGCATAGTGTTAATTTCTCTAGTGAAACGTATTATTTTTCAAACTTTACACCCCTGTTGATCTTGGACCGGTCTGCCCGGTATAACTGCTTTCCCCGCTTCGAGCCAATATTGTCGGCCAGAAAAAAAACAAACATTTATCAGGGTGGAATTGAAGCATTTTGGGGGCCACAACTCAGGGGTCCCCTATTCTATCCCGGCCCGATTCAGGGGCTATATACAGTTACTAGCTACACCATCCAAGATCAACAGCCACTCCTAGGAGCTAGAACTCAATCAACTCAATTTGGGCCATTCTCACTAGATAACTGTTCTACTTATTTCAAGGTTTCTTGGACTCAATATTTTGGCTGACCAGAGACCGGCCTGTTTATTATATTTGTTTATTTTGCAGAGGGTTAATATCTCCAGTTAAATCTGACTGAATCAACTGCTGTTTGGTTTACTAACTGTATTTTATGTCTAAGCTCAGTAGTCATATATAGCTATTATTTATTTAGATCTTTGATTGTCGGGCTGCTAGATCGGTTTAATTCTTAAAGGGTTAATACTGACACTAACCAGTATAACGGTTTAAATACAGCTATAGAACAAAATCCCCCCAAAAAAACGTAAATCGGCAGGAGGGGTCTCTCCAAAGGAAGCAAAAGATAGGGTGGGGTCTAAATCAGAGACATCTGCTAAAATAGATAAGCTGTTACCAAAGCATTACCAAAATTGCGGGTCCCCCAAATTATCAAGGGGACCCGCAAACAGTGGCAGAAATAGTAGAGGCCCATGCTGGGGCTAGCTCAGAAACATCAATGGTGGAAGGAGATGTTAATCACATATTATCAGAAATTTTAAATACTGTCAAAAAACAGGGGCGACAGTAGAAGCACTAGCAGCTCAATTTGGGACTCTTACAATAGAAATAGGCTCTATAAAGGAAGAGATGACTAAAATCCGTGAAAAAATATCAAGCACAGTAGCTCAAGTAAAAGCTTTGGAGATGGAAACCAAAGGGATAAAAAAAGATTTCTCAGGTATTCTTAGGGAGAATAAAGTCTTGAAAGAAAGATTAACGGATCTGGAAGACAGGTCCCGACGCTCCAATATTCGTATTCTAGGGATACCTGAGGAAATTGGTACAGAGGGGCTGGAGTCGTGGCTTCAAATCTGGTTGGTTGAGCTAATGGGTCAAGATTCGCTTTCTAAAATGTTCACAATAGAGAGAGCACACCGCATACCTAGTAAAAAACCTCCACCTGGTGCCCTACCCCGAGCTATTCTTGCTAAATTACTCTGCTTGGTAAATCAAAATGGCGGTACAAATTTTTGTATGGAACGTGAGAGGCCCGTATGACCGGTTGAAAAGATGCATGGTGGATGATGTAGTTACTCGGCATTTGCCGGGAATAATTTGTCTAACAGAAACCCACTTGACGGCTGAGTCATCAGGATGGCTAAATAAAAGATGGGCAGCGATCAGGCTACATGCATACGGTTCCGTATATTCAAGGGGGGTCTCGGTTTTGGTGCATAATAAGGTGGATATTAAGATTATCTCTACAAAAATAGACAAAAGGGGTAGATTTATTTTTATTTTCTGCGATCTTTATAAAATCAGATGTACCCTTGCATTTGTTTACATCCCTCCTCCATTTTCATATGAAGTTTTACACCTGTTAATTCAATTCAGTTTGGATAAACAGGATTGTCCGATTTTGGTCCTAGGAGATTTTAATGCATGTATGGATAATGCGCTAGATAGATTGAATATGAAAGGACTTAATACAGTGTCAAGGAAAACAGGATTGAAGGATTTCTGTGATGAATGGAGTTTTAGAGATGTTTGGCGGGTAAAATATCAAGAGAAGAAAGCCTACTCCTGCTTAAGTCGCACGTATTCTACACTCTCCAGGATCGACCTCTGTTCACGCGCCAATTAATTTACTGGTGAATATGGCAGAAAGGGCAAATGGAGAGGGGTTTCGACCCTTTCGGCTGAACCCTCACTGGTTAACAATCATGGACAGTGAGGAAAAGATGTCAACCCTGATAGAAGAATTTTGGGAACAGAATGGCGGTAGTAGCAATCCATTATTAGTCTGGGATTCGCTAAAAGCATACGTCTGAGGAATTTACTATAATGACATCGTATGGGCAAAAAGACAATTCAGGAGGGAGGAGGGGAAATTGAAGAAGGAAGTAGAAATGAAATCAAATCAGGCAACGGCAAACCCCTCACCAGAAAATAGAGACTTATTGATAAATGCCCAGACCACCTATAATTTATTTGCCCAAAAAAAAGGCCAACATAAAAAAATTTTTTCAGGCCAAAGGAACTTTTCAGAGGGGGGAAGATCCGGGAAAGTATTAGCAGCCAAAGCATCTACGGTCAGACAGAGAGAGAGAATTTTTCTCATTCGAAATCAGAAGGGTAGCACTACACAGGAACAAGGTGAGATTCTAGAATCATTTCGTAAATTTTACTCCTCCCTATATCAATCAGAAGCCAATTATACTGAGATGAGGCTGGATGACTGTTACGGTTACACCCGCGATCCTCGGTACCCATGCCTGCTGCCGCGGTCCCCGCTCCCCCAGCTCTCACTTACCTCTCCTGGCTCTGGCCTGCACTCTTGCTCCCAGCGTGTAGGCCGCATTCTGTTTCCATGCAGTCGCGTGCTCCTGCCACTAGAGGGGGAGCGCGCAGACTTCTCCCAGCCTTAAAGGGCCAGCGTCCTCCTTATTGGCTCTGGAATTCCTGGCTCGGCTATATAGCCTGGCGACTCCCAGCATCCCCTGCCGGATCTTCATGTCCTGTTGCTGAAGTGAAAGCCCTCCGTGTTCCCGGGCGTTTCCAGACGCCTTTGTGGATTCTGTGATTCCTGTGTTCCCTTGTTCTGTGTTTTCCTGTGGCGGTCCTGCATTCCTGTGGCGGTCCTGCATTCCTGTGGCGGTCCTGCAATCCTGTGGCGGTCCTGCAATCCTGTGGCGGTCCAGCCAGCCAGCTGTCCTTCAGAGGTCCTGCCAGCCAGCTGTCCTTCAGAGGTCCTGCCAGCCAGCTGTCCTTCAGAGGTCCTGCCAGTCAGCTGTCCTTCAGAGGTCCTGCCAGTCAGCTGTCCTTCAGAGGTCCTGCCAGTCAGCTGTCCTTCAGAGGTCCTGCCAGTCAGCTGTCCTTCAGAGGTCCTGCCAGTCAGCTGTCCTTCAGAGGTCCTGCCTGCCTTCCCGTGGTCCTGCCTGCCTTCCTGTGGTCCTGCCTGCCATCCGTGGTCCCCTTGTCCCTACCTTGGCTGCCACCGTGGGCCTAGTCGCACCCGTGGAGCGACCTGGTGACTCCCCGCCGCAGCAAGTCCATCCCGCTTTGCGGCGGGCTCTGGCGAAGACCAGGAGTTCACTTAGACTCCGCTCCCGGGTGCGGCTAAAGTTGTTATCTCCCGCGGTGGTCCAGGGAGTCCACTTACTTAGTCCTAAGGGACTATTCCCCTGAGATTGTGACAGTAAGATCCGGCCATGGACTCCGCCAAGGTCTTGTATCCTGCAAAAGCCATGGACTGTGTCGTGGATCCGTACTAGCTTCTGGGTGACTTTCCCAGCTCTATCGCCCAGCAGGCCCAAGAGATTGCTACGCAAAAAGAAGTCTTGGATAAACTCGCTGCCACCCTGCGGTTTATTACCTCCCAGCAGCAGGCTCATGTGACTCCTCCTGTTGTTTCTGTCCCCCAGCCATGTTTTTCGGCAGCGAACTCTGGATCAGATTTTTTGATGCCAAGCAAATTTGACGGCAACCCCAATTTTTGCAGGAGTTTTGTCGTCCAGTGCTCGTTGTACATCAAGCTGACGTCCTCCCAGTCCACCCCCGAACGCACTAAGTTGGCATGTGTTTTTTCTTTGCTCACTGGAGAGGCGCTGGACTGGGCTACTCCTCTATGAGATAGTGGTGACCTGGACATGGTTAGTCATACCAAGTTCCTGGCAAAAATCCAGTCCAGATTTGAACCACCTCAAGTTCGATCACCTCATCTGTCCTGCATGGTTCCGGGGTCTCCATTGTCTCCGCAGCTTCCCCGAGCTGCACCAGTGGCGCCCAAGCTTCCGCAGCTGCCCAGAGCTGCTCCAGATGCACCCAAGCCTCCGCAGCTTCCCAGAGCTGCACCAGTGGCGCCCAAGACTCTGCAGCTTCCCAGAGCTGCTCCCGTGACTCTGCAGCTTCCCAGAGCTGCTCCCGTGACTCTGCAGCTTCCCACAGCTGCTCCCGTGACTCTGCAGCTTCCCAAAGCTGCTCCCGTGACTCTGCAGCTTCCCAGAGCTGCTCCCGTGACTCTGCAGCTTCCCAGAGCTGCTCCCGTGACTCTGCAGCTTCCCAGAGCTGCTCCCGTGACTCTGCAGCTTCCCACAGCTGCTCCCGTGACTCTGCAGCTTCCCAGAGCTGCTCCCGTGACTCTGCAGCTTCCCAGAGCTGCTCCCGTGACTCTGCAGCTTCCCAGAGCTGCTCCCGTGACTCTGCAGCTTCCCAGAGCTGCTCCCGTGACTCTGCAGCTTCCCAGAGCTGCTCCCGTGACTCTGCAGCTTCCCAGAGCTGCTCCCGTGACTCCGCAGCTTCCCAGAGCTGCTCCCGTGGCTCCGCAGCTTCCCAGAGCTGCTCCCGTGGCTCCGCAGCTTCCCAGAGCTGCTCCCGTGACTCCGCAGCTTCCCAGAGCTGCTCCAGATGCACCCAAGCCTCCGCAGCTTCCCAGAGCTGCACCAGTGGCGCCCAAGACTCTGCAGCTTCCCAGAGCTGCTCCCGTGGCTCCGCAGCTTCCCAGAGCTGCTCCCGTGGCTCCGCAGCTTCCCAGAGCTGCTCCCGTGACTCCGCAGCTTCCCAGAGCTGCTCCAGATGCACCCAAGCCTCCGCAGCTTCCCAGAGCTGCACCAGTGGCGCCCAAGACTCTGCAGCTTCCCAGAGCTGCTCCCGTGACTCCGCAGCTTCCCAGAGCTGCTCCCGTGACTCCGCAGCTTCCCAGAGCTGCTCCCGTGACTCCGCAGCTTCCCAGAGCTGCTCCCGTGACTCCGCAGCTTCCCAGAGCTGCTCCCGTGACTCTGCAGCTTCCCAGAGCTGCTCCCGTGACTCCGCAGCTTCCCAGAGCTGCTCCCGTGACTCTGCAGCTTCCCAGAGCTGCTCCCGTGACTCTGCAGCTTCCCAGAGCTGCTCCCGTGACTCTGCAGCTTCCCAGAGCTGCTCCCGTGGCTCCTCAGCTTCCCAGAGCTGCTCCCGTGACTCCGCAGCTTCCCAGAGCTGCTCCCGTGACTCTGCAGCTTCCCAGAGCTGCTCCCGTGGCTCCGCAGCTTCCCAGAGCTGCTCCCGTGGCTCCGCAGCTCCCCGCAGCGGCTCCCGTGGCTCCGCAGCTCCCCGCAGCGGCTCCAGTGGCTCCGCAGCTCCCCGCAGCGGCTCCAGTGGCTCCGCAGCTCCCCGCAGCGGCTCCAGTGGCTCTGCAGCTCCCCGCAGCGGCTCCAGTGGCTCTGCAGCTCCCCGCAGCGGCTCCAGTGGCTCTGCAGCTCCCCGCAGCGGCTCCAGTGGCTCTGCAGCTCCCCGCAGCTGCTCCAGTGGCTCCGCAGCTCCCCGCAGCTGCTCCAGTGGCTCCGCAGCTCCCCGCAGCTGCTCCAGTGGCTCCGCAGCTCCCCGCAGCTGCTCCAGTGGCTCCGCAGCTCCCCGCAGCTGCTCAAGTGGCTCCGCAGCTCCCCGCAGCTGCTCTACAGACTCTCCAGCCTCCGCGGCTCGCCAATGCTGCTCTACAGACTCTCCAGCCTCCGCGGCTCGCCAATGCTGCTCTACAGACTCTCCAGCCTCCACGGCTCGCCAATGCAGCTCCAGAGACTCTCCAGTCTCCGCGGCTCGCCAATGCTGCTCCAGAGACTCTCCAGTCTCCGCGGCTTGCCAATGCTGCTCCAGAGACTCTCCAGCCTCGGCGGTTTGCCAATGCTGCTCCAGAGACTCCGCAGCTTCCCGTGGCTGCCCCAGTGTCTCCTCAGCTTGCCACGGCTGCTCCGGTGTGCCTAGAGCCGACCCAGCCTGCTGCTTCCCAAGTCTTTCCGGTGCCTTCTCTCCTCCTAAGGTGTCTCATCACCAAAAAGAATTGGAGGAGGCGAAGAAAGAAGAACAGCGGGCTGAAGAAGAAGAGAAGAGGGGCCCTAAGGGAGGGGGTACTGTCACGGTTACACCCGCGATCCTCGGTACGGATTGAGGGTGTACCCATGCCTGCTGCCGCGGTCCCCGCTCCCCCAGCTCTTACTTACCTCTCCTGGCTCTGGCCTGCACTCTTGCTCCCAGCGTGTAGGCCGCATGCTGTTTCCATGCAGTCACGTGCTCCTGCCACTAGAGGGGGCGCGCGCAGACTTCTCCCAGACTCCCAGCATCCCCTGCCGGATCTTCATGTCTTGTTGCTGAAGTGAAAGCCCTACGTGTTCCCGGGCGTTTCCAGACGCCTTTGTGGATTCTGTGATTCCTGTGTTCCCTTGTTCTGTGTTATTCCTGTGGCGGTCCTGCATTCCTGTGGCGGTCCTGCATTCCTGTGGCGGTCCTGCATTCTTGTGGCGGTCCCGGGTGCGGCTAAGGTTGTTATCTCCCGCGGTGGTCCAGGGAGTCCACTTACTTAGTCCTAAGGGACTATTCCCCTGAGATTGTGACAATGACTTCCTTGACCCCATCCCCCTTCCTTGCCTCCCAGAGGACAGGAGACGTGGGTTAGGGGGGTTGGTGTCGGGGGACGAGATTCAGAGGGCCATTAATGAAGCTTCGGCTGATTCAGCACCGGGGCTGGATGGACTACCTTTCCCATTTTATAAAAAATTAAATAAGGTACTGACTCCCATTTTAGTGCAGGTGTTTTCTGCAATATTTGAGAATGCCCATGTTACGAACTCAATGACCGAGGCATCTATAGTTGTATTTCTGAAAAAAGGTAAAGCCTCATTAGATATGGGGTCATATAGACCCATTTCCCTAATTAACTGTGATATAAAAATCTTGGACAAAGTTTTGGCCACGAGATTAAAAGAAGTAATTGGGGACATTGTGCATCCAGATCAAAATGGGTTCATCCCAGATAGGGGCACAGATTATAATCTACATAGGCTCTTTTCGGATATACAGCTGGGAAAAGGGGAGGGCCGCTCCATCCTGTCGTTGGATGCTGTTAAAGCCTTCGACAGGGTGGAGTGGCGATTTCTCTGGAAAGTTCTGGACAGGTTTGGACTGGGAGCAGAATTTATTAGGTGGGTCCGCATCTTATATGACACCCCCACAGCTAGAATGAATATCAACGGCAGTTTCTCAAATTCCTTCCCCCTACATCGTGGTACCCGACGGGGATGTCCCCTTTCCCCCTTACTTTTGGCACTATTTATAGAACCCCTTGCCATACTTATAAGACAGGCGGAATGGATTAAGTGGTGGGGAAGTGAGGGCGAGAAGGACAAGATATCATTGTATGCCGACGATATCCTAATGACCATCCAAACCCCAGAAAAAATACTAAAAGAGGTTTTTTACCTCATCTCAAAATTTGGACAGTTCTCAGGATTAAAAATCTATTGGAAAAAAACAGTACTACTCCCACTGGATGGGGAAATAACTGACCCTGGAATGCAAGTAGAGGTATTGCATAAAGAGGATGCTATTAAATATTTAGGGGTTATGGTGACATCCGATCTGAGTAAATATGTGGACCTGAATATTACCCCAATAGTGGAAAAAATCCGGCATAATATCACCACTGGCTTAGAATGCCCTTCTCAAGAGCAGATAGGGTTGGATTGATTAAGATGTTTTTACTCCCACAACTATTATATCCATTAACGGTTTGCCCAGTATGGATCCCTAAAAAATTGTTCAAAGTAATAGACTCCATTCTGAGCAAATTGATTTGGGAAAAAAAAGGGCTAGGATAAAATTCATCAATACCTGCAGGACAGTAGAACAAGGGGGAATGGGAATCCCATGGATCTTTGGTTACTATATAGCAGCCCAATTAAAATTTTTAGTCAGTAGACGCAATTGCGACGCGTATCATAGGTTAGTTAGTTTAAGTGTAGGAACTAGGGACTCAATTTTTACATTATTAGAGAGTGGGGAACTTACACAGGGACAATATAGAGGTATGTATATTGCAAGGTTGTTGAATAAAGTGTGGATGACACTGAAAGAGATATTAAATTTGAAGGGGATTTTCTCGTTTTCACCAATATGGGATAATTTTAATTTTGAAAAATTTAGATCAATCACGGAGACGGATGTCTGGAGACAGAAGGGATTGAATTAATTGGCACAAATATGCTCAGAAACAGGTGTGCTAAGTTTAGAAGAAATACAAATACAATTTGGTAATAGGGATAATGGCTTTTTCTTTAAACATTTTCAATTATATTATGCTTATATAAGATCGGGTGATAGAAGTAGGTTTAAAATAGAGAAAAATAAGTGTATTGAGTTTCTGAGAAACTCCTTAGTCACTAAGAAAATCACATCACAATTATATAAAATGATACTGCATGAATGGACTGAAAGGGAAATAATACCCTCAAGTAAAAAATGGGAAAAGGTAATTGGTAATATGCCTAAGGAATTTTGGAAAAAATGTTATAAAGAAATCATATCTTCATCTATGTCCTGGAATCATAGAATGACCCAGTTTAATTTTGTACATCAATTATATTATACCCCGAAAGCATTATATGGTATGAACTTGAGTGAAAACCCCACTTGTCAACGTTGTTTGGCAGAGGAAGCGGATTTTGTACATGTAGCCTGGTCCTGCCCTGAGCTAGAGAACTTTTGGAGACAAGTCTTCCATTTTGTGGAAAAAGAAATGCTGACATTTCTCCCCTGTTCACCCCAAGTTGCTATCTTAGGTGTTTATGCATTAAATCGCAGGAAATAGGTAAAAAACGGGTGATCAGTAAGATCCTCCTGCTGGCAAGACTGGGAATAGCCAGAAAATGGGGTAGTACGCAACCCCCCACTTACATGGAATGGATAGAAACGATCAGAAAAGTTAATGCGTGGGAAAGAATCAGCTATTTGAGAAGGGGATGTCTTTATACGTGGAAAAAAATCTGGTTGGTAGGAGGGAGAAAGTTTCAAGAATTATAGAAGACACAAAGAATGGACCTGTGGTATTTATTTATTTATTTATTTTTCTTTTTTCCTTCTTTTCTTCTCATTTTTTTCTGTTTCCTTTTACTTTCTGCTCTCTAACAGGTGGGCAAGGGTGGGAATGGGATGGGGGGAGGGAGGGAGGGGCTGGTTGAAAAAATAATTATGTTATTAAGTTCTGTAAAAGAGTCGTATTATGTGTAAACTCCAGATATGTATGTTTTTATCTTTTTGTATATTGAAGAAAAAGAATAAATGAAAAAAAAAATTAAAAAAATGAAGGTTTATCTCAGGGGGTATTGGATGTCAAAACTGCTAAATATTTAGTCATCGAAAATCCGAGTATGCCCATATTTCACGGCCTTCCCAAAACTCATAAAAATGTCTTTCCTCCCCCACTTCGACCAATCATCTGAGGCATTGGGTCTCTCAATGAGCGACTCAGTGCCTGGGTGGATTCACAATCTGAACAATCGTCCACTAATACACACTTTTTGGATATCGACTTAAAAGTCACACCTGATGGTGGAACTGTTATTACTACCATGTTTTCTAAACCTGTAGCAGGCAACTCCATTTTGTCTGCATCTAGCTGCCACCCCCCACATACTGTGCATGCGATTCCGTATGGTGAATTTTTACGAGCAAGACGCATTTGTTCAAACGATGTGGAATTTCATGCACAGTCATCTAATATTGAAAGTAAATTTAGGAAGAGGGGATATTCTCCATCTACGTTAAAAAATGCAAGAGAAAAAGCTGAAACGATAAACAGGAAAAAATTATTAAAAAGAAGAGATACTCCCATTTCTAATCAAACGCCTACACATATACCTACCTTCAGCACCCCTTACAGTGCACAATTTAACACAATTAAGAATATTATTCGAAAATACATTCAAGTTTGGGCTTGATTGGTTGATCTATGAAACATGTGAGTCTTTTGTTTTTTGAAACTTTTGTCTCGAAAGTCACACAAAAGGAAACCTACCGTCAAAATCCTTCATGATAAAATGGGGGCACTTACTCGTTGATCCAGGCGGCGTGACTGTAGTAAAATTCTTGTATTTGTTTTCCATGGCTTCCTTCTGAAATCAACTTTTAAAATTATGCTAATGAGCCTGATGAGGGCCTAGGGCCTTCCGGAAACCTGTCTGGAGTATTTAAGTGTCTGTTAGACCAAAAAGCTGTGTAGGCCCCTCAAAAGGGAATCTGGGATCTAATATTAATGGATATAGTGGCCCCGGTAGTGTTGTTAAGTCATGCCTCTTCCACATCCTGTCCCAAGCAGATATAAGTGTCTTATATAGGGGAGTACGAAGTAGATAACCTCTTTGAAGATGGAAAATAAAAGGAGAAATTGACAAAATAACACTTTCTTGTGGGTTCAGTTTTTACAAAACTCACTGTGTACTCCAAATAACACCTCTCAGTACGATCATGGTAATACCAAATTTATATAGGTTTTATTGTGTTTAAAAAATTAAATGAATTTGTCATATTCTGACAGTAATAACTTTTTCATACCATTGTGTATGGAGCTGTGTGAGGTGTAATTATTTGCAAAATGAGCTGACTTTTTCATTGCAACCATTTTGAGTGACCTTTTGATCACTTTTTATTATGTGATGTAAAATGGAGTAAAAGTAGTGTTTGGGTGCTATTTTCTGTTATTTTCTGTTCACTGCTGGCAGTAAGTGGTTTAAGGTTTTGATATATTGGGCATTTTGAGACACAGCGATACCTAACATGTTTGTGATTTTTACTTTTTATTACTTTTTATATCACATCTAGGGAAAGGGGGTGTTTAGTGTTTTTTTAAATTATTTTTTTTAACTTTTTTTAACTATTTTTTTAGACCCTCTAGGGTACTTTAACCCTTAATGGTCTAATTGTTCCTACCATATACTGGAATACTATGGTACTTTTACACACTAAACTGAAGAATCCATGCAGCCTCAGATCTGACAAAAACCTGAGGCTATCATGGCAACCGATCATTGCTCCCCAATGACATCAGGGGGAGCGACAATTGGAACCAAAATAGCTCTGAAGGGTTAATAGAGGGTTTCATACCCGAGGTCGGTGCTAGCAAAGTCCACCTCTGTGTGAAGAGGGCTCACCTCGTGAGCTCTCTTCATACAGCCGCCACACCTCTGCAACGTACATGTACGGCGCAGAGCGTGAAAGGGTTATAAACATACAGACCAAGTAGGTGTGTGCACTGTGTTCACAACATTTTCCTTTCACAGAACCTTAGAGGCAATTATCTTAAAAGCAATTTATTAGATACACATCAATGTGGAGCTAAAATATTGAATTATACATTATTCAAATTTGTACTTCCTAAAAAAATCATCATATCTTATTTATAGTTTATACCAAATGGTATCCTGGTGTTTAAAGTAATGATGCAATAGGTTTCTCTTTTACCAGTCACCCCCCTTTCCGGTTTAATAGTCAATGCCATAAAATTTGAGAAATTGTGTGTCCCTTTTATGCTTTTCTAAAAAATTTCTCATGGCACCCGATATCCCTGTGTGTTTCTTAGCTGTATCTCCAATATTTTCGCTAATACAGGGAAAGAATAGGAGCCTATTCGGAAGACAAGTCCAAGTACAAAGGGGGGTGGAGCATAAGGCTCTGCCTGTCTCAAACTGGTGATGAAATCATATCCACTTTACCACTGACTAACTCCTAAAGGATCAAATAAGATGTGAGGGAGAGATAAAAATAAAATCATTTTAGGGGGGGGGCTGTGAAGTATTGTTATATGTTTAATGAAAATGTTTTTATTTTTATATACTTGCTAATGCTGAAAACTAAGATGAGGCCAGACTATGGATGAAGATTGATAACAGAGCCCTGTGCATTGAAAGAATGTGGCCTTGGCTGAATAAAGATACTGCCCACTACAAGAAGAAACAGCCTTAGTTTCTGCGATTATCATATTATAATTTACTAACCAATGAACTACAGACATTACTTCTTATCTTTGGCTAACTATGCCAGGTCCAGTCCACTGAGGGTTTCTGTAAAATCCTTTGTGATGTGAATAAAGTAGACACATCTGCCTAAGCCTTGTAGAGGATCAGTTGTCGACAGAGATTGACATATTATACCATACTTCCTTGGTGTCATTTCTTTGAGTTCAGCTCTGTTTTATTAATAATTAGAGAATTTGAGATTGTGTAAACAGGGGCAGAACTTGACAATGTCATTAGAGGGCTACATGCCAAGTCTCAGTGTGTGCGTGCAGGCAGAGAGCATAGATGTGCTTTTGCCTGCTCTGCCTGGAAGCCGGAGCTGAGCGCAGAAAATGAGCTGGAGGAGAAGAGGGCGCCTGGGTGAGCGCAGGAGAAGAGTACTAAGTTTATTATTTTATCATGAAAGAGGACACTGCTGGCCATTTCCATAAAGGGTGGCACTGCTGGCCCCTACCCTAGATGCGGGCAAAGCTGGCCAATTCTCAAAAGGGCGGCATTGCTGGCCTGTTCTCTAAAGGGGGGCACTGCTGGCCAGTTATGTAAAGGGGGACACTACTAGACATTTTATGGATGAGGTGAGGCTGCTATTGGACATTGCACCACTGGTTGCCCAGCCACGCGTGAGCAATGTCCTCAAGTTGGTATCCTCTTTCTAAGAGCAAGTTGGACATAAGACTTACCTGGAGGAGGCTGCCAAATGTCTACTGGAGCGGCAACAACCAGTCACTCAGGAGGAATGACAAGCCGAAGAGCCGGTTCTTCCCCAATAAAAATTGGCTCCCTCCAGAAGATAGTGCCACTCTTCTAGGGCAGGTTTTAGGACCAGTAGTTCTCGGGCACCACTCCAGCTCCCAATAAGGAGAGCAGCCCCCAATGAGGAGAGCAGAGACAGAGGCAGACTTCAACTTAGTGAAAGCCTCTTCAGCTGCCGTAGGCCAGAGTTTAGGATTGGTGTTTTTCTTGGTTAGCGCTACAGTGGGAGACATGAACGAGGAAAACTGCCGTATAAACTAACGGTAGCAGTCAGCGAAGCCCATGAACCTCTGGAAAGCACGTAGTCCTACTGGGCGAGGCAACTGAAGTACCACAGATAACTAGGCAGAATCTATCTGAAGTCCCTTTTCAGAGATGATGTATCCAAGGAAAGTTGAGATTTTGGTGAAATTGGTCAAATTTGCACTTCTGATGCTTGGCATACAGGCGATTGACCCTTAGGTGCCTGAGAACTTGCTGTACATGGGCCTGATGGGACTCAAGGTCCGTGGAGAACACCAGAATGTCATATAGATAGATCATGACACAGGTATATAGTAAGTCCCTGAAAATGCCATTGACAAACTCCTGGAACACAGCTGGTGCGAGTCCAAACGGTATGACAAGGTACTCAAAGTGCCCATCTCAGGTATTGAATTCGGTCTTCTATTCATCATCTTCATGAATGCGGATGAGGTTATATGCCCTTGCTGGTCCAACTTGGAGAAAACCTTCGCACCACATAGGTGAGCAAACAGTTCCTTGATTAGAGGCAGTGGGTAGCGTATTTTCACACTAAGTTTATTGAGACTCTGGTAGTCGATGCACGGACGGAGGGAACCATCCTTCTTGGCCACGAAGAAGAATCCTGCACCGGCAGGAGGAGAAGACTTGCGTATAAAGCCCTTTCGCGGGTCTTAGAGGCGGGTGATATATAGCCTGAACGGAGCTGCCACCATAAGCTTGACGTAATAATACTGCAAAATGCAGGAACGCACCTCCCGCCATGCAATACTATTATGTCAAATGTCGGGAAGGGGCTAATCGATTGTTCCTTGAAGTTAAAAGTCAAACATGACGAATCCAAAATGTAGGAAACTAAACGAGACATAAATTATATAAAACAAAATATTGTCAAATATTTTAACACAATATTATAACACAAATACAAAGAAATCAATATAAGTATAATGGATAATTTTAAACAATTGGAATAAACCATCATAGACATGAAAAGTCGCAAATACCAGAAAGATATTTTATGTATATACGTCCCCCTGTCACGGGTGCTCCCGCGATCACTGTCTCGGATCGCGGGCGCACCCGTGTTCCTGCTGCTGCCCCCGGTCCCATGCCCTGCTCACCTTCCCTGGCTCCCGCGATGTCCTCTCTGGCTCCCTCAGCTCAGCGCGCACGTCCCCGTCTCCTAGGGTGCGCGCGCGCCGTCACTCTAAGATTTAAAGGGCCAGCGCGCCAATAATTGGCGCTGCCCTGCTATACGTTTCTGCCCCTTCCTGTGACCCTTGCCGGATCTTTGAGCCTCATAGCCTTGCGAGTATTGCTGCGTTCCTGTGTCCTCCAGCATTCCTCCCTGCCTTCCTGTGTGTTCCTGCTCCCGAGTCCTGTGTTGCCGTGTTACCTGTGTTCCTCCATGTTGCTGTGTTCCTGTGCTTGTGTTCCCATCCCATTCTGCCTGGACCTCCCGTTGCTGACCCCGGATTGGACTTTTTCCCTGCCTCTCTGCCGCCTGCCTTGACCCTGTGCCTGGACCCGACCACGAGACTGTCTCCTGTTAAGGTACCTAGACCTCGGCTGCCACCGCGGGCCAGTCGCACCTGTGGAACGAAATACACAGGTTGGTATGTACGCGCTGCCCCTACAGCTAGAATATAATATAGAGGTGGACTCCAAAAAAGTGTAGGAAGTTTTTTAATTATTTATTTTTTCAATGGCGGACGACACGTTTCAAGGACGTATTGTCCTCTTCATCAGGCCCATAAGCATATTACACTAAAAAGACATCGAACAAGATAGGGGGTGGGGGAGGTGGTACAAATAAATAGAATAAATAAATATGTACAAAAATTCAAGAATATGTACAAAAATTCATAAAATACATAAAATTCAGCAAAGTGCATAGAGACTTAAAAATTCAGCAAAATTCATAGAGATTTTGTAATATATGTATCTAATTATACACAAGTGGTAAAGTACATAGTGATGATGTTAGACAGATCTGGAAAGTGTAGCTGTCATGGATGACAGGAGGTAAGGACTAGAATGATTAGGTATGGACAACGAGGCTTACCTGAATATAATGCTTTGGGGTGTAACAGAAAGGAGTACTGTTTGAACGAGAGGAAAAGTGTTGCAAACCAGGAGACACATAATGACACCCTGAATCCCAAAACCCCTTTATCTCAGGACTCGAGCCATTCAATGTCTTTTTTAGACCTACCCATGATAATGATGAAAATCTGGTCATGCCCCTGTTGAGTCCGAAAGCGACCTTCTCCATATTCTCCCCAGCCAACAGACAAAAAAGAAAAGGAGGACCAGAGGATGTAGGGGAGGGAGAAATCAGAACAAAAAAACAAAAAAGTAAGCCACTAACCAATACCAAAGCCCAGAAAGTGAAAATCTTTAACCTCTCGGCACATACTCTCACTCCCAGTGAAACAAGTTTACTCAGCAAAGGGCTCTCCTTTTGTCCCTCTACCGTCTCTAATGAATTCAACCTTTTTCTTGACTTGAATCAATTCATTCGTAAGATAACCCTCACTAGGCATTTTTCTTTAAAAAATACAGCTGATCCTGCTCCCCCCTCCGATCCCCCAGATAGTTTCTTACATACCGATCTAAAACCCCCCTCCTCATTTAACCCCACGCATAGTAGGGGACCGTTCATAGACACCTTCTTCCATACAGTATCCACTGAATTCAGGACGCTAAGGAGAGGACCCCGCCCATCCAATATCACCATCAACAAAAAGAAGGCCCTGAAACAACTTATGGATAACACCATGATAGTCATCAAACCGGCCGATAAGGGGGGTGGTACCGTCATTCTTAACAGAGATGACTACATCACCGAAAGTACCACTATTCTCTCAGACTCCCAATATTACTGTCATTTGGACCAGGACCCAAAACTCGACCATCTCAACCAACTCTCCACCCTGGTACAAGAAGCCCACTCATCTGGTATTCTGACAAAGAAAGAAAAAAATTATCTAATCCCTAAAAATCCTCGCACTCCCCTCTTTTACTACCTCCCTAAGATCCACAAAAATACGGAGAAACCCCCTGGACGACCAATCATATCCTGTGTCAACTCCGTTACATGCAACCTTTCCAAGTATACTTCTCCAAAAATATCTGATAACACTACCCACTTTTCTTAGAGATTCCGCACAGCTCATACTGGAGTTTGAACAAATTAAATGGCAACCAGGATATCTCCTCATGACCATGGACGTGACCTCCTTGTACACCAACATCTCACACGATCTAGGAATTCAGGCCATCCGAGAAACCCTCTCAGCAGACACCCTAATGCCACCTGAACAAACTGAATTTATTCTAAACAGCAAACGATTCATTCTTGATCACAACACCTTTTCCTTCGGATCCAGCATATATAAACAAATTAAGGGGACAGCCATGGGCACCAGATTTGCTCCCAGTTATGCGAATATTTTCATGGGGGCCTTTGAGAAGAACCACCTTACAGAAAATCCACATTTCTCCCATAGACTTAAATACTTCAGAAGTTATTTGGATGACCTTTTCATCATCTGGGAAGGCTCCGAAACCGAAGTGCTCCTATTCACAGAAAAAATCAACACAAACCACTGGTATTATCCAACTCACAGCCAACATCTCCCCAACTCAAATCGAATACCTGGACCTTCTGATATCCGTAAACCAACTACACTCTGGCCTGACCTGAAAAAGTAGATGTTAACAGCTTCCTAGACTTCACAAGCTCACACTATAAAAAATGGCTTCTAAACATACCTTACAGCCAATACAAACGTGTGAGAAGAAACTGCACAGATACCAGCACATTCAGAACCCAGTCCAAACTCCTCAGGGACCGTTTTGCACAAAAGGGCTACCCATCAAAGGTCCTCAAAGATGCATATAATAGAACTCATGCTCTGACGCAGAAGAAGTGCCTATTACCCGCCCGACGCACCGAAACCACCCATAAAAACAGGAGTGCCAACTTCATCACCAAGTGTACCACTGACCATAAGATTATTAGAGAAATCCTCACTGAACATTGGAACATCCTACAGAAGGACCCCTATATCACCAATACCCTCCCGGCCAAGCCCCAAATTACCTTCAGAAGAGCACCCACGCTAAAAAACCTTTTAGCACCCTCCAAACTCCGTAAGAAATCTGTCACCAAAACTAAAACCAGCCTTTTCTCCGAACTAAAAGGGGCTTTCAAGTGTGGGGTGTCAAAATGTAAAACCTGCGATATCCTCCTACACAGATCTACTACCTTTACATCCAATACCACTAAATAAACTTTCCCCATCAATTCATTCATCAATTGCAATTCTGATTTTGTTATATATCTCCTTGAATGCTCCTGCACCTTACAGTATGTGGGCAGGACATCTCAAACACTAAGGGAACGCATGAATACCCACCGTAGCAAGGCCAAGGCGGGCTTTCTACTTTCTACTTCATAGTGTCTCTAGACACTGTCTCACTCACCACGATAGGGATTTCTGTAGCCTGTCTCTGATCCCCATCGAGAGAAACCCGAAGAACCATCTGAACAGATTGGATCAGTTGATTAAACGAGAAAACTATTGGATTTTCAAGCTGAACACCCTGTCTCCCAACGGTCTTAACGAATCCCTGGAATGCGTCTGAAGACTACTCCCCCCAGAAAAGCACATCATCGACATAAAGGATTCCTGCATTTACATACCGGACTCAGAGACTGACCCATGATTTGTGCCTTTGTACATCTTATGGTCACCATAGCCCAGTACCTATGTCATCATCTATTCATCTATTTATCTATTCTTCTATTTGTTAATTTTATTGTTCAATATTTTATATTGTTCTAAATGTTTCCCTTTGCTACTGTTTCGATCATCATCCATTACAGTCTACAGTACTATGATGTTTTTTATGAATTTTAAATACTAATACTGTCTTTATTATTCTTAAATCAATCTATTTTATTATGTTGATGCCGAAAGTGTAGCCATACATATATTGCTGTTATCACCATTTTCACCATCGAAACATCAGACTCAATGTATTTATTGTACATGCCTCTTTTTATGTATTTTCCACCCATACACCCATCAATATACTCTGCCCTCTACCCCCTTTTCCCATCTTACCCATCTGCTCTTATACCCTTCCCCATACCCACCTATACCTCCCCGTTCCCCGCCCTCTCCTCACTGCCATCCGTTTAGGCTTTATTCCATTCGGGCGCCATTTTAAAAACCCCACCGTATTCCCCGCACTGCTATTGCATTCCTGCACACGTCTCTCCAGACAACTGTAAGTACCGGTCCACATGGACCCCCATCTCCTCCTCTCCCTTTTACCTCCTCCCATCCACCTACTAATTCCCATCATCCTTTCACTACCCACAGATATCTATCCTGCCAACAGCTAGCGGCGCTGCCCCTTTATCCTGCTCCATCACTCTGCAGATACGCCACTCAGCGTGAACAGCTGGATCAAGTCACCACCATGCTGCAACAGCTGCCAGCCGCCCAGCAACAGGCTCCTGAGGCTCCTGTGCCCACTCCCGTGACCCCTGCCGGTCCGGTCTGTCCTCCTGCCGCTGAACCCCGACTTCGGCTGTCTATGCCCCGCAAGTTTGACGGAGACCCCAAGGATTGCCGGGGTTTTATAACTCAGTGCTCTCTGCAAATAGAGCTCATGCCTTTGCAATTTGTCTCGGAGCGGTCTAAGGTGGCATTCTTCGTCAGCCTCCTCTCCAGGAAAGCCCTGTCCTGGGCTAACCCTCTTTGGGATAGAGGCGACCCGTTCACGGCTACTCTCATGGCTTTTCTGGCACAGTTCTGGGCTGTATTTGAGGAACCTGCACGGGACTCTTCTGCCGAGACTGCTTCACTGAACCTGCGCCAAGGCAGCTCGTCTGTGGAAGAGTATGCGGTTCAGTTCTGCACCCTGGCCTCTGAACTTGCCTGGAACGATGCAGCCCTCATCGCTACCTTTAAGAAGGGACTTTCTGCACAGGTCAAGGACGCTCTGGCTGCTCGGGACCTGCAGTCAACTCTGAGTGGTCTTATCACACTGGCCACTCGGATTGATGTTCGCTTCAAGGAAGGCGCCAAGGAACTGCGCACCGAGCACCCTCAAGCCCGGGTAAGACGTTTTCCTCGCCTGGCTCCTGCCTTTCAAAGACCTCTCCAGCCTCCACCTGAATTGTCTGCTGAGGAACCTATGCAGGTGGACAGAATTAGTCTCTCCCTACACGAGCATTCAAGACGCCGACAGGAGAACCTCTGTCTGTACTGTGCCAGCCCAGAGCACTTCATCGGTTCCTGTCCTGTCTGTCCTCAACGTCCGGGTAACGCCAGCACCTAGGCTTCTTGGGAGAGGCGTCCCTAGGTGTAAGTACAGCTTCTCCACGTCTGACTCTTCCAGTGCTCCTCAGTGCTGGCACCGGTACCCAGATCCAGGTTTCTGCCTTCCTGGATTCGGGCTCTACAGCGAACTTTGTGGATGCTGCCCTGGTCTCTCAGCATCAATTCCCGGTGGTTCATCTTGAGAAGCCATTGTCCATAGCTCGGTCAATGGTCAGATTCTCTCCGTGCCCATCTGGTTTCGCACGGAACCCCTGCTTCTGCAAGTTGGTGCCCTACATCAAGAGAGACTTTCTTTTTTTGTGCTGCCCCAAAGCACATCTGCTCTTCTGCTGGGTCTCCCCTGGTTGCAGCTTCATGCCCCTGTTCTGGACTGGTCTTCTGGGGAGATTCTCCGTTGGGGTCTGGATTGTTCCTCACATTGCATGCGGGTCCTTCATCCACTACCTGTCAGGACTTCTACGTTGTCTCACAAATCTCTGCAGAGACTTCCCGCTCCGTATATGGACTTCGCAGATGTGTTTTCCAAGAGACAAGCTGAGACTCTAGCTCCACATCGTTCGTATGATTGCCCTGTGGATCTCCTTCCGGGTGCCACTCTCCCCAAAAAGGGTCTATCCGCTTTCTGTTCCGGAGATGGCTGCCATGTCTGAATACATTAAAGAGAATCTGCAGAGGGGTTTCATATGCAAGTCCTCCTCTCCGGCTGGTGCAGGATTCTTCTTTGTCACCAAGAAAGACGGCTCCTTACGTCCCTGTATAGACTATCGTGGGCTGAACAAGATGACAGTTAAAAACCGATACCCCTTGCCGTTGATCACGGAACTCTTTGATCGCCTTGTGCGGTGCCAAGGTGTTCTCTAAACTGGATCTTCGGGGTGCTTACAATCTTATCTGGATCTGCAAAGGTGACGAGTGGAGGACGGCGTTTAATACCCGTGATAATACCCTGTGGATTAAAATCACTCCACATAAACAGTGTGATAAAGAGAATGAATGAGTGCTACTTTTGCATATTATTATCATTTTAATCATGGATCATAACAATACTTCCATATCGTTCTTATCATTAAGTCCTACTGGACCTTCTGCCTCCATTTTTAGGATCCATCTCGCCTCGCATCTCAACAGTTCTCTATGTCTGTCTCCCCCATTAGTATTAACTGTAACCCGTTAAATGCCTGTCTGGGTTGCCTGCGTCAGCTGTTCGTATGTGCTGTATGAGTCTTGGAGAACCTTTCCCTGTGTGTATGGAGCGATGGTGTTCCCTGAATCTAATGTAAAGGGGCCTAATCGTTTTCCCTATATAGAAGCGCTTGCAGGCACAGAAGATAACGTAGACTACATAATTCGTTTTGCAGCTAATAAATTGTTTCACTGACATTGTGATACCCCCGATTTGGAGAATATTAGTTCTAAGGTGAAATTAGCAGAAATTGCAATTCTGGCATGACAGTTGCCTTTTGGGGTTTCTCTGTCCAACCATGTAGTCGTATTTGCTCCAAATCTGCTTTTGACTAACAAATTCTTCATGGTTGGGTTTCGTCTAAAGGCTACTATAGGTCTATTTTTGGTTACTTTTTCTAAATCTGGGTCTCTTTCTAATATATTCCAGTTTTTTTGGATTACTTTTCTAATGTTTTTCTCATTTGGTCCAAAATCAAAAGTAAATCTATCTTTTTTCGTCTCACCCTTAGTTTTACGTTCTCCATATAGGAGTTACTTTCTGTCCAACTGCAAGGCTTTCTTGTATGCTGACCCAATAATTTCGTCAGGGTACTTTGCGTCTATCCCTCAATTCGAGTTCTTGTCTCTGAAAAGAATCTTCAGTATCATTTATACGCCTCAATCGGACGAATTGTCCGTATGGTACGGCCTTCTTGACATGATCCGGATGCGCGCTGTTAAAATGAAGCAGTGCGTTTGTGGCTGTAGGTTTACGGTAGCCACTGACCTGGACGCAATCCAAGATAATGTCGACCTGAATGTCCAAAAATTCAAGGTGTCTATTGCCGAAGTTGCTCGTGAATCTCATGTTCATCCTGTTGCCCTCATTCAGAAAATTTACAAAGTCATAAAATTCTGATTCAGATCCGGAGCAGGCCATGAACCCATCGTCGATGTACCTCAAATATGTATGAATGTACTTGATATATGGATTGGCAGTATTTAGGATAAACCTGCTTTTGAAAACTGCTATACGCGTATCCCGCATCAGGAAGGAGTCGACTCCATATGCCTGGTCTTACAAAAAGCAGGTAAAAGCGGAGCCTTTGTCAGGTTCGTCCGTGAAGCTCTCATGTTCATCCTGACCCACAATTCATTTCTATTCAATAACCAATGGTTTAATCAGATTACGGGCACAGCCATGGGCACACCAGTCGCATGTACCTTTGCGAATATATTCTTGGCGGGATACGCGTATGGCAGTTTTCAAAAGCAGGTTTATCCTAAATACTGCCAATCCATATATCAAGTACATTCATACATATTTGAGGTACATCGACGATGTGTTCATTTGCCTGGTCCGGATCTGAATCAGAATTTTATGACTTTGTAAATTTTCTGAATGAGGGCAACAGGATGAACATGAGATTCACGAGCAACTTCGGCAATAGACACCTTGAATTTTTGGACGTTCAGGTCAACATTATCTTGGATTGCGTCCACAGCCACAAACGCACTGCTTAATTTTAATAGCGCGTATCCGGATCATGTCAAGAAGGCCATACCATATAGACAATTCGTCCGATTGAGACGTATAAATGATACTGAAGATTCTTTTCAGAGACAAGAACTCGAATTGAGGGATAGACTCAGAGTTAGAGGGTACCCTGACGAAATTATTGGGTCAGCATACGAGAAAGCCTTGCAGTTAGACAGAAAGCAACTCCTATATGGAGAATGTAAAACTAAGGGTGAGACGAAAAAAGATACATTTACATTTCCTTTTGAATTTGGACCAAATGAGAAAAACATTAGAAAAGTAATCCAAAAAAACTGGAGTATATTAGAAAGAGACCCAGATTTAGAAAAAGTAACCAAAAATAGACCTATAGTAGCCTTTAGACGAAACCCAACCATGAAAAATTTGTTAGTCAAAAGCAGATTTGGAGCAAATACGACTACATGGTTGGACAGAGAAACCCCAAAGGGCAACTTTCAATGCCAGAATTGCAATTTCTGCAAATTTCACCTTAGAACTAATATTCTCCAAATCAGGGGTATCACAATGTCAGTGAAACAATTTATTAGCTGCAAAACGAATTATGTAGTCTACATTATCTTCTGTCCCTGCAAGCGCTTCTACATAGGGAAAACGATTAGGCCCCTTTACATTAGATTCACCATCGCTCCATACACACAGGGAAAGGTTCTCCAAGACTCATACAGCACATACGAACAGCTGACGCAGGCAACCCAGACACACTCTCTTTCGCAGGCATTGAACGGGTTACAGTTAATACTAATGGGGGAGACAGACATAGAGAACTGTTGAGATGCGAGGCGACATGGATCCTAAAAACGGAAGCAGAAGGTCCAGTAGGACTTAATGATAAGAACGATATGGCAGTATTGTTATGATCCATGATTAAAATGATAATAATATGCAAAAGTAGCACTCATTCATTCTCTATATCACACTGTTTATGTGGAGTGATTTTAATATGTTTTTGTAATGTGATGTAGCATTATAATATATTTGTATCCTTACCTTTGTAGTTCCGGCGATCACGTAGGTCCGGGATAACCACGCACCTGTTGCGGTCATATGACTGGATCACGTGACACCTACTACAAACACACACACCCCCTGTTGTTTTCCTGCTCACATGACACTCCATGATGGGTGACTTCAGGGGGGGTGTATATATGCCCCTACCCGCCCACGTCTCCCATACGGCCAGACGAAGCGCAGGAGTGCACGAAACGCTCCATTGCCGGAGTTTGCAGCGTGTAGCACCTCCCTGTCCTATGCACCGCTTTGAATAAAAAAGAAGATTCTCTTATTTGGGTGAGTGCCGCCATTCCTTGTCTTCTTTGATTCATGTGAACACTTTACTCTTTGGTTGAGCACCACCCATGTATTAAAAGTGTACCCGACCTGAACGCCATAACTCCCCAAGGCTGTCCGTGATCCTCCAATGCGAGTCTGGTAGTGCCGACGCTCTCCTTAGATGGTGTTAACACCATTCCTTGGACTCTTTTTGTCATTTTACCTATTTAATCCCACAAAAAATGTATTTAAAAGTTTTGCCACTTGGAAGATGGCAATGCAAAAATGATAGATTTTTCTACGTAAGAAAAAATATTCAAGTATGGTATCCCCGTAATCGTATTGACCCATAGAATAAAGATAACATGATTATTAGGCTATATGGTGAACTCCAGAAACATTTTTTAAAATCCAGTAGAAAATGTATGCTTTTCTACTCCTGCCCTCAAACAAAAGTTCATAAAATTTGCAACAATAGGTGATACCAACCCCAAAATGGTAACATTGGGAAAAGCATATCATACCGCAAAGAAAATGTCATCACATGGCCCTAATAACGAAAAAGCAAAAATTTTATAACTTACAAAACAAGCCAATAAGAAAACTAAATCCTGGCAGCTGCAGGGCACTCCTTCTCTTCTGCGTCTAACATTAAAATTAAGTACAACATGTGAGGAAAAAACAATCTCAGAATCGTTTTGATAAATAATAGTTTTCAAAAGTTATAACCATATAATGCGACGCAAGTCAGTATACAAAGAATGGGGCTGAGCCTTAAAGGACACATATGTCATCAGGTCACTATTTCTGTCACCACTACTTGTTGGAGCAGCATACAAGGATTCCATCCCAGCATTTATCTAGACCAGTGATTTTCAACCTTTTTTGAGCCGCGGCACACTTTTTATACTTAGAAAATCCTGGGGCACACCTCCAACCAAAATGACACTAAAACAGTCATATTATACATATAGTTAATAATATAGATTCTAAATTTATTTTACTCACTCAGTGTGAAACCTGGGCTTGTTTCGATAAACACAAAAGGGATATCCTGGCAGGAATGGTTGAAAGACACACACGAAGCTCTTCCTCAACAGTTCTCAGTTTCTCCCTCTTTTTAGTATATGGTGCTGATTATTTTGTGGCTCATATACTGCAAAATAAAGGGGTACAATGAGGCCAGAGTGCAAGTGCCAGCTCATATACTCAGCATATGAGCTGGTACTTGTAGTACTCCAGCCGCATGACTATAGTATTTCTCATTTTACATTTCTCATTGTTATATGCAGTATACTGCTGGAGTACTAAAAGTACCAGCTCATATGCTGAGTATTCTGCCAACAGTTCATATACTCAGGCAAAAGCTCATATAGTCAGCATTATTGGTGGGCATTACCTTGGCGGTGGGCAAATGCGGGAGTCTCTCTGCTCTCAGGATGATGCGCCGGCCTCGGTGACGTCATTTTGTCGCACGAGGTTCAAAGCTTGCGCATGTGTTATTGTACACGTCTCCTACATTGTAAGAGGCCGTGACTGCGCATCGCTGCGCATTGCTGGGAAACAAAACACAGGGGGCACCATAGTTTGGGGAAATTTCCCCGCGGCACAACCGACCATGTGTCGCGGCACACTAGTGTGCCACGGCACACAGGTTGAAAATCACTGATCTAGACAATTCATACATTAATCATTGTAATATCATATTTTCTGTATTATGTAAATGAGGCTGGGCACATGGAGAGAGAAAGTTATGTCACCCCTGTCACACCTCCCCTCTCCTCCCATGCTCATGTCTGTGTGTAATGTATAGTAAAGCATTGCTAGTTTCTGTGCTTTATCTGCTTGCATGCAGTCCTCCCGTACACATGTGTGAGACACAGACATCAAATACACATGCATCTGACCTGTTCTGCTATAACATGGCTGCATCCTGGAGAAGTTGTATCTCTCCTATACACACACACAGGCTGCAGGGGGCGTGGCCTCCAGCACCAGGAAGCACATGGAAGAGCCATTACACCATTATACCTCACATCATTATACAGGCTGTCAGTCAAGCACTGGGAGGTGTGCTGTGCCTCCCAGTTATGAATAAGCTGGAAAGCTGAATATGATAATGATTCATTGGACATCTTTCCGGTCATTTGCTTACAGCTTTAGGACCTGATAGGTTGAGTATACAGGCATGTAGAGGGACAATGAAGGGAAAGAGGCAATGCTTTCTAATTGCAATTTATGAAAATATATTTAGTTTTGGGGGATCTTTGCCTGATGGGTTCTCTTTAAGCAACAAAATGGCTGTGTCCTTAAGGGGTTAATCCATAGGTGGCGACTAGAGATGAGCGAGCTCTAAAATGCTCGGGTAATCGTTATTCGAGACAAACTTTTCCCGATGCTCTAGTGATCGTCTCAAATAACGAGCCCCTTTGAAGTCAAGCATTTTTCAAGGGACCAAGGCTCTGCACAGGGAAGCTTGGCCAAACACCTGGGAACCTCAGAAAAGGATGGAAACACCACGGAATTGGACAGGAAACAGCAGGGGCAGCATGCATGGATGCCTCTGAGGCTGCTTAATCGCACCATTATGCCAAAATTATGGGCAACAGCATGGCCATGACAGAGTGACCGAATGAGGCTAGATAGCATCTAAAACATGCAATAATTGACCCTGACACTATAGGGGACGGCATGCAGAGGCAGCGGCAGCAGCGGCAGGCTAGAGAGTGTCATGGCGACATACCCTAAATGGACTCAGGCATCACCAAAGGAGGTGAGCAAGAAGCGCTGAAATGATTTCCTATGTGAACAAAAGGCTGACGGTATATTTAGTCAATAACACAGCATGGTGGCGACATAGTGACCAAGTTCCATAACGTATCTGGTGAAACACCCGAAAAATGAGCCTGACACAGCTCTTTTGATAAGGGGACGACATGTGGAGGCAGCCATGGAGACGACTTCCATGATTAAGAGCGACAGTATGCTATGCGCTGCTATGATTGCAACTTCAGGTCTCCAGCATGGCGGCGACAGATGGGCCGAGTTCCACTATGTATCTGGTGAAACACCTGAAAATTCTGCCTGACAGCTCGTTTGATAAGGGGATGATGTGCTGCATATCCTCTCGTGCTCGTGCGTCTGGGGTATAGAGAGTTGAAATGAGACATTGGTGGACGCTGTGGAGGATCGTGGAGGCAAAATGAACAGGAAACAGCAGGGGCAGCATGCATGGATGCCTCTGAGGCTGCCTAATCTTGGGATGGAGCTGGCGGTCCACTGCCAGGCGAGCTTTCGCCTGTCCAAGTCCATGTCTCTCGGCTCCTCCCCACCCAAAATGGGCCTGGGGGCCAGAAGCGTTTACTTTGAAAAAATTAAAATTTTCAAAGCAGGCCGGGTCGTTTGAATATTTCACCTAGGAATAATGGAATAGCATAGTGGTTCTATTTTTAATTGTTTTTACGGAAATGGTTCCATGATTAAGAGCGACAGTATGGGGCATCCATATTGCGCTGCTATGATTGCAACTTCAGGTCTCCAGCATGGCGGCGACAGATGGGCCGCGTTCCACTAATCAAACCCCTAATAAATTGTCCCACTTCGGTGTTTGAGGTGGATATGTGTGTCACTAAGAGCTAAACACAACGGTAGCAAGTCTCCCTGCAAATTACTCACAATATGGTACTAGCTGCACTACTAATGCCAGCAAGCCCAGCCACAAGCAAACAAAAAAAAGGAAAATAGAACGCTATTGTAGGCCTAAGTAAGCCGTTGGGGTTCTCCTATGGCTATTTTCTGCCTACAGTCAAAGCACACTGCTTTGCAAGATGACTTTGAGCTATAAAAAGAAATAAAGGTAAAAAAAAAAACCCAGCAGACTCTGCCTAATTCTAATCAAACCCCTAATAAATTGTCCCACTTCGGTGTTTGAGGTGGATATGTGTGTCACTAAGAGCTAAATACAACGGCAGCAAGTCTCCCTGCAAATTACTCACAATATGGTACTAGCTGCACTACTAATGGCAGTAAGCCCAGCCACAGGCAAACCAAAAAAAAGTAAAATAAAACGTTATTGTAGCCCTAAGAAGGGCTGTTGGGTTCTTGTAGAATCACTCCTGCTTAACACTATTCTAATAGAACACCCTAACTCTTTCCCTTACCAGCAGCAGCTCTCTCCCTAGCGGCATCCAGACAGACAATGATCCGAGCAGCGCTGTCAGGGGCTAGTCTATTCCAGGGTCACCTGATCTGGCCAGCCAATCACTGCTATCGACGTGTAAGGGTACCACGTCATGCTGGGTGGAATGCAGAGTCTCCTGGCTTGTGATTGGCTCTGCTTCTGGCCGCCAAAAATCACAACGGCGGGAGATGCCATTTTCTCGAGCGGGCGAAGTATTCGTCCGAGCAACGAGCAGTTTCGAGTACGCTAATGCTGGAGCGAGCATCATGCTCGGACGAGTATGTTCGCTCATCTCTAGTGGCGACGTTTTGGCTCTTATAATTACTGAGCCTTTCTCAAGTCAGAAAGGCTTGGTAATTGAGTCCCTCCCACAGGGATGCATGTTTCAGCCTGTGCTGTGTGTGTCTATCAAATGTCAATCCGCTAATGATGTTTACACAATAAATATAATTTTAACATTTCATTGCTGTTTTAGCAAGCACATTATGATCCATCTAGTTCTGTGGGGTGACAATTTGGTTAGATTTTCTAACCACATCTGACTTCTGACATTCTACTAACACACTGACACATAGAAAGAGAGATGAGACAGATCAGAGGAGATGAGATGTCTACTACACAAAGGCATGACAGACAGGTTGACAGACAGAGGCATGACAGAAAAAGGCATGACAGAAAGACTTTTACACTGTCAGCACTGCTACATCTCTGTTCTCACAGATGTGTGCCTGCCTCCCCCTTCCCTTGGATCACGTAACTCCTTGTAGTTTGTAGTTTGCAGCTTCTCTCTGCTGATGATGTGTTTGCTGGCAGGGAGTAATGAGTGTCTGTGAACTCTGTTCTGTACTGCAGGGGTGTGGCTAAAGGTTCAAAGCAGAAACACACAGAAATTCATGGCTGTCACACAGGACTCCAATATAGCGGCCCGAAGCCCGGTCAGAAATTACAGGGTTGTGTCTAGGGGCAACTGAAATTGCCCAGGACTGACAACAGGCCTGACACCAGGACTGACAGAGACAGGTTGGAGTTATATCTGTGAAATGCAGTATTTTTGTTAATAACAGTCAATTAGAGAATGTGTTATTTTATTATCCTGAGTACATATAAGAACTTGTCTTCGTGGGAATACCCCTTTAAAAATTTCTTAGAAGGGAGGATGTAAAAATGTGGGGTTTTCCTTCTACCTGCTCTAACTAAGAATTGTTCCTTGCAAATGCAGAGTCCAAATTTGGAGAAAGGCTTATTTAATTAAAAAGGTATAAAAGATGACAAAGTACAAAAAGAAAATAATACAATATAAAAAAGCCTCCTCAATGTCCTATTCTGGGATTTACAGATACACACAGTATCTGCCTACAGACTCAAGACTACATGACTAACAGACACAAGACTATATAATTAGTCCATCATTAGTAGGTTAGTTTTAGACTACTCCTTGACTATACATATATAGCTCAACTGTTATCACAATCACACCCACAGACGCCCATGACTCCACCCCTACTCGGATATCTTCCGGCCTTCATGATGACTTGTCGCCAATCAGCTTCCGGTAATAGGATATTGACCTCCTTGGTGTTGTCATTTACTCCTTCCTCAGGATGGCGCTCTCGTACTTGGAATTGGAATCTTTTCCTCAGGCCTTTGTCCCAAATGGCTTGGGTGACCTCCCAGGGATGATATTTATTGCCCACCTGACACAATAAGGCTGCCCCGGGGAAAGTGTCCTTGTATCACCTTTTCACACCAGATGTTTGTTTATTGCCCTCCAGAGTTAATAGAATTGGGCCTGCAACAACACAGCTCTCCTGAGCACCAGGAAATTGATGCCTTTGATCTATGTCCCAAGTTAATGGATAAACCCTTCCTGTGGAGATTGCACAGGATATTCCTTGAGAAAGGGCACATAGGTGACCCATGATCAATCACCAAGTCTTTTATGACACCACTCCAAGGCTTCAGGCAATGTCCATCTGCTGGCAAGCTATATGAGTGTCCATATTATATAAATCTCAGTTTTGACTTTAATATTCATATATAACATACGCCCCTTTGTGTCTTAATGACACATATCATATTATTAAAGTCCATATATGTTGTCCTCTTCAACCTAGCGGTCACCTATAAGTGAGGGGAGTCACCATTCACCTGCATTCATTCATCAACACTACAATACGTAACATTCCTGTCACGGCACCCCCGCGATCCATACCACGGATCGCGGGTGCACCCGTGCCTCCGATGCGGGCACCCCCGCGATCCACATCGCGGATCGCGGGTGCACCCGTGCCTCCCTCCACTGCCCCAGTCCCGCTCCGGTGCACTCACCTCTCCTGGCTCCCGCTCCCGTCCGGACTGGGTCTCGCGCGCGGCCCCGCTCCCTAGGGCACGCGCGCGGCACTGTCTCAAGATTTAAAGGGCCAGCGCACAGGTGATTAGTGTTGGTCATTTCCTGTTTTGTATATAACCCTTTGTTTCCCATCATTCCCTGCCGGATCTTTGTGCCTCTTAGCCTTAGAGAAAGCTTCCTAGCGAGTATTGCTGTGTTCCTGCGTATTCCTGTATTCCTGCGTTCCAGTGTATTCCTGTGTGCTCCCGTTCCTGAGTCCTGTGTTGCCGTGTTACCTGTGTTCCTCCCTGTTGCTGTGTGCCTGTGTTCCCATTCCCTCCTGCCTGGACCTCCTGTTGCTGACCCCGGACTTGAACCTGACGTTGCATCTCTGCCGCCTGCCCTGACCCTGTGCCTGGACCCGACTACGAGTTTGTCATCTGCTAAGGTACCTAGACCTCGGCTGCCACCGTGGGCTAGTCACACCTGGGAACGACCTAGTGGTATCCTGCCGCAGCAAGTCCAACCTGCTTTGCGGCGGGCTCTGGTGAAAACCAGGTGCCGCTAAGCTCCGGTTCCGGGTGTTGGCTAGTTACATCTCCCGCGGTGGTCCAGAGGATCCCCTGATCCTAACAGTAAGATCCGGCCATGGATCCCGCCGAGGCTCCTTCTCCCAGTCAGCCTGATCTCGCCACCATCGTGATCCACCAGTCCCGGCAGATTGCAGCACAGCGGAATCAGCTAGAGCAAGTCACCGCCATGCTCCAACAACTACTTGCTACCCAACATCAGCAACAGTCTCCTGAAGCGGCCGCTGCGACCCCTGCTGCCCTGGCTTATCTTCCTGCTGCTGAACCCAGGCTACGCCTCTCTTTGCCCGGCAAGTATGATGGAGATCCAAAGATGTGCAGGGGCTTCATAACCCAGTGCTCCTTGCACATAGAACTGATGCCGTCGCAATTTGCCACAGAGCGGTCCAAGGTGGCATTTGTCCTCAGCCTTCTTTCCGGGAAAGCCCTGGCCTGGGCTACTCCGCTTTGGGACAGAGATGACCCGGTTGTGTCTAACCTCACTGCGTTTCTGTCAGAGTTCCGGTCAGTCTTCGAGGAACCAGCACAAGCCTCCTCTGCGGAGTCTGCATTGTTGAACTTGCGTCAGGGCAACTCATCGGTGGGAGAGTACGCAGTTCAATTCCGCACCCTGGCTTCTGAACTTGCGTGGAACGATGCAGCCCTCATCGCTACATTTAAGAAAGGGCTCTCTGCGCAGGTCAAGGACGCACTGGCAGCTCGGGATCTTCCTTCTACTCTGAGTGACCTCATCACCTTGGCCACTCGAATTGATGTTCGGTTTAAGGAGCGAGCTGAGGAACTACGCTCCGAGTATCCCCAAGGCCGTGTTAGACGCATTCCTCGCCTGGCGCCAGTCTTCCGCTGCCCCAGTCCCGCTCCGGTGCACTCACCTCTCCTGGCTCCCGCTCCCGTCCGGACTGGGTCTCGCGCGCGGCCCCGCTCCCTAGGGCGCGCGCGCGGCACTGTCTCAAGATTTAAAGGGCCAGCGCACAGGTGATTAGTATTGGTCATTTCCTGTTTTGTATATAACCCTTTGTTTCCCATCATTCCCTGCCGGATCTTTGTGCCTCTTAGCCTTAGAGAAAGCTTCCTAGCGAGTATTGCTGTGTTCCTGCGTATTCCTGTATTCCTGCGTTCCAGTGTATTCCTGTGTGCTCCCGTTCCTGAGTCCTGTGTTGCCGTGTTACCTGTGTTCCTCCCTGTTGCTGTGTGCCTGTGTTCCCGTTCCCTCCTGCCTGGACCTCCTGTTGCTGACCCCGGACTTGAACCTGACGTTGCATCTCTGCCGCCTGCCCTGACCCTGTGCCTGGACCCGACTACGAGTTTGTCATCCGCTAAGGTACCTCGACCTCGGCTGCCACCGTGGGCTAGTCACACCTGGGAACGACCTAGTGGTATCCTGCCGCAGCAAGTCCAACCCGCTTTGCGGCGGGCTCTGGTGAAAACCAGGTGCCGCTAGGCTCCGGTTCCGGGTGTTGGCTAGTTACATCTCCCGCGGTGGTCCAGAGGATCCACTGATCCTAACAGTAAGATCCGGCCATGGATCCCGCCGAGGCTCCTTCTCCCAGTCAGCCTGATCTCGCCACCATCGTGATCCACCAGTCCCGGCAGATTGCAGCACAGCGGAATCAGCTAGAGCAAGTCACCGCCATGCTCCAACAACTACTTGCTACCCAACATCAGCAACAGTCTCCTGAAGCGGCCGCTGCGACCCCTGCTGCCCTGGCTTATCTTCCTGCTGCTGAACCCAGGCTACGCCTCTCTTTGCCCGGCAAGTATGATGGAGATCCAAAGATGTGCAGGGGCTTCATAACCCAGTGCTCCTTGCACATAGAACTGATGCCGTCGCAATTTGCCACAGAGCGGTCCAAGGTGGCATTTGTCCTCAGCCTTCTTTCCGGGAAAGCCCTGGCCTGGGCTACTCCGCTTTGGGACAGAGATGACCCGGTTGTGTCTAACCTCACTGCGTTTCTGTCAGAGTTCCGGTCAGTCTTCGAGGAACCAGCACAAGACTCCTCTGCGGAGTCTGCATTGTTGAACTTGCGTCAGGGCAACTCATCGGTGGGAGAGTACGCAGTTCAATTCCGCACCCTGGCTTCTGAACTTGCGTGGAACGATGCAGCCCTCATCGCTACATTTAAGAAAGGGCTCTCTGCGCAGGTCAAGGACGCACTGGCAGCTCGGGATCTTCCTTCTACTCTGAGTGACCTCATCACCTTGGCCACTCGAATTGATGTTCGGTTTAAGGAGCGAGCTGAGGAACTACGCTCCGAGTATCCCCAAGGCCGTGTTAGACGCATTCCTCGCCTGGCGCCAGTCTTCCAAAGGCCGCTCCAGGGCCCGCCTGAATCTTCTGCTGAGGAACCCATGCAGGTTGACCGAACCCGGCTCACTCTACGAGAGCGTTCAAGACGCCGACAGGAGAACCTCTGTCTGTACTGTGCCAGCCCAGAGCATTTCATCGGTTCCTGTCCTGTCCGTCCTCAACGTCCGGGAAACTCCAGCACCTAGGCTTCTTGGGAGAAGCGTCCCTAAGTGTAAGTACAGCTTTTCCACGTCTGACTCTTCCCGTGCTCCTCAGCGTTGGCACCGGTACCCAGATCCAGGTTACTGCCTTCCTGGACTCGGGCTCTACAGCGAACTTCGTGGATGCAGCCTTGGTCTATTGCCTCGGTCAATGGTCAGATTCTCTCCGTGCCCATCTGGTTTCGCACGGAGCCCCTGCTTCTGCAAGTTGGTGCCCTACATCAAGAGAGACTTTCGTTTTTTGTGCTGCCCCAGAGCACATCTGCTCTACTGCTGGGTCTCTCCTGGTTGCAGCTTCATGCCCCTGTACTGGACTGGTCCTCCGGGCATATCCTCCGTTGGGGACCGAACTGTGCTTCACGTTGTATGCAGATTCCCCGTCCGCTACCTGTGAGGACTTCGACTCTGGCTCCCAAGTCTCTGGAGGGTCTGCCAGCTTGTTTTCGGGACTTTTCGGACGTTTTCTCCAAGAAGCAGGCGGAGATTCTACCACCACATCGTCCCTATGATTGCCCTGTGGATCTTCTTCCTGGTGCCACTCCTCCCAGAGGTCGTGTCTATCCTCTTTCTGTACCTGAGTCTCTAGCCATGTCCGACTACATCAAGGAGAATCTGCAGAGGGGTTTTATACGCAAGTCCTCCTCTCCGGCTGGCGCAGGTTTCTTCTTCGTTTCCAAGAAGGACGGCTCCCTACGTCCCTGTATAGACTATCGTGGGCTGAATAAGATCACGGTAAAAAACCGTTACCCCCTGCCATTGATTACAGAACTCTTTGATCGCCTACCTGGTTCCAAGGTGTTCTCCAAGCTGGATCTCCGTGGTGCTTACAATCTCATCCGGATCCGCTAAGGTGATGAGTGGAAGACGGCGTTTAACACCCGTGATGGGCACTTTGAGTACCTAGTGATGCCCTTTGGACTGTGTAATGCCCCTGCTGTTTTTCAGGAGTTTGTGAACGACATTTTTCGGGACCTTCTTTATACTTGTGTCGTGGTCTACCTCGATGACATCTTTGTGTACTCTCCAGACCTTGAGTCCCACCAGGCACACGTACGACAAGTTCTAGGTCGACTTCGTGCCAATCACCTCTATGCCAAGTTAGAAAAATGCCTGTTTCACCAGCACTGCCTTCCCTTCCTTGGTTACATAATTTCCAACAGAGGCCTCCAGATGGACCCCGCGAAGCTGTCTGCAGTTCTTCAGTGGCCACGTCCAGAGGGTCTCCGAGCCATACAGAGGTTCCTGGGGTTTGCGAACTATTACCGTCAGTTTATTCCCCATTTCTCCACTCTGGTGTCCCCCATCGTGGCTCTCACCAAGAAGGGTGCCAATCCACGTGCCTGGTCTCCAGCTGCTGAAATGGCCTTCTCCAAGTTAAAGTCTGCTTTCTCCTCGGCTCCCGTACTCTCTAGGCCAGATACGGACAAACCCTTTCTTCTGGAGGTGGATGCATCCTCCATAGGAGCTGGAGCGGTGCTCACTCAGAAAGGGCCCAAGGGCCGAACTTTGACTTGCGGTTTCTTTTCCAAGACTTTTTCCCCAGCTGAGAGAAATTATTCCATTGGAGACAGAGAACTATTAGCCATCAAACTTGCTCTTGAAGAATGGCGATATCTTCTGGAGGGAGCTCTCCATCCTGCTTGTGTGTACACTGACCACAAGAATCTTCTGTACCTCCAGACAGCCCAGCGCCTGAATCCCAGGCAAGCCCGGTGGTCTTTGTTCTTCTCCCGCTTTGACTTACTGATTCATTTTTGAATGACAAGAATGTCAAGGCTGATGCTTTGTCCCGTTCGTCAGATGTTGTTGGAGATGAACCAGTTCCTCGGCACATAATTTCTCCTGATCAGCTTGTTGTTGCAGCTCCGGTGGACCTTCGGCAGCTGCCTCCTGGCAAGACGTATGTTAGACCTGCTCTCAGGAAGAGGATTCTGTCTTGGGGACATTCTTCTCGTCTGGCTGGGCACCCTGGGGTGCAACGCTCCTTGGCCCTCATCTCCCGCTACTACTGGTGGCCAGACCTGGTCAAAGATGTTCGGGAGTTTGTGGGATCCTGCTCCTCCTGTGCCCGCAATAAAGCCTCTCGTCTCAAACCGGCTGGACTGTTACTCCCGTTGCCGATACCCAGTCGCACGTGGTCTCACGTGGCAATGGACTTTGTTACTGATCTGCCTGTCTCCTCGGGCAATACTGTCATCTGGGTGGTGACGGACCGGTTTTCCAAAATGTCCCATTTTGTTCCCCTTCCAGGTCTTCCGTCTTCACCACAGCTTGCCAGTTTGTTTTTCAAACATATCTTCCGTCTGCATGGCCTTCCGCTTCACATTGTGTCCGATCAAGGAGTCCAGTTTGTCTCTAAATTCTGGCGTTCTTTATGTAACCAACTGCAGGTCATCCTTGACTTTTCTTCTGCTTACCACCCTCAGTCAAATGGTCAAGTAGAGAGGGTGAACCAGACTTTGGGCTGCTACTTGCGCCACTTCGTCTCAGCCCGTCAAGACAATTGGACTGACCTTCTACCTTGGGCTGAGTTCTCTTACAATTCTGCTTGTGCTTCTTATCATTGAGGTTGTCTTGTTAGGAAAATGAGTTAGGAGACAAAGTAACGGTGTTCCTACATGAAGTTAGTGAGTCTCTCCTAGATTAGAGCTGAATAGCGTCCTAGCTCATTCAGCAACAGAGACAATCACGATCTTAGCTCTTTTAGCAAGAAATGCATTGAAAACAGTGTGCGTCTTATCATTGAGGTTGTCTTGTTAGGAGACAAAGTAACGGTGTTCCTACATGACGTTAGTGAGTCTCTCTTAGATTAGAGTTGAATAGCGTCCTAGCTCATTCAGTAACAGAGACAATCACGATCTTACCTCTTTTAGCAAGAAATGCATTGAAAACAGTGTGCGTCTTATCATTGAGGTTGTCTTGTTAGGAAAATGAGTTAGGAGACAAAGTAACGGTGTTCCTACATGAAGTTAGTGAGTCTCTCTTAGATTAGAGTTGAATAGCGTCCTAGATCATTCAGCAACAGAGACAATCACGATCTTAGCTCTTTTAGCAAGAAATGCATTGAAAACAGTGTGCGTCTTATCATTGAGGTTGTCTTGTTAGGAAAATGAGTTAGGAGACAAAGTAACGGTGTTCCTACATGAAGTTAGTGAGTCTCTCTCAGATTAGAGTTGAATAGCGTCCTAGCTCATTCAGCAACAGAGACAATCACGATCTTAGCTCTTTTAGCAAGAAATGCATTGAAAACAGTGTGCGTCTTATCATTGAGGTTGTCTTGTTAGGAAAATGAGTTAGGAGACAAAGTAACGGTGTTCCTACATGAAGTTAGTGAGTCTCTCTTAGATTAGAGTTGAATAGCGTCCTAGCTCATTCAGCAACAGAGACAATCACGATCTTAGCTCTTTTAGCAAGAAATGCATTGAAAACAGTGTGCGTCTTATCATTGAGGTTGTCTTGTTAGGAAAATGAGTTAGGAGACAAAGTAACGGTGTTCCTACATGAAGTTAGTGAGTCTCTCTCAGATTAGAGTTGAATAGCGTCCTAGCTAGTTCAGCAACAGAGACAATCACGATCTTAGCCCTTTTAGCAAGAAATGCATTGAAAACAGTATGCGTCTTATCATTGAGGTTGTCTTGTTAGGAAAATGAATTAGGAGACAAAGTAATGGTGTTCCTACATGAAGTTAGTGAGTCTCTCCTAGATTAGAGTTGAATAGCGTCCTAGCTCATTCAGCAACAGAGACAATCACGATCTTAGCTCTTTTAGCAAGAAATGCATTGAAAACAGTGTGCGTCTTATCATTGAGGTTGTCTTGTTAGGAAAATGAGTTAGGAGACAAAGTAACGGTGTTCCTACATGAAGTTAGTGAGTCTCTCTTAGATTAGAGTTGAATAGCGTCCTAGCTCATTCAGCAACAGAGACAATCACGATCTTAGCTCTTTTAGCAAGAAATGCATTGAAAACAGTGTGCTTCTTATCATTGAGGATGTCTTGTTGGGAAAATGAGTTAGGAGACAAAGTAACGTTAATCCTACATGAAGTTAGTGAGTCTCTCTTAGATTAGAGTTGAATAGCGTCCTAGCTCATTCAGCAACAGAGACAATCACGATCTTAGCTCTTTTAGCAAGAAATGCATTGAAAACAGTGTGCGTCTTATCATTGAGGTTGTCTTGTTAGGAAAATGAGTTAGGAGACAAAGTAACGGTGTTCCTACATGAAGTTAGTGAGTCTCTCCTAGATTAGAGTTGAATAGCGTCCTAGCTAGTTCAGCAACAGAGACAATCACGATCTTAGCCCTTTTAGCAAGAAATGCATTGAAAACAGTATGCATCTTATCATTGAGGTTGTCTTGTTAGGAAAATTAATTAGGAGACAAAGTAACGATGTTCCTACATGAAGTTAGTGAGTCTCACTTAGATTAGAGTTGAATAGCGTCCTAGCTCATTCAGCAACAGAGACAATCACGATCTTAGCTCTTTTAGCAAGAAATGCATTGAAAACAGTGTGCGTCTTATCATTGAGGTTGTCTTGTTAGGAAAATGAATTAGGAGACAAAGTAATGGTGTTCCTACATGAAGTTAGTGAGTCTCTCCTAGATTAGAGTTGAATAGCGTCCTAGCTCATTCAGCAACAGAGACAATCACAATCTTAGCTCTTTTAGCAAGAAATGCATTGAAAACAGTGTGCGTCTTATCATTGAGGTTGTCTTGTTAGGAAAATGAGTTAGGAGACAAAGTAACGGTGTTCCTACATGAAGTTAGTGAGTCTCTCTCAGACTAGAGTTGAATAGCGTCCTAGCTAGTTCAGCAACAGAGACAATCACGATCTTAGCCCTTTTAGCAAGAAATGCATTGAAAACAGTATGCATCTTATCATTGAGGTTGTCTTGTTAGGAAAATTAATTAGGAGACAAAGTAACGATGTTCCTACATGAAGTTAGTGAGTCTCACTTAGATTAGAGTTGAATAGCGTCCTAGCTCATTCAGCAACAGAGACAATCACGATCTTAGCTCTTTTAGCAAGAAATGCATTGAAAACAGTGTGCGTCTTATCATTGAGGTTGTCTTGTTAGGAAAATGAATTAGGAGACAAAGTAATGGTGTTCCTACATGAAGTTAGTGAGTCTCTCCTAGATTAGAGTTGAATAGCGTCCTAGCTCATTCAGCAACAGAGACAATCACGATCTTAGCTCTTTTAGCAAGAAATGCATTGAAAAATGTGTGCGTCTTATCATTGAGGTTGTTTTGTTAGGAAAATGAGTTAGGAGACAAAGTAACGGTGTTCCTACATGAAGTTAGTGAGTCTCTCCTAGATTAGAGATGAATAGCGTCCTAGCTCATTCAGCAACAGAGACAATCACGATCTTAGCTCTTTTAGCAAGAAATGCATTGAAAACAGTGTGCGTCTTATCATTGAGGTTGTCTTGTTAGGAAAATGAGTTAGGAGACAAAGTAACGGTGTTCCTACATGAAGTTAGTGAGTCTCTCTCAGACTAGAGTTGAATAGCGTCCTAGCTAGTTCAGCAACAGAGACAATCACGATCTTAGCCCTTTTAGCAAGAAATGCATTGAAAACAGTATGCATCTTATCATTGAGGTTGTCTTGTTAGGAAAATTAATTAGGAGACAAAGTAACGATGTTCCTACATGAAGTTAGTGAGTCTCACTTAGATTAGAGTTGAATAGCGTCCTAGCTCATTCAGCAACAGAGACAATCACGATCTTAGCTCTTTTAGCAAGAAATGCATTGAAAACAGTGTGCGTCTTATCATTGAGGTTGTCTTGTTAGGAAAATGAATTAGGAGACAAAGTAATGGTGTTCCTACATGAAGTTAGTGAGTCTCTCCTAGATTAGAGTTGAATAGCGTCCTAGCTCATTCAGCAACAGAGACAATCACAATCTTAGCTCTTTTAGCAAGAAATGCATTGAAAACAGTGTGCGTCTTATCATTGAGGTTGTCTTGTTAGGAAAATGAGTTAGGAGACAAAGTAACGGTGTTCCTACATGAAGTTAGTGAGTCTCTCTTAGATTAGAGTTGAATAGCGTCCTAGCTCATTCAGCAACAGAGACAATCACGATCTTAGCTCTTTTAGCAAGAAATGCATTGAAAAATGTGTGCGTCTTATCATTGAGGTTGTTTTGTTAGGAAAATGAGTTAGGAGACAAAGTAACGGTGTTCCTACATGAAGTTAGTGAGTCTCTCCTAGATTAGAGATGAATAGCGTCCTAGCTCATTCAGCAACAGAGACAATCACGATCTTAGCTCTTTTAGCAAGAAATGCATTGAAAACAGTGTGCGTCTTATCATTGAGGTTGTCTTGTTAGGAAAATGAGTTAGGAGACAAAGTAACGGTGTTCCTACATGAAGTTAGTGAGTCTCTCTCAGACTAGAGTTGAATAGCGTCCTAGCTAGTTCAGCAACAGAGACAATCACGATCTTAGCCCTTTTAGCAAGAAATGCATTGAAAACAGTATGCGTCTTATCATTGAGGTTGTCTTGTTAGGAAAATGAATTAGGAGACAAAGTAATGGTGTTCCTACATGAAGTTAGTGAGTCTCTCCTAGATTAGAGTTGAATAGCGTCCTAGCTCATTCAGCAACAGAGACAATCACGATCTTAGCTCTTTTAGCAAGAAATGCATTGATAACAGTGTGCGTCTTATCATTGAGGTTGTCTTGTTAGGAAAATGAGTTAGGAGACAAAGTAACGGTTTTCCTACATGAAGTTAGTGAGTCTCTCTTAGATTAGAGTTGAATAGCGTCCTAGCTCATTCAGCAACAGAGACAATCACGATCTTAGCTCTTTTAGCAAGAAATGCATTGAAAACAGTGTGCGGCTTATCATTGAGGTTGTCTTGTTAGGAAAATGAGTTAGGAGACAAAGTAACGGTGTTCCTACATGAAGTTAGTGAGTCTCTCTTAGATTAGAGTTGGATAGCAACCTAGCTCATTCAGCAACAGAGACAATCACCATCTTAGCTGTTTTAGCAAGAAATGCATTGAAAACAGTGTGCGTCTTATCATTGAGGTTGTCTTGTTAGGAAAATGAGTTAGGAGACAAAGTAACGGTGTTCCTACATGAAGTTAGTGAGTCTCTCTTAGATTAGAGTTGAATAGCGTCCTAGCTAGCTCAGCAACAGAGACAATCACGATCTTAGCCCTTTTAGCAAGAAATGCATTGAAAACAGTGTGCTTCTTATCATTGAGGTTGTCTTGTTAGGAAAATGAGTTAGGAGACAAAGTAACGGTGTTCCTACATGAAGTTAGTGAGTCTCTCTTAGATTAGAGTTGAATAGCGTCCTAGCTCATTCAGCAACAGAGACAATCACGATCTTAGCTCTTTTAGCAAGAAATGCATTGAAAACAGTGTGCGTCTTATCATTGAGGTTGTCTTGTTAGGAGACAAAGTAACGGTGTTCCTACATGACGTTAGTGAGTCTCTCTTAGATTAGAGTTGAATAGCGTCCTAGCTCATTCAGTAACAGAGACAATCACGATCTTACCTCTTTTAGCAAGAAATGCATTGAAAACAGTGTGCGTCTTATCATTGAGGTTGTCTTGTTAGGAAAATGAGTTAGGAGACAAAGTAACGGTGTTCCTACATGAAGTTAGTGAGTCTCTCTTAGATTAGAGTTGAATAGCGTCCTAGATCATTCAGCAACAGAGACAATCACGATCTTAGCTCTTTTAGCAAGAAATGCATTGAAAACAGTGTGCGTCTTATCATTGAGGTTGTCTTGTTAGGAAAATGAGTTAGGAGACAAAGTAACGGTGTTCCTACATGAAGTTAGTGAGTCTCTCTCAGATTAGAGTTGAATAGCGTCCTAGCTCATTCAGCAACAGAGACAATCACGATCTTAGCTCTTTTAGCAAGAAATGCATTGAAAACAGTGTGCGTCTTATCATTGAGGTTGTCTTGTTAGGAAAATGAGTTAGGAGACAAAGTAACGGTGTTCCTACATGAAGTTAGTGAGTCTCTCTTAGATTAGAGTTGAATAGCGTCCTAGCTCATTCAGCAACAGAGACAATCACGATCTTAGCTCTTTTAGCAAGAAATGCATTGAAAACAGTGTGCGTCTTATCATTGAGGTTGTCTTGTTAGGAAAATGAGTTAGGAGACAAAGTAACGGTGTTCCTACATGAAGTTAGTGAGTCTCTCTCAGATTAGAGTTGAATAGCGTCCTAGCTAGTTCAGCAACAGAGACAATCACGATCTTAGCCCTTTTAGCAAGAAATGCATTGAAAACAGTATGCGTCTTATCATTGAGGTTGTCTTGTTAGGAAAATGAATTAGGAGACAAAGTAATGGTGTTCCTACATGAAGTTAGTGAGTCTCTCCTAGATTAGAGTTGAATAGCGTCCTAGCTCATTCAGCAACAGAGACAATCACGATCTTAGCTCTTTTAGCAAGAAATGCATTGAAAACAGTGTGCGTCTTATCATTGAGGTTGTCTTGTTAGGAAAATGAGTTAGGAGACAAAGTAACGGTGTTCCTACATGAAGTTAGTGAGTCTCTCTTAGATTAGAGTTGAATAGCGTCCTAGCTCATTCAGCAACAGAGACAATCACGATCTTAGCTCTTTTAGCAAGAAATGCATTGAAAACAGTGTGCGTCTTATCATTGAGGATGTCTTGTTGGGAAAATGAGTTAGGAGACAAAGTAACGTTAATCCTACATGAAGTTAGTGAGTCTCTCTTAGATTAGAGTTGAATAGCGTCCTAGCTCATTCAGCAACAGAGACAATCACGATCTTAGCTCTTTTAGCAAGAAATGCATTGAAAACAGTGTGCGTCTTATCATTGAGGTTGTCTTGTTAGGAGACAAAGTAACGGTGTTCCTACATGACGTTAGTGAGTCTCTCTTAGATTAGAGTTGAATAGCGTCCTAGCTCATTCAGTAACAGAGACAATCACGATCTTACCTCTTTTAGCAAGAAATGCATTGAAAACAGTGTGCGTCTTATCATTGAGGTTGTCTTGTTAGGAAAATGAGTTAGGAGACAAAGTAACGGTGTTCCTACATGAAGTTAGTGAGTCTCTCTTAGATTAGAGTTGAATAGCGTCCTAGATCATTCAGCAACAGAGACAATCACGATCTTAGCTCTTTTAGCAAGAAATGCATTGAAAACAGTGTGCGTCTTATCATTGAGGTTGTCTTGTTAGGAAAATGAGTTAGGAGACAAAGTAACGTTAATCCTACATGAAGTTAGTGAGTCTCTCTTAGATTAGAGTTGAATAGCGTCCTAGCTCATTCAGCAACAGAGACAATCACGATCTTAGCTCTTTTAGCAAGAAATGCATTGAAAACAGTGTGCGTCTTATCATTGAGGTTGTCTTGTTAGGAAAATGAGTTAGGAGACAAAGTAACGGTGTTCCTACATGAAGTTAGTGAGTCTCTCCTAGATTAGAGTTGAATAGCGTCCTAGCTCATTCAGCAACAGAGACAATCACAATCTTAGCCCTTTTAGCAAGAAATGCATTGAAAACAGTATGCATCTTATCATTGAGGTTGTCTTGTTAGGAAAATTAATTAGGAGACAAAGTAACGATGTTCCTACATGAAGTTAGTGAGTCTCACTTAGATTAGAGTTGAATAGCGTCCTAGCTCATTCAGCAACAGAGACAATCACGATCTTAGCTCTTTTAGCAAGAAATGCATTGAAAACAGTGTGCGTCTTATCATTGAGGTTGTCTTGTTAGGAAAATGAATTAGGAGACAAAGTAATGGTGTTCCTACATGAAGTTAGTGAGTCTCTCCTAGATTAGAGTTGAATAGCGTCCTAGCTCATTCAGCAACAGAGACAATCACAATCTTAGCTCTTTTAGCAAGAAATGCATTGAAAACAGTGTGCGTCTTATCATTGAGGTTGTCTTGTTAGGAAAATGAGTTAGGAGACAAAGTAACGGTGTTCCTACATGAAGTTAGTGAGTCTCTCTTAGATTAGAGTTGAATAGCGTCCTAGCTCATTCAGCAACAGAGACAATCACGATCTTAGCTCTTTTAGCAAGAAATGCATTGAAAAATGTGTGCGTCTTATCATTGAGGTTGTTTTGTTAGGAAAATGAGTTAGGAGACAAAGTAACGGTGTTCCTACATGAAGTTAGTGAGTCTCTCCTAGATTAGAGATGAATAGCGTCCTAGCTCATTCAGCAACAGAGACAATCACGATCTTAGCTCTTTTAGCAAGAAATGCATTGAAAACAGTGTGCGTCTTATCATTGAGGTTGTCTTGTTAGGAAAATGAGTTAGGAGACAAAGTAACGGTGTTCCTACATGAAGTTAGTGAGTCTCTCTCAGACTAGAGTTGAATAGCGTCCTAGCTAGTTCAGCAACAGAGACAATCACGATCTTAGCCCTTTAAGCAAGAAATGCATTGAAAACAGTATGCGTCTTATCATTGAGGTTGTCTTGTTAGGAAAATGAATTAGGAGACAAAGTAATGGTGTTCCTACATGAAGTTAGTGAGTCTCTCCTAGATTAGAGTTGAATAGCGTCCTAGCTCATTCAGCAACAGAGACAATCACGATCTTAGCTCTTTTAGCAAGAAATGCATTGATAACAGTGTGCGTCTTATCATTGAGGTTGTCTTGTTAGGAAAATGAGTTAGGAGACAAAGTAACGGTTTTCCTACATGAAGTTAGTGAGTCTCTCTTAGATTAGAGTTGAATAGCGTCCTAGCTCATTCAGCAACAGAGACAATCACGATCTTAGCTCTTTTAGCAAGAAATGCATTGAAAACAGTGTGCGGCTTATCATTGAGGTTGTCTTGTTAGGAAAATGAGTTAGGAGACAAAGGAGCGGTGTTCCTACATGAAGTTAGTGAGTCTCTCTTAGATTAGAGTTGGATAGCAACCTAGCTCATTCAGCAACAGAGACAATCACCATCTTAGCTGTTTTAGCAAGAAATGCATTGAAAACAGTGTGCGTCTTATCATTGAGGTTGTCTTGTTAGGAAAATGAGTTAGGAGACAAAGTAACGGTGTTCCTACATGAAGTTAGTGAGTCTCTCTTAGATTAGAGTTGAATAGCGTCCTAGCTAGCTCAGCAACAGAGACAATCACGATCTTAGCCCTTTTAGCAAGAAATGCATTGAAAACAGTGTGCTTCTTATCATTGAGGTTGTCTTGTTAGGAAAATGAGTTAGGAGACAAAGTAACGGTGTTCCTACATGAAGTTAGTGAGTCTCTCTTAGATTAGAGTTGAATAGCGTCCTAGCTCATTCAGCAACAGAGACAATCACGATCTTAGCTCTTTTAGCAAGAAATGCATTGAAAACAGTGTGCGTCTTATCATTGAGGTTGTCTTGTTAGGAGACAAAATAACGGTGTTCCTACATGACGTTAGTGAGTCTCTCTTAGATTAGAGTTGAATAGCGTCCTAGCTCATTCAGTAACAGAGACAATCACGATCTTACCTCTTTTAGCAAGAAATGCATTGAAAACAGTGTGCGTCTTATCATTGAGGTTGTCTTGTTAGGAAAATGAGTTAGGAGACAAAGTAACGGTGTTCCTACATGAAGTTAGTGAGTCTCTCTTAGATTAGAGTTGAATAGCGTCCTAGATCATTCAGCAACAGAGACAATCACGATCTTAGCTCTTTTAGCAAGAAATGCATTTAAAACAGTGTGCGTCTTATTATTGAGGTTGTCTTGTTAGGAAAATGAGTTAGGAGACAAAGTAACGGTGTTCCTACATGAAGTTAGTGAGTCTCTCCTAGATTAGAGTTGAATAGCGTCCTAGCTCATTCAGCAACAGAGACAATCACGATCTTAGCTCTTTTAGCAAGAAATGCATTGAAAACAGTGTGCGTCTTATCATTGAGGTTGTCTTGTTAGGAAAATGAATTAGGAGACAAAGTAATGGTGTTCCTACATGAAGTTAGTGAGTCTCTCCTAGATTAGAGTTGAATAGCGTCCTAGCTCATTCAGCAACAGAGACAATCACGATCTTAGCTCTTTTAGCAAGAAATGCATTGAAAACAGTGTGCGTCTTATCATTGAGGTTGTCTTGTTAGGAAAATGAGTTAGGAGACAAAGTAACGGTGTTCCTACATGAAGTTAGTGAGTCTCTCCTAGATTAGAGTTGAATAGCGTCCTAGCTAGTTCAGCAACAGAGACAATCACGATCTTAGCCCTTTTAGCAAGAAATGCATTGAAAACAGTATGCGTCTTATCATTGAGGTTGTCTTGTTAGGAAAATTAATTAGGAGACAAAGTAACGATGTTCCTACATGAAGTTAGTGAGTCTCTCTTAGATTAGAGTTGAATAGCGTCCTAGCTCATTCAGCAACAGAGACAATCACGATCTTAGCTCTTTTAGCAAGAAATGCATTGAAAACAGTGTGCGTCTTATCATTGAGGTTGTCTTGTTAGGAAAATGAATTAGGAGACAAAGTAATGGTGTTCCTACATGAAGTTAGTGAGTCTCTCCTAGATTAGAGTTGAATAGCGTCCTAGCTCATTCAGCAACAGAGACAATCACAATCTTAGCTCTTTTAGCAAGAAATGCATTGAAAACAGTGTGCGTCTTATCATTGAGGTTGTCTTGTTAGGAAAATGAGTTAGGAGACAAAGTAACGGTGTTCCTACATGAAGTTAGTGAGTCTCTCTTAGATTAGAGTTGAATAGCGTCCTAGCTCATTCAGCAACAGAGACAATCACGATCTTAGCTCTTTTAGCAAGAAATGCATTGAAAACAGTGTGTGTCTTATCATTGAGGTTGTCTTGTTAGGAAAATGAGTTAGGAGACAAAGTAACGGTGTTCCTACATGAAGTTAGTGAGTCTCTCCTAGATTAGAGTTGAATAGCGTCCTAGCTCATTCAGCAACAGAGACAATCACGATCTTAGCTCTTTTAGCAAGAAATGCATTGAAAACAGTGTGCGTCTTATCATTGAGGTTGTCTTGTTAGGAAAATGAGTTAGGAGACAAAGTAACGGTGTTCCTACATGAAGTAAGTGAGTCTCTCCTAGATTAGAGTTGAATAGCGTCCTAGCTCATTCAGCAACAGAGACAATCACGATCTTAGCTCTTTTAGCAAGAAATGCATTGAAAACAGTGTGCGTCTTATCATTGAGGTTGTCTGGTTAGGAAAATGAGTTAGGAGACAAAGTAACGGTGTTCCTTCATGAAGTTAGTGAGTCTCTCTTAGATTAGAGTTGAATAGCGTCCTAGCTCATTCAGCAACAGAGACAATCACGATCTTAGCTCTTTTACCAAGAAATGCGTTGAAAACAGTGTGCTTCTTATCATTGAGTTTGTCTTGTTAGGAAAATGAGTTAGGAGACAAAGTAACGGTGTTCCTACATGAAGTTAGTGAGTCTCTCCTAGATTAGAGTTGAATAGCGTCCTAGCTCATTCAGCAACAGAGACAATAACGATCTTAGCTCTTTTAGCAAGAAATGCATTGAAAACAGTGTGCGTCTTATCATTGAGGTTGTCTTGTTAGGAAAATGAGTTAGGAGACAAAGTAACGGTGTTCCTACATGAAGTAAGTGAGTCTCTCCTAGATTAGAGTTGAATAGCGTCCTAGCTCATTCAGCAACAGAGACAATCACGATCTTAGCTCTTTTAGCAAGAAATACATTGAAAACAGTGTGCGTCTTATCATTGAGGTTGTCTTGTTAGGAAAATGAGTTAGGAGACAAAGTAACGGTGTTCCTACATGAAGTTAGTGAGTCTCTCTTAGATTAGAGTTGAATAGCGTCCTAGCTCATTCAGCAACAGAGACAATCACGATCTTAGCTCTTTTAGCAAGAAATGCATTGAAAACAGTGTGCGTCTTATCATTGAGGTTGTTTTGTTAGGAAAATGAGTTAGGAGACAAAGTAACGGTGTTCCTACATGAAGTTAGTGAGTCTCTCCTAGATTAGAGTTGAATAGCGTCCTAGCTCATTCAGCAACAGAGACAATCACAATCTTAGCTCTTTTAGCAAGAAATGCATTGAAAACAGTGTGCGTCTTATCATTGAGGTTGTCTTGTTAGGAAAATGAGTTAGGAGACAAAGTAACGGTGTTCCTACATGAAGTTAGTGAGTCTCTCCTAGATTAGAGTTGAATAGCGTCCTAGCTCATTCAGCAACAGAGACAATCACGATCTTAGCTCTTTTAGCAAGAAATGCATTGAAAACAGTGTGCGTCTTATCATTGAGGTTGTCTTGTTAGGAAAATGAGTTAGGAGACAAAGTAACGGTGTTCCTACATGAAGTTAGTGAGTCTCTCTTAGATTAGAGTTGAATAGCGTCCTAGCTCATTCAGCAACAGAGACAATCACGATCTAAGCTCTTTTAGCAAGAAATGCATTGAAAACAGTGTGCGTCTTATCATTGAGGTTGTCTTGTTAGGAAAATGAGTTAGGAGACAAAGTAACGGTGTTCCTACATGAAGTTAGTGAGTCTCTCTTAGATTAGAGTTGAATAGCGTCCTAGCTCATTCAGCAACAGAGACAATCACGATCTTAGCTCTTTTAGCAAGAAATGCATTGAAAACAGTGTGCGTCTTATCATTGAGGTTGTCTTGTTAGGAAAATAAGTTAGGAGACAAAGTAACGGTGTTCCTACATGAAGTTAGTGAGTCTCTCTTAGATTAGAGTTGAATAGCGTCCTAGCTCATTCAGCAACAGAGACAATCACGATCTTAGCTCTTTTAGTAAGAAATGCATTGAAAACAGTGTGCGTCTTATCATTGAGGTTGTCTTGTTAGGAAAATGAGTTAGGAGACAAAGTAACGGTGTTCCTTCATGAAGTTAGTGAGTCTCTCTTAGATTAGAGTTAAATAGCGTCCTAGCTCATTCAGCAACAGAGACAATCACGATCTTAGCTCTTCTACCAAGAAATGCGTTGAAAACAGTGTGCGTCTTATCATTGAGGTTGTCTGGTTAGGAAAATGAGTTCGGAGACAAAGTAACGGTGTTCCTACATGAAGTTACTGAGTCTCTCTTAGATTAGAGTTGAATAGCGTCCTAGCTCATTCAGCAACAGAGACAATCACGATCTTAGCTCTTTAACAAGAAATGCATTGAAAACAGTGTGCGTCTTATCATTGAGGTTGTCTTGTTAGGAAAATGAGTTAGGAGACAAAGTAACGGTGTTCCTACATGAAGTTAGTGAGTCTCTCTTAGATTAGAGTTGAATAGCGTCCTAGCTCATTCAGCAACAGAGACAATCACGATCTTAGCTCTTTTAGCAAGAAATGCATTGAAAACAGTGTGCGTCTTATCATTGAGGTTGTCTTGTTAGGAAAATGAGTTAGGAGACAAAGTAACGGTGTTCCTACATGAAGTTAGTGAGTCTCTCCTAGATTAGAGTTGAATAGCGTCCTAGCTCATTCAGCAACAGAGACAATCACGATCTTAGCTCTTTTAGCAAGAAATGCATTGAAAACAGTTTGCGTCTTATCATTGAGGTTGTCTTGTTAGGAAAATGAGTTCGGAGACAAAGTAACGGTGTTCCTACATGAAGTTAGTGAGTATCTCCTAGATTAGAGTTGAATAGCGTCCTAGCTCATTCAGCAACAGAGACAATCACGATCTTAGCTCTTTTAGCAAGAAATGCATTGAAAACAGTGTGCGTCTTATCATTGAGGTTGTCTTGTTAGGAAAATGAGTTAGGAGACAAAGTAACGGTGTTCCTACATGAAGTTAGTGAGTCTCTCCTAGATTAGAGTTGAATAGCGTCCTAGCTCATTCAGCAACAGAGACAATCACGATCTTAGCTCTTTTAGCAAGAAATGCATTGAAAACAGTGTGCGTCTTATCATTGAGGTTGTCTTGTTAGGAAAATGAGTTAGGAGACAAAGTAACGGTGTTCCTACATGAAGTTAGTGAGTCTCTCTTAGATTAGAGTTGAATAGCGTCCTAGCTCATTCAGCAACAGAGACAATCACGATCTTAGCTCTTTTAGCAAGAAATGCATTGAAAACAGTGTGCGTCTTATCATTGAGGTTGTCTTGTTAGGAAAATGAGTTAGGAGACAAAGTAACGGTGTTCCTACATGAAGTTAGTGAGTCTCTCTTAGATTAGAGTTGAATAGCGTCCTAGCTCATTCAGCAACAGAGACAATCACGATCTTAGCCCTTTTAGCAAGAAATGCGTTGAAAACAGTGTGCGTCTTATCATTGAGGTTGTCTTGTTAGGAAAATGAATAAGGAGACAAAGTAATGGTGTTCCTACATGAAGTTAGTGAGTCTCTCCTAGATTAGAGTTGAATAGCGTCCTAGCTCATTCAGCAACAGAGACAATCACGATCTTAGCTCTTTTAGCAAGAAATGCATTGAAAACAGTGTGCGTCTTATCATTGAGGTTGTCTTGTTAGGAAAATGAGTTAGGAGACAAAGTAACGGTGTTCCTACATGAAGTTAGTGAGTCTCTCTTAGATTAGAGTTGAATAGCGTCCTAGCTCATTCAGCAACAGAGACAATCACGATCTTAGCTCTTTTAGCAAGAAATGCATTGAAAACAGTGTGCGTCTTATCATTGAGGTTGTCTTGTTAGGAAAATGAGTTAGGAGACAAAGTAACGGTGTTCCTACATGAAGTTAGTGAGTCTCTCTTAGATTAGAGTTGAATAGCGTCCTAGCTCATTCAGCAACAGAGACAATCACGATCTTAGCTCTTTAACAAGAAATGCATTGAAAACAGTGTGCGTCCTATCATTGAGGTTGTCTTGTTAGGAAAATGAGTTAGGAGACAAAGTAACGGTGTTCCTACATGAAGTTAGTGAGTCTCTCTTAGATTAGAGTTGAATAGCGTCCTAGCTCATTCAGCAACAGAGACAATCACGATCTTAGCTCTTTTAGCAAGAAATGCATTGAAAACAGTGTGCGTCCTATCATTGAGGTTGTCTTGTTAGGAAAATGAGTTAGGAGACAAAGTAACGGTGTTCCTACATGCAGTTAGTGAGTCTCTCTTAGATTAGAGTTGAATAGCGTCCTAGCTCATTCAGCAACAGAGACAATCACGATCTTAGCTCTTTAACAAGAAATGCATTGAAAACAGTGTGCGTCCTATCATTGAGGTTGTCTTGTTAGGAAAATGAGTTAGGAGACAAAGTAACGGTGTTCCTACATGAAGTTAGTGAGTCTCTCTTAGATTAGAGTTGAATAGCGTCCTAGCTCATTCAGCAACAGAGACAATCACGATCTTAGCTCTTTTAGCAAGAAATGCATTGAAAACAGTGTGCGTCTTATCATTGAGGTTGTCTGGTTAGGAAAATGAGTTAGGAGACAAAGTAACGGTGTTCCTTCATGAAGTTAGTGAGTCTCTCTTAGATTAGAGTTAAATAGCGTCCTAGCTCATTCAGCAACAGAGACAATCACGATCTTAGCTCTTTTACCAAGAAATGCGTTGAAAACAGTGTGCGTCTTATCATTGAGGTTGTCTTGTTAGGAAAATGAGTTAGGAGACAAAGTAACGGTGTTCCTACATGAAGTTAGTGAGTCTTTCTTAGATTAGAGTTGAATAGCGTCCTAGCTCATTCAGCAACAGAGACAATCACGATCTTAGCTCTTTTAGCAAGAAATGCATTGAAAACAGTGTGCGTCTTATCATTGAGGTTGTCTTGTTAGGAAAATGAGTTAGGAGACAAAGTAACGGTGTTCCTACATGAAGTTAGTGAGTCTCTCTTAGATTAGAGTTGAATAGCGTCCTAGCTCATTCAGCAACAGAGACAATCACGATCTTAGCTCTTTTAGCAAGAAATGCATTGAAAACAGTGTGCGTCTTATCATTGAGGTTGTCTTGTTAGGAAAATGAGTTAGGAGACAAAGTAACGGTGTTCCTACATGCAGTTAGTGAGTCTCTCTTAGATTAGAGTTAAATAGCGTCCTAGCTCATTCAGCAACAGAGACAATCACGATCTTAGCTCTTTTACCAGGAAATGCGTTGAAAACAGTGTGCGTCTTATCATTGAGGTTGTCTTGTTAGGAAAATGAGTTAGGAGACAAAGTAACGGTGTTCCTACATGAAGTTAGTGAGTCTCTCTTAGATTAGAGTTGAATAGCGTTCTAGCTCATTCAGCAACAGAGACAATCACGATCTTAGCTCTTTAACAAGAAATGCATTGAAAACAGTGTGCGTCTTATCATTGAGGTTGTCTTGTTAGGAAAATGAGTTAGGAGACAAAGTAACGGTGTTCCTACATGAAGTTAGTGAGTCTCTCTTAGATTAGAGTTGAATAGCGTCCTAGCTCATTCAGCAACAGAGACAATCACGATCTTAGCTCTTTTAGCAAGAAATGCATTGAAAACAGTGTGCGTCTTATCATTGAGGTTGTCTGGTTAGGAAAATGAGTTAGGAGACAAAGTAACGGTGTTCCTTCATGAAGTTAGTGAGTCTCTCTTAGATTAGAGTTAAATAGCGTCCTAGCTCATTCAGCAACAGAGACAATCACGATCTTAGCTCTTTTACCAAGAAATGCGTTGAAAACAGTGTGCGACTTATCATTGAGGTTGTCTGGTTAGGAAAATGAGTTAGGAGACAAAGTAACGGTGTTCCTACATGAAGTTAGTGAGTCTATCTTAGATTAGAGTTGAATAGCGTCCTAGCTCATTCAGCAACAGAGACAATCACGATCTTAGCTCTTTAACAAGAAATGCATTGAAAACAGTGTGCGTCTTATCATTGAGGTTGTCTTGTTAGGAAAATGAGTTAGGAGACAAAGTAACGGTGTTCCTTCATGAAGTTAGTGAGTCTCTCTTAGATTAGAGTTGAATAGCGTCCTAGCTCATTCAGCAACAGAGACAATCACGATCTTAGCTCTTTAACAAGAAATGCATTGAAAACAGTGTGCGTCTTATCATTGAGGTTGTCTTGTTAGGAAAATGAGTTAGGAGACAAAGTAACGGTGTTCCTACATGAAGTTAGTGAGTCTCTCTTAGATTAGAGTTGAATAGCGTCCTAGCTAGTTCAGCAACAGAGACAATCACGATCTTAGCTCTTTTAGCAAGAAATGCATTGAAAACAGTGTGCGTCTTATCATTGAGGTTGTCTTGTTAGGAAAATGAGTTAGGAGACAAAGTAACGGTGTTCCTACATGAAGTTAGTGAATCTCTCTTAGATTAGAGTTGAATAGCGTCCTAGCTCATTCAGCAACAGAGACAATCACAATCTTAGCTCTTTTACCAAGAAATGCGTTGAAAACAGTGTGCGTCTTATCATTGAGGTTGTCTGGTTAGGAAAATGAGTTAGGAGACAAAGTAACGGTGTTCCTACATGAAGTTAGTGAGTCTCTCTTAGATTAGAGTTGAATAGCGTTCTAGCTCATTCAGCAACAGAGACAATCACGATTTTAGCTCTTTTAGTAAGAAATGCATTGAAAACAGTGTGCGTCTTATCATTGAGGTTGTCTTGTTAGGAAAATGAGTTAGGAGACAAAGTAACGGTGTTCCTACATGAAGTTAGTGAGTCTCTCCTAGATTAGAGTTGAATAGCGTCCTAGCTCATTCAGCAACAGAGACAATCACGATCTTAGCTCTTTTAGCAAGAAATGCATTGAAAACAGTGTGCGTCTTATCATTGAGGTTGTCTTGTTAGGAAAATGAGTTAGGAGACAAAGTAACGGTGTTCCTACATGAAGTTAGTGAGTCTCTCTTAGATTAGAGTTGAATAGCGTCCTAGCTCATTCAGCAACAGAGACAATCACGATCTTAGCTCTTTTAGCAAGAAATGCATTGAAAACAGTGTGCGTCTTATCATTGAGGTTGTCTGGTTAGGAAAATGAGTTAGGAGACAAAGTAACGGTGTTCCTTCATGAAGTTAGTGAGTCTCTCTTAGATTAGAGTTAAATAGCGTCCTAGCTCATTCAGCAACAGAGACAATCACGATCTTAGCTCTTTTACCAAGAAATGCGTTGAAAACAGTGTGCGTCTTATTATTGAGGTTGTCTTGTTAGGAAAATGAGTTAGGAGACAAAGTAACGGTGTTCCTACATGAAGTTAGTGAGTCTCTCCTAGATTAGAGTTGAATAGCGTCCTAGCTCATTCAGCAACAGAGACAATCACGATCTTAGCTCTTTTAGCAAGAAATGCATTGAAAACAGTTTGCGTCTTATCATTGAGGTTGTCTTGTTAGGAAAATGAGTTCGGAGACAAAGTAACGGTGTTCCTACATGAAGTTAGTGAGTATCTCCTAGATTAGAGTTGAATAGCGTCCTAGCTCATTCAGCAACAGAGACAATCACGATCTTAGCTCTTTTAGCAAGAAATGCATTGAAAACAGTGTGCGTCTTATCATTGAGGTTGTCTTGTTAGGAAAATGAGTTAGGAGACAAAGTAACGGTGTTCCTACATGAAGTTAGTGAGTCTCTCCTAGATTAGAGTTGAATAGCGTCCTAGCTCATTCAGCAACAGAGACAATCACGATCTTAGCTCTTTTAGCAAGAAATGCATTGAAAACAGTGTGCGTCTTATCATTGAGGTTGTCTTGTTAGGAAAATGAGTTAGGAGACAAAGTAACGGTGTTCCTACATGAAGTTAGTGAGTCTCTCTTAGATTAGAGTTGAATAGCGTCCTAGCTCATTCAGCAACAGAGACAATCACGATCTTAGCTCTTTTAGCAAGAAATGCATTGAAAACAGTGTGCGTCTTATCATTGAGGTTGTCTTGTTAGGAAAATGAGTTAGGAGACAAAGTAACGGTGTTCCTACATGAAGTTAGTGAGTCTCTCTTAGATTAGAGTTGAATAGCGTCCTAGCTCATTCAGCAACAGAGACAATCACGATCTTAGCCCTTTTAGCAAGAAATGCGTTGAAAACAGTGTGCGTCTTATCATTGAGGTTGTCTTGTTAGGAAAATGAATAAGGAGACAAAGTAATGGTGTTCCTACATGAAGTTAGTGAGTCTCTCCTAGATTAGAGTTGAATAGCGTCCTAGCTCATTCAGCAACAGAGACAATCACGATCTTAGCTCTTTTAGCAAGAAATGCATTGAAAACAGTGTGCGTCTTATCATTGAGGTTGTCTTGTTAGGAAAATGAGTTAGGAGACAAAGTAACGGTGTTCCTACATGAAGTTAGTGAGTCTCTCTTAGATTAGAGTTGAATAGCGTCCTAGCTCATTCAGCAACAGAGACAATCACGATCTTAGCTCTTTTAGCAAGAAATGCATTGAAAACAGTGTGCGTCTTATCATTGAGGTTGTCTTGTTAGGAAAATGAGTTAGGAGACAAAGTAACGGTGTTCCTACATGAAGTTAGTGAGTCTCTCTTAGATTAGAGTTGAATAGCGTCCTAGCTCATTCAGCAACAGAGACAATCACGATCTTAGCTCTTTAACAAGAAATGCATTGAAAACAGTGTGCGTCCTATCATTGAGGTTGTCTTGTTAGGAAAATGAGTTAGGAGACAAAGTAACGGTGTTCCTACATGAAGTTAGTGAGTCTCTCTTAGATTAGAGTTGAATAGCGTCCTAGCTCATTCAGCAACAGAGACAATCACGATCTTAGCTCTTTTAGCAAGAAATGCATTGAAAACAGTGTGCGTCCTATCATTGAGGTTGTCTTGTTAGGAAAATGAGTTAGGAGACAAAGTAACGGTGTTCCTACATGCAGTTAGTGAGTCTCTCTTAGATTAGAGTTGAATAGCGTCCTAGCTCATTCAGCAACAGAGACAATCACGATCTTAGCTCTTTAACAAGAAATGCATTGAAAACAGTGTGCGTCCTATCATTGAGGTTGTCTTGTTAGGAAAATGAGTTAGGAGACAAAGTAACGGTGTTCCTACATGAAGTTAGTGAGTCTCTCTTAGATTAGAGTTGAATAGCGTCCTAGCTCATTCAGCAACAGAGACAATCACGATCTTAGCTCTTTTAGCAAGAAATGCATTGAAAACAGTGTGCGTCTTATCATTGAGGTTGTCTGGTTAGGAAAATGAGTTAGGAGACAAAGTAACGGTGTTCCTTCATGAAGTTAGTGAGTCTCTCTTAGATTAGAGTTAAATAGCGTCCTAGCTCATTCAGCAACAGAGACAATCACGATCTTAGCTCTTTTACCAAGAAATGCGTTGAAAACAGTGTGCGTCTTATCATTGAGGTTGTCTTGTTAGGAAAATGAGTTAGGAGACAAAGTAACGGTGTTCCTACATGAAGTTAGTGAGTCTCTCTTAGATTAGAGTTGAATAGCGTCCTAGCTCATTCAGCAACAGAGACAATCACGATCTTAGCTCTTTTAGCAAGAAATGCATTGAAAACAGTGTGCGTCTTATCATTGAGGTTGTCTGGTTAGGAAAATGAGTTAGGAGACAAAGTAACGGTGTTCCTACATGAAGTTAGTGAGTCTTTCTTAGATTAGAGTTGAATAGCGTCCTAGCTCATTCAGCAACAGAGACAATCACGATCTTAGCTCTTTTAGCAAGAAATGCATTGAAAACAGTGTGCGTCTTATCATTGAGGTTGTCTTGTTAGGAAAATGAGTTAGGAGACAAAGTAACGGTGTTCCTACATGAAGTTAGTGAGTCTCTCTTAGATTAGAGTTGAATAGCGTCCTAGCTCATTCAGCAACAGAGACAATCACGATCTTAGCTCTTTTAGCAAGAAATGCATTGAAAACAGTGTGCGTCTTATCATTGAGGTTGTCTTGTTAGGAAAATGAGTTAGGAGACAAAGTAACGGTGTTCCTACATGCAGTTAGTGAGTCTCTCTTAGATTAGAGTTAAATAGCGTCCTAGCTCATTCAGCAACAGAGACAATCACGATCTTAGCTCTTTTACCAGGAAATGCGTTGAAAACAGTGTGCGTCTTATCATTGAGGTTGTCTTGTTAGGAAAATGAGTTAGGAGACAAAGTAACGGTGTTCCTACATGAAGTTAGTGAGTCTCTCTTAGATTAGAGTTGAATAGCGTTCTAGCTCATTCAGCAACAGAGACAATCACGATCTTAGCTCTTTAACAAGAAATGCATTGAAAACAGTGTGCGTCTTATCATTGAGGTTGTCTTGTTAGGAAAATGAGTTAGGAGACAAAGTAACGGTGTTCCTACATGAAGTTAGTGAGTCTCTCTTAGATTAGAGTTGAATAGCGTCCTAGCTCATTCAGCAACAGAGACAATCACGATCTTAGCTCTTTTAGCAAGAAATGCATTGAAAACAGTGTGCGTCTTATCATTGAGGTTGTCTGGTTAGGAAAATGAGTTAGGAGACAAAGTAACGGTGTTCCTTCATGAAGTTAGTGAGTCTCTCTTAGATTAGAGTTAAATAGCGTCCTAGCTCATTCAGCAACAGAGACAATCACGATCTTAGCTCTTTTACCAAGAAATGCGTTGAAAACAGTGTGCGACTTATCATTGAGGTTGTCTGGTTAGGAAAATGAGTTAGGAGACAAAGTAACGGTGTTCCTACATGAAGTTAGTGAGTCTCTCTTAGATTAGAGTTGAATAGCGTCCTAGCTCATTCAGCAACAGAGACAATCACGATCTTAGCTCTTTAACAAGAAATGCATTGAAAACAGTGTGCGTCTTATCATTGAGGTTGTCTTGTTAGGAAAATGAGTTAGGAGACAAAGTAACGGTGTTCCTTCATGAAGTTAGTGAGTCTCTCTTAGATTAGAGTTGAATAGCGTCCTAGCTCATTCAGCAACAGAGACAATCACGATCTTAGCTCTTTAACAAGAAATGCATTGAAAACAGTGTGCGTCTTATCATTGAGGTTGTCTTGTTAGGAAAATGAGTTAGGAGACAAAGTAACGGTGTTCCTACATGAAGTTAGTGAGTCTCTCTTAGATTAGAGTTGAATAGCGTCCTAGCTAGTTCAGCAACAGAGACAATCACGATCTTAGCTCTTTTAGCAAGAAATGCATTGAAAACAGTGTGCGTCTTATCATTGAGGTTGTCTTGTTAGGAAAATGAGTTAGGAGACAAAGTAACGGTGTTCCTACATGAAGTTAGTGAATCTCTCTTAGATTAGAGTTGAATAGCGTCCTAGCTCATTCAGCAACAGAGACAATCACAATCTTAGCTCTTTTACCAAGAAATGCGTTGAAAACAGTGTGCGTCTTATCATTGAGGTTGTCTGGTTAGGAAAATGAGTTAGGAGACAAAGTAACGGTGTTCCTACATGAAGTTAGTGAGTCTCTCTTAGATTAGAGTTGAATAGCGTTCTAGCTCATTCAGCAACAGAGACAATCACGATTTTAGCTCTTTTAGTAAGAAATGCATTGAAAACAGTGTGCGTCTTATCATTGAGGTTGTCTTGTTAGGAAAATGAGTTAGGAGACAAAGTAACGGTGTTCCTACATGAAGTTAGTGAGTCTCTCCTAGATTAGAGTTGAATAGCGTCCTAGCTCATTCAGCAACAGAGACAATCACGATCTTAGCTCTTTTAGCAAGAAATGCATTGAAAACAGTGTGCGTCTTATCATTGAGGTTGTCTTGTTAGGAAAATGAGTTAGGAGACAAAGTAACGGTGTTCCTACATGAAGTTAGTGAGTCTCTCTTAGATTAGAGTTGAATAGCGTCCTAGCTCATTCAGCAACAGAGACAATCACGATCTTAGCTCTTTTAGCAAGAAATGCATTGAAAACAGTGTGCGTCTTATCATTGAGGTTGTCTTGTTAGGAAAATGAGTTAGGAGACAAAGTAACGGTGTTCCTACATGAAGTTAGTGAGTCTCTCTTAGATTAGAGTTGAATAGCGTCCTAGCTCATTCAGCAACAGAGACAATCACGATCTTAGCTCTTTAACAAGAAATGCATTGAAAACAGTGTGCGTCCTATCATTGAGGTTGTCTTGTTAGGAAAATGAGTTAGGAGACAAAGTAACGGTGTTCCTACATGAAGTTAGTGAGTCTCTCTTAGATTAGAGTTGAATAGCGTCCTAGCTCATTCAGCAACAGAGACAATCACGATCTTAGCTCTTTTAGCAAGAAATGCATTGAAAACAGTGTGCGTCCTATCATTGAGGTTGTCTTGTTAGGAAAATGAGTTAGGAGACAAAGTAACGGTGTTCCTACATGCAGTTAGTGAGTCTCTCTTAGATTAGAGTTGAATAGCGTCCTAGCTCATTCAGCAACAGAGACAATCACGATCTTAGCTCTTTAACAAGAAATGCATTGAAAACAGTGTGCGTCCTATCATTGAGGTTGTCTTGTTAGGAAAATGAGTTAGGAGACAAAGTAACGGTGTTCCTACATGAAGTTAGTGAGTCTCTCTTAGATTAGAGTTGAATAGCGTCCTAGCTCATTCAGCAACAGAGACAATCACGATCTTAGCTCTTTTAGCAAGAAATGCATTGAAAACAGTGTGCGTCTTATCATTGAGGTTGTCTGGTTAGGAAAATGAGTTAGGAGACAAAGTAACGGTGTTCCTTCATGAAGTTAGTGAGTCTCTCTTAGATTAGAGTTAAATAGCGTCCTAGCTCATTCAGCAACAGAGACAATCACGATCTTAGCTCTTTTACCAAGAAATGCGTTGAAAACAGTGTGCGTCTTATCATTGAGGTTGTCTTGTTAGGAAAATGAGTTAGGAGACAAAGTAACGGTGTTCCTACATGAAGTTAGTGAGTCTCTCTTAGATTAGAGTTGAATAGCGTCCTAGCTCATTCAGCAACAGAGACAATCACGATCTTAGCTCTTTTAGCAAGAAATGCATTGAAAACAGTGTGCGTCTTATCATTGAGGTTGTCTGGTTAGGAAAATGAGTTAGGAGACAAAGTAACGGTGTTCCTACATGAAGTTAGTGAGTCTTTCTTAGATTAGAGTTGAATAGCGTCCTAGCTCATTCAGCAACAGAGACAATCACGATCTTAGCTCTTTTAGCAAGAAATGCATTGAAAACAGTGTGCGTCTTATCATTGAGGTTGTCTTGTTAGGAAAATGAGTTAGGAGACAAAGTAACGGTGTTCCTACATGAAGTTAGTGAGTCTCTCTTAGATTAGAGTTGAATAGCGTCCTAGCTCATTCAGCAACAGAGACAATCACGATCTTAGCTCTTTTAGCAAGAAATGCATTGAAAACAGTGTGCGTCTTATCATTGAGGTTGTCTTGTTAGGAAAATGAGTTAGGAGACAAAGTAACGGTGTTCCTACATGCAGTTAGTGAGTCTCTCTTAGATTAGAGTTAAATAGCGTCCTAGCTCATTCAGCAACAGAGACAATCACGATCTTAGCTCTTTTACCAGGAAATGCGTTGAAAACAGTGTGCGTCTTATCATTGAGGTTGTCTTGTTAGGAAAATGAGTTAGGAGACAAAGTAACGGTGTTCCTACATGAAGTTAGTGAGTCTCTCTTAGATTAGAGTTGAATAGCGTTCTAGCTCATTCAGCAACAGAGACAATCACGATCTTAGCTCTTTAACAAGAAATGCATTGAAAACAGTGTGCGTCTTATCATTGAGGTTGTCTTGTTAGGAAAATGAGTTAGGAGACAAAGTAACGGTGTTCCTACATGAAGTTAGTGAGTCTCTCTTAGATTAGAGTTGAATAGCGTCCTAGCTCATTCAGCAACAGAGACAATCACGATCTTAGCTCTTTTAGCAAGAAATGCATTGAAAACAGTGTGCGTCTTATCATTGAGGTTGTCTGGTTAGGAAAATGAGTTAGGAGACAAAGTAACGGTGTTCCTTCATGAAGTTAGTGAGTCTCTCTTAGATTAGAGTTAAATAGCGTCCTAGCTCATTCAGCAACAGAGACAATCACGATCTTAGCTCTTTTACCAAGAAATGCGTTGAAAACAGTGTGCGACTTATCATTGAGGTTGTCTGGTTAGGAAAATGAGTTAGGAGACAAAGTAACGGTGTTCCTACATGAAGTTAGTGAGTCTCTCTTAGATTAGAGTTGAATAGCGTCCTAGCTCATTCAGCAACAGAGACAATCACGATCTTAGCTCTTTAACAAGAAATGCATTGAAAACAGTGTGCGTCTTATCATTGAGGTTGTCTTGTTAGGAAAATGAGTTAGGAGACAAAGTAACGGTGTTCCTTCATGAAGTTAGTGAGTCTCTCTTAGATTAGAGTTGAATAGCGTCCTAGCTCATTCAGCAACAGAGACAATCACGATCTTAGCTCTTTAACAAGAAATGCATTGAAAACAGTGTGCGTCTTATCATTGAGGTTGTCTTGTTAGGAAAATGAGTTAGGAGACAAAGTAACGGTGTTCCTACATGAAGTTAGTGAGTCTCTCTTAGATTAGAGTTGAATAGCGTCCTAGCTAGTTCAGCAACAGAGACAATCACGATCTTAGCTCTTTTAGCAAGAAATGCATTGAAAACAGTGTGCGTCTTATCATTGAGGTTGTCTTGTTAGGAAAATGAGTTAGGAGACAAAGTAACGGTGTTCCTACATGAAGTTAGTGAATCTCTCTTAGATTAGAGTTGAATAGCGTCCTAGCTCATTCAGCAACAGAGACAATCACAATCTTAGCTCTTTTACCAAGAAATGCGTTGAAAACAGTGTGCGTCTTATCATTGAGGTTGTCTGGTTAGGAAAATGAGTTAGGAGACAAAGTAACGGTGTTCCTACATGAAGTTAGTGAGTCTCTCTTAGATTAGAGTTGAATAGCGTTCTAGCTCATTCAGCAACAGAGACAATCACGATTTTAGCTCTTTTAGTAAGAAATGCATTGAAAACAGTGTGCGTCTTATCATTGAGGTTGTCTTGTTAGGAAAATGAGTTAGGAGACAAAGTAACGGTGTTCCTACATGAAGTTAGTGAGTCTCTCCTAGATTAGAGTTGAATAGCGTCCTAGCTCATTCAGCAACAGAGACAATCACGATCTTAGCTCTTTTAGCAAGAAATGCATTGAAAACAGTGTGCGTCTTATCATTGAGGTTGTCTTGTTAGGAAAATGAGTTAGGAGACAAAGTAACGGTGTTCCTACATGAAGTTAGTGAGTCTCTCTTAGATTAGAGTTGAATAGCGTCCTAGCTCATTCAGCAACAGAGACAATCACGATCTTAGCTCTTTTAGCAAGAAATGCATTGAAAACAGTGTGCGTCTTATCATTGAGGTTGTCTGGTTAGGAAAATGAGTTAGGAGACAAAGTAACGGTGTTCCTTCATGAAGTTAGTGAGTCTCTCTTAGATTAGAGTTAAATAGCGTCCTAGCTCATTCAGCAACAGAGACAATCACGATCTTAGCTCTTTTACCAAGAAATGCGTTGAAAACAGTGTGCGTCTTATTATTGAGGTTGTCTTGTTAGGAAAATGAGTTAGGAGACAAAGTAACGGTGTTCCTACATGAAGTTAGTGAGTCTCTCTTAGATTAGAGTTGAATAGCGTCCTAGCTCATTCAGCAACAGAGACAATCACGATCTTAGCTCTTTTAGCAAGAAATGCATTGAAAACAGTGTGCGTCTTATCATTGAGGTTGTCTGGTTAGGAAAATGAGTTAGGAGACAAAGTAACGGTGTTCCTACATGAAGTTAGTGAGTCTTTCTTAGATTAGAGTTGGATAGCGTCCTAGCTCATTCAGCAACAGAGACAATCACGATCTTAGCTCTTTTAGCAAGAAATGCATTGAAAACAGTGTGCGTCTTATCATTGAGGTTGTCTTGTTAGGAAAATGAGTTAGGAGACAAAGTAACGGTGTTCCTTCATGAAGTTAGTGAGTCTCTCTTAGATTAGAGTTGAATAGCGTCCTAGCTCATTCAGCAACAGAGACAATCACGATCTTAGCTCTTTTAGCAAGAAATGCATTGAAAACAGTGTGCGTCTTATCATTGAGGTTTGTCTTGTTAGGAAAATGAGTTAGGAGACAAAGTAACGGTGTTCCTACATGCAGTTAGTGAGTCTCTCTTAGATTAGAGTTGAATAGTGTCCTAGCTCATTCAGCAACAGAGACAATCACGATCTTAGCTCTTTTAGCAAGAAATGCATTGAAAACAGTGTGCGTCTTATCATTGAGGTTGTCTTGTTAGGAAAATGAGTTAGGAGACAAAGTAACGGTGTTCCTACATGAAGTTAGTGAGTCTCTCCTAGATTAGAGTTGAATAGCGTCCTAGCTCATTCAGCAACAGAGACAATCACGATCTTAGCTCTTTTAGCAAGAAATACATTGAAAACAGTGTGCGTCTTATCATTGAGGTTGTCTTGTTAGGAAAATGAGTTAGGAGACAAAGTAACGGTGTTCCTACATGAAGTTAGTGAGTCTCTCTTAGATTAGAGTTGAATAGCGTCCTAGCTCATTCAGCAACAGAGACAATCACGATCTTAGCTCTTTAACAAGAAATGCATTGAAAACAGTGTGCGTCCTATCATTGAGGTTGTCTTGTTAGGAAAATGAGTTAGGAGACAAAGTAACGGTGTTCCTACATGAAGTTAGTGAGTCTCTCTTAGATTAGAGTTGAATAGCGTCCTAGCTCATTCAGCAACAGAGACAATCACGATCTTAGCTCTTTTAGCAAGAAATGCATTGAAAACAGTGTGCGTCTTATCATTGAGGTTGTCTGGTTAGGAAAATGAGTTAGGAGACAAAGTAACGGTGTTCCTTCATGAAGTTAGTGAGTCTCTCTTAGATTAGAGTTAAATAGCGTCCTAGCTCATTCAGCAACAGAGACAATCACGATCTTAGCTCTTTTACCAAGAAATGCGTTGAAAACAGTGTGCGTCTTATCATTGAGGTTGTCTTGTTAGGAAAATGAGTTAGGAGACAAAGTAACGGTGTTCCTACATGAAGTTAGTGAGTCTCTCTTAGATTAGAGTTGAATAGCGTCCTAGCTCATTCAGCAACAGAGACAATCACGATCTTAGCTCTTTTAGCAAGAAATGCATTGAAAACAGTGTGCGTCTTATCATTGAGGTTGTCTGGTTAGGAAAATGAGTTAGGAGACAAAGTAACGGTGTTCCTACATGAAGTTAGTGAGTCTTTCTTAGATTAGAGTTGAATAGCGTCCTAGCTCATTCAGCAACAGAGACAATCACGATCTTAGCTCTTTTAGCAAGAAATGCATTGAAAACAGTGTGCGTCTTATCATTGAGGTTGTCTTGTTAGGAAAATGAGTTAGGAGACAAAGTAACGGTGTTCCTACATGAAGTTAGTGAGTCTCTCTTAGATTAGAGTTGAATAGCGTCCTAGCTCATTCAGCAACAGAGACAATCACGATCTTAGCTCTTTTAGCAAGAAATGCATTGAAAACAGTGTGCGTCTTATCATTGAGGTTGTCTTGTTAGGAAAATGAGTTAGGAGACAAAGTAACGGTGTTCCTACATGCAGTTAGTGAGTCTCTCTTAGATTAGAGTTAAATAGCGTCCTAGCTCATTCAGCAACAGAGACAATCACGATCTTAGCTCTTTTACCAGGAAATGCGTTGAAAACAGTGTGCGTCTTATCATTGAGGTTGTCTTGTTAGGAAAATGAGTTAGGAGACAAAGTAACGGTGTTCCTACATGAAGTTAGTGAGTCTCTCTTAGATTAGAGTTGAATAGCGTTCTAGCTCATTCAGCAACAGAGACAATCACGATCTTAGCTCTTTAACAAGAAATGCATTGAAAACAGTGTGCGTCTTATCATTGAGGTTGTCTTGTTAGGAAAATGAGTTAGGAGACAAAGTAACGGTGTTCCTACATGAAGTTAGTGAGTCTCTCTTAGATTAGAGTTGAATAGCGTCCTAGCTCATTCAGCAACAGAGACAATCACGATCTTAGCTCTTTTAGCAAGAAATGCATTGAAAACAGTGTGCGTCTTATCATTGAGGTTGTTTTGTTAGGAAAATGAGTTAGGAGACAAAGTAACGGTGTTCCTACATGAAGTTAGTGAGTCTCTCCTAGATTAGAGTTGAATAGCGTCCAAGCTCATTCAGCAACAGAGACAATCACAATCTTAGCTCTTTTAGCAAGAAATGCATTGAAAACAGTGTGCGTCTTATCATTGAGGTTGTCTTGTTAGGAAAATGAGTTAGGAGACAAAGTAACGGTGTTCCTACATGAAGTTAGTGAGTCTCTCCTAGATTAGAGTTGAATAGCGTCCTAGCTCATTCAGCAACAGAGACAATCACGATCTTAGCTCTTTTAGCAAGAAATGCATTGAAAACAGTGTGCGTCTTATCATTGAGGTTGTCTTGTTAGGAAAATGAGTTAGGAGACAAAGTAACGGTGTTCCTACATGAAGTTAGTGAGTCTCTCTTAGATTAGAGTTGAATAGCGTCCTAGCTCATTCAGCAACAGAGGCAATCACGATCTTAGCTCTTTTAGCAAGAAATGCATTGAAAACAGTGTGCGTCTTATCATTGAGGTTGTCTGGTTAGGAAAATGAGTTAGGAGACAAAGTAACGGTGTTCCTTCATGAAGTTAGTGAGTCTCTCTTAGATTAGAGTTAAATAGCGTCCTAGCTCATTAAGCAACAGAGACAATCACGATCTTAGCTCTTTTACCAAGAAATGCGTTGAAAACAGTGTGCGTCTTATCATTGAGGTTGTCTGGTTAGGAAAATGAGTTAGGAGACAAAGTAACGGTGTTCCTTCATGAAGTTAGTGAGTCTCTCTTAGATTAGAGTTAAATAGCGTCCTAGCTCATTCAGCAACAGAGACAATCACGATCTTAGCTCTTTTACCAAGAAATGCGTTGAAAACAGTGTGCGACTTATCATTGAGGTTGTCTGGTTAGGAAAATGAGTTAGGAGACAAAGTAACGGTGTTCCTACATGAAGTTAGTGAGTCTCTCTTAGATTAGAGTTGAATAGCGTCCTAGCTCATTCAGCAACAGAGACAATCACGATCTTAGCTCTTTAACAAGAAATGCATTGAAAACAGTGTGCGTCTTATCATTGAGGTTGTCTTGTTAGGAAAATGAGTTAGGAGACAAAGTAACGGTGTTCCTTCATGAAGTTAGTGAGTCTCTCTTAGATTAGAGTTGAATAGCGTCCTAGCTCATTCAGCAACAGAGACAATCACGATCTTAGCTCTTTAACAAGAAATGCATTGAAAACAGTGTGCGTCTTATCATTGAGGTTGTCTTGTTAGGAAAATGAGTTAGGAGACAAAGTAACGGTGTTCCTACATGAAGTTAGTGAGTCTCTCTTAGATTAGAGTTGAATAGCGTCCTAGCTAGTTCAGCAACAGAGACAATCACGATCTTAGCTCTTTTAGCAAGAAATGCATTGAAAACAGTGTGCGTCTTATCATTGAGGTTGTCTTGTTAGGAAAATGAGTTAGGAGACAAAGTAACGGTGTTCCTACATGAAGTTAGTGAATCTCTCTTAGATTAGAGTTGAATAGCGTCCTAGCTCATTCAGCAACAGAGACAATCACAATCTTAGCTCTTTTACCAAGAAATGCGTTGAAAACAGTGTGCGTCTTATCATTGAGGTTGTCTGGTTAGGAAAATGAGTTAGGAGACAAAGTAACGGTGTTCCTACATGAAGTTAGTGAGTCTCTCTTAGATTAGAGTTGAATAGCGTTCTAGCTCATTCAGCAACAGAGACAATCACGATTTTAGCTCTTTTAGTAAGAAATGCATTGAAAACAGTGTGCGTCTTATCATTGAGGTTGTCTTGTTAGGAAAATGAGTTAGGAGACAAAGTAACGGTGTTCCTACATGAAGTTAGTGAGTCTCTCCTAGATTAGAGTTGAATAGCGTCCTAGCTCATTCAGCAACAGAGACAATCACGATCTTAGCTCTTTTAGCAAGAAATGCATTGAAAACAGTGTGCGTCTTATCATTGAGGTTGTCTTGTTAGGAAAATGAGTTAGGAGACAAAGTAACGGTGTTCCTACATGAAGTTAGTGAGTCTCTCTTAGATTAGAGTTGAATAGCGTCCTAGCTCATTCAGCAACAGAGACAATCACGATCTTAGCTCTTTTAGTAAGAAATGCATTGAAAACAGTGTGCGTCTTATCATTGAGGTTGTCTGGTTAGGAAAATGAGTTAGGAGACAAAGTAACGGTTAGGAAAATGCGTTGAAAACAGTTAGGAAAATGAGTTAGGAGACAAAGTAACGGTGTTCCTTCATGAAGTTAGTGAGTCTCTCTTAGATTAGAGTTAAATAGCGTCCTAGCTCATTCAGCAACAGAGACAATCACGATCTTAGCTCTTTTACCAGGAAATGCGTTGAAAACAGTGTGCGTCTTATCATTGAGGTTGTCTAGTTAGGAAAATGAGTTAGGAGACAAAGTAACGGTGTTCCTACATGAAGTTAGTGAGTCTCTCTTAGATTAGAGTTGAATAGCGTCCTAGCTCATTCAGCAACAGAGACAATCACGATCTTAGCTCTTTAACAAGAAATGCATTGAAAACAGTGTGCGTCTTATCATTGAGGTTGTCTTGTTAGGAAAATGAGTTAGGAGACAAAGTAACGGTGTTCCTACATGAAGTTAGTGAGTCTCTCTTAGATTAGAGTTGAATAGCGTCCTAGCTCATTCAGCAACAGAGACAATCACGATCTTAGCTCTTTTAGCAAGAAATGCATTGAAAACAGTGTGCGTCTTATCATTGAGGTTGTCTGGTTAGGAAAATGAGTTAGGAGACAAAGTAACGGTGTTCCTTCATGAAGTTAGTGAGTCTCTCTTAGATTAGAGTTAAATAGCGTCCTAGCTCATTCAGCAACAGAGACAATCACGATCTTAGCTCTTTTACCAAGAAATGCGTTGAAAACAGTGTGCGACTTATCATTGAGGTTGTCTGGTTAGGAAAATGAGTTAGGAGACAAAGTAACGGTGTTCCTACATGAAGTTAGTGAGTCTCTCTTAGATTAGAGTTGAATAGCGTCCTAGCTCATTCAGCAACAGAGACAATCACGATCTTAGCTCTTTAACAAGAAATGCATTGAAAACAGTGTGCGTCTTATCATTGAGGTTGTCTTGTTAGGAAAATGAGTTAGGAGACAAAGTAACGGTGTTCCTACATGAAGTTAGTGAGTCTCTCTTAGATTAGAGTTGAATAGCGTCCTAGCTAGTTCAGCAACAGAGACAATCACGATCTTAGCTCTTTTAGCAAGAAATGCATTGAAAACAGTGTGCGTCTTATCATTGAGGTTGTCTTGTTAGGAAAATGAGTTAGGAGACAAAGTAACGGTGTTCCTACATGAAGTTAGTGAGTCTCTCCTAGATTAGAGTTGAATAGCGTCCTAGCTCATTCAGCAACAGAGACAATCACGATCTTAGCTCTTTTAGCAAGAAATGCATTGAAAACAGTGTGCGTCTTATCATTGAGGTTGTCTTGTTAGGAAAATGAGTTAGGAGACAAAGTAACGGTGTTCCTACATGAAGTTAGTGAGTCTCTCTTAGATTAGAGTTGAATAGCGTCCTAGCTCATTCAGCAACAGAGACAATCACGATCTTAGCTCTTTTAGTAAGAAATGCATTGAAAACAGTGTGCGTCTTATCATTGAGGTTGTCTGGTTAGGAAAATGAGTTAGGAGACAAAGTAACGGTTAGGAAAATGCGTTGAAAACAGTTAGGAAAATGAGTTAGGAGACAAAGTAACGGTGTTCCTTCATGAAGTTAGTGAGTCTCTCTTAGATTAGAGTTAAATAGCGTCCTAGCTCATTCAGCAACAGAGACAATCACGATCTTAGCTCTTTTACCAGGAAATGCGTTGAAAACAGTGTGCGTCTTATCATTGAGGTTGTCTAGTTAGGAAAATGAGTTAGGAGACAAAGTAACGGTGTTCCTACATGAAGTTAGTGAGTCTCTCTTAGATTAGAGTTGAATAGCGTCCTAGCTCATTCAGCAACAGAGACAATCACGATCTTAGCTCTTTAACAAGAAATGCATTGAAAACAGTGTGCGTCTTATCATTGAGGTTGTCTTGTTAGGAAAATGAGTTAGGAGACAAAGTAACGGTGTTCCTACATGAAGTTAGTGAGTCTCTCTTAGATTAGAGTTGAATAGCGTCCTAGCTCATTCAGCAACAGAGACAATCACGATCTTAGCTCTTTTAGCAAGAAATGCATTGAAAACAGTGTGCGTCTTATCATTGAGGTTGTCTGGTTAGGAAAATGAGTTAGGAGACAAAGTAACGGTGTTCCTTCATGAAGTTAGTGAGTCTCTCTTAGATTAGAGTTAAATAGCGTCCTAGCTCATTCAGCAACAGAGACAATCACGATCTTAGCTCTTTTACCAAGAAATGCGTTGAAAACAGTGTGCGACTTATCATTGAGGTTGTCTGGTTAGGAAAATGAGTTAGGAGACAAAGTAACGGTGTTCCTACATGAAGTTAGTGAGTCTCTCTTAGATTAGAGTTGAATAGCGTCCTAGCTCATTCAGCAACAGAGACAATCACGATCTTAGCTCTTTAACAAGAAATGCATTGAAAACAGTGTGCGTCTTATCATTGAGGTTGTCTTGTTAGGAAAATGAGTTAGGAGACAAAGTAACGGTGTTCCTACATGAAGTTAGTGAGTCTCTCTTAGATTAGAGTTGAATAGCGTCCTAGCTAGTTCAGCAACAGAGACAATCACGATCTTAGCTCTTTTAGCAAGAAATGCATTGAAAACAGTGTGCGTCTTATCATTGAGGTTGTCTTGTTAGGAAAATGAGTTAGGAGACAAAGTAACGGTGTTCCTACATGAAGTTAGTGAATCTCTCTTAGATTAGAGTTGAATAGCGTCCTAGCTCATTCAGCAACAGAGACAATCACAATCTTAGCTCTTTTACCAAGAAATGCGTTGAAAACAGTGTGCGTCTTATCATTGAGGTTGTCTGGTTAGGAAAATGAGTTAGGAGACAAAGTAACGGTGTTCCTACATGAAGTTAGTGAGTCTCTCTTAGATTAGAGTTGAATAGCGTTCTAGCTCATTCAGCAACAGAGACAATCACGATCTTAGCTCTTTTAGTAAGAAATGCATTGAAAACAGTGTGCGTCTTATCATTGAGGTTGTCTTGTTAGGAAAATGAGTTAGGAGACAAAGTAATGGTGTTCCTACATGAAGTTAGTGAGTCTCTCCTAGATTAGAGTTGAATAGCGTCCTAGCTCATTCAGCAACAGAGACAATCACGATCTTAGCTCTTTTAGCAAGAAATGCATTGAAAACAGTGTGCGTCTTATCATTGAGGTTGTCTTGTTAGGAAAATGAGTTAGGAGACAAAGTAACGGTGTTCCTACATGAAGTTAGTGAGTCTCTCCTAGATTAGAGTTGAATAGCGTCCTAGCTCATTCAGCAACAGAGACAATCACGATCTTAGCTCTTTTAGCAAGAAATGCATTGAAAACAGTGTGCGTCTTATCATTGAGGTTGTCTTGTTAGGAAAATGAGTTAGGAGACAAAGTAACGGTGTTCCTACATGAAGTTAGTGAGTCTCTCTTAGATTAGAGTTGAATAGCGTCCTAGCTCATTCAGCAACAGAGACAATCACGATCTTAGCCCTTTTAGCAAGAAATGCATTGAAAACAGTGTGCGTCTTATCATTGAGGTTGTCTGGTTAGGAAAATGAGTTAGGAGACAAAGTAACGGTGTTCCTACATGAAGTTAGTGAGTCTCTCTTAGATTAGAGTTGAATAGCGTTCTAGCTCATTCAGCAACAGAGACAATCACGATCTTAGCTCTTTTAGTAAGAAATGCATTGAAAACAGTGTGCGTCTTATCATTGAGGTTGTCTTGTTAGGAAAATGAGTTAGGAGACAAAGTAATGGTGTTCCTACATGAAGTTAGTGAGTCTCTCCTAGATTAGAGTTGAATAGCGTCCTAGCTCATTCAGCAACAGAGACAATCACGATCTTAGCTCTTTTAGCAAGAAATGCATTGAAAACAGTGTGCGTCTTATCATTGAGGTTGTCTTGTTAGGAAAATGAGTTAGGAGACAAAGTAACGGTGTTCCTACATGAAGTTAGTGAGTCTCTCCTAGATTAGAGTTGAATAGCGTCCTAGCTCATTCAGCAACAGAGACAATCACGATCTTAGCTCTTTTAGCAAGAAATGCATTGAAAACAGTGTGCGTCTTATCATTGAGGTTGTCTTGTTAGGAAAATGAGTTAGGAGACAAAGTAACGGTGTTCCTACATGAAGTTAGTGAGTCTCTCTTAGATTAGAGTTGAATAGCGTCCTAGCTCATTCAGCAACAGAGACAATCACGATCTTAGCCCTTTTAGCAAGAAATGCATTGAAAACAGTGTGCGTCTTATCATTGAGGTTGTCTTGTTAGGAAAATGAATAAGGAGACAAAGTAATGGTGTTCCTACATGAAGTTAGTGAGTCTCTCCTAGATTAGAGTTGAATAGCGTCCAAGCTCATTCAGCAACAGAGACAATCACGATCTTAGCTCTTTTAGCAAGAAATGCATTGAAAACAGTGTGCGTCTTATCATTGAGGTTGTTTTGTTAGGAAAATGAGTTAGGAGACAAAGTAACGGTGTTCCTACATGAAGTTAGTGAGTCTCTCCTAGATTAGAGTTGAATAGCGTCCAAGCTCATTCAGCAACAGAGACAATCACAATCTTAGCTCTTTTAGCAAGAAATGCATTGAAAACAGTGTGCGTCTTATCATTGAGGTTGTCTTGTTAGGAAAATGAGTTAGGAGACAAAGTAACGGTGTTCCTACATGAAGTTAGTGAGTCTCTCCTAGATTAGAGTTGAATAGCGTCCTAGCTCATTCAGCAACAGAGACAATCACGATCTTAGCTCTTTTAGCAAGAAATGCATTGAAAACAGTGTGCGTCTTATCATTGAGGTTGTCTTGTTAGGAAAATGAGTTAGGAGACAAAGTAACGGTGTTCCTACATGAAGTTAGTGAGTCTCTCTTAGATTAGAGTTGAATAGCGTCCTAGCTCATTCAGCAACAGAGACAATCACGATCTTAGCTCTTTTAGCAAGAAATGCATTGAAAACAGTGTGCGTCCTATCATTGAGGTTGTCTGGTTAGGAAAATGAGTTAGGAGACAAAGTAACGGTGTTCCTTCATGAAGTTAGTGAGTCTCTCTTAGATTAGAGTTGAATAGCGTCCTAGCTCATTCAGCAACAGAGACAATCACGATCTTAGCTCTTTTAGCAAGAAATGCATTGAAAACAGTGTGCGTCTTATCATTGAGGTTGTCTTGTTAGGAAAATGAGTTAGGAGACAAAGTAACGGTGTTCCTACATGAAGTTAGTGAGTCTCTCCTAGATTAGAGTTGAATAGCGTCCTAGCTCATTCAGCAACAGAGACAATCACGATCTTAGCTCTTTTAGCAAGAAATGCATTGAAAACAGTTTGCGTCTTATCATTGAGGTTGTCTTGTTAGGAAAATGAGTTAGGAGACAAAGTAACGGTGTTCCTACATGAATTTAGTGAGTCTCTCTTAGATTAGAGTTGAATAGCGTCCTAGCTCATTCAGCAACAGAGACAATCACGATCTTAGTTCCTACATGAAGTTAGTGAGTCTCTCCTAGATTAGAGTTGAATAGCGTCCTAGCTCATTCAGCAACAGAGACAATCACGATCTTAGCTCTTTTAGCAAGAAATGCATTGAAAACAGTGTGCGTCTTATCATTGAGGTTGTCTTGTTAGGAAAATGAGTTAGGAGACAAAGTAACGGTGTTCCTACATGAAGTTAGTGAGTCTCTCCTAGATTAGAGTTGAATAGCGTCCTAGCTCATTCAGCAACAGAGACAATCACGATCTTAGCTCTTTTAGCAAGAAATGCATTGAAAACAGTGTGCGTCTTATCATTGAGGTTGTCTTGTTAGGAAAATGAGTTAGGAGACAAAGTAACGGTGTTCCTACATGAAGTTAGTGAGTCTCTCTTAGATTAGAGTTGAATAGCGTCCTAGCTCATTCAGCAACAGAGACAATCACGATCTTAGCTCTTTTAGCAAGAAATGCATTGAAAACAGTGTGCGTCTTATCATTGAGGTTGTCTTGTTAGGAAAATGAGTTAGGAGACAAAGTAACGGTGTTCCTACATGAAGTTAGTGAGTCTCTCTTAGATTAGAGTTGAATAGCGTCCTAGCTCATTCAGCAACAGAGACAATCACGATCTTAGCCCTTTTAGCAAGAAATGCATTGAAAACAGTGTGCGTCTTATCATTGAGGTTGTCTTGTTAGGAAAATGAATAAGGAGACAAAGTAATGGTGTTCCTACATGAAGTTAGTGAGTCTCTCCTAGATTAGAGTTAAATAGCGTCCAAGCTCATTCAGCAACAGAAACAATCACGATCTTAGCTCTTTTAGCAAGAAATGCATTGAAAACAGTGTGCGTCTTATCATTGAGGTTGTTTTGTTAGGAAAATGAGTTAGGAGACAAAGTAACGGTGTTCCTACATGAAGTTAGTGAGTCTCTCCTAGATTAGAGTTGAATAGCGTCCAAGCTCATTCAGCAACAGAGACAATCACAATCTTAGCTCTTTTAGCAAGAAATGCATTGAAAACAGTGTGCGTCTTATCATTGAGGTTGTCTTGTTAGGAAAATGAGTTAGGAGACAAAGTAACGGTGTTCCTACATGAAGTTAGTGAGTCTCTCTTAGATTAGAGTTGAATAGCGTCCTAGCTCATTCAGCAACAGAGACAATCATGATCTTAGCTCTTTAACAAGAAATGCATTGAAAACAGTGTGCGTCTTATCATTGAGGTTGTCTTGTTAGGAAAATGAGTTAGGAGACAAAGTAACGGTGTTCCTACATGAAGTTAGTGAGTCTCTCTTAGATTAGAGTTGAATAGCGTCCTAGCTCATTCAGCAACAGAGACAATCACGATCTTAGCTCTTTTAGCAAGAAATGCATTGAAAACAGTGTGCGTCTTATCATTGAGGTTGTTTTGTTAGGAAAATGAGTTAGGAGACAAAGTAACGGTGTTCCTACATGAAGTTAGTGAGTCTCTCCTAGATTAGAGTTGAATAGCGTCCAAGCTCATTCAGCAACAGAGACAATCACAATCTTAGCTCTTTTAGCAAGAAATGCATTGAAAACAGTGTGCGTCTTATCATTGAGGTTGTCTTGTTAGGAAAATGAGTTAGGAGACAAAGTAACGGTGTTCCTACATGAAGTTAGTGAGTCTCTCTTAGATTAGAGTTGAATAGCGTCCTAGCTCATTCAGCAACAGAGACAATCACAATCTTAGCTCTTTTAGCAAGAAATGCATTGAAAACAGTGTGCGTCTTATCATTGAGGTTGTCTTGTTAGGAAAATGAGTTAGGAGACAAAGTAACGGTGTTCCTACATGAAGTTAGTGAGTCTCTCTTAGATTAGAGTTGAATAGCGTCCTAGCTCATTCAGCAACAGAGACAATCACGATCTTAGCTCTTTTAGCAAGAAATGCATTGAAAACAGTGTGCGTCTTATCATTGAGGTTGTCTGGTTAGGAAAATGAGTTAGGAGACAAAGTAACGGTGTTCCTACATGAAGTTAGTGAGTCTTTCTTAGATTAGAGTTGGATAGCGTCCTAGCTCATTCAGCAACAGAGACAATCACGATCTTAGCTCTTTTAGCAAGAAATGCATTGAAAACAGTGTGCGTCTTATCATTGAGGTTGTCTGGTTAGGAAAATGAGTTAGGAGACAAAGTAACGGTGTTCCTACATGAAGTTAGTGAGTCTCTCATAGATTAGAGTTGGATAGCGTCCTAGCTCATTCAGCAACAGAGACAATCACGATCTTAGCTCTTTTAGCAAGAAATGCATTGAAAACAGTGTGCGTCTTATCATTGAGGTTGTCTTGTTAGGAAAATGAGTTAGGAGACAAAGTAACGGTGTTCCTACATGAAGTTAGCGAGTCTCTCTTAGATTAGAGTTGAATAGCGTCCTAGCTCATTCAGCAACAGAGACAATCACGATCTTAGCTCTTTTAGCAAGAAATGCATTGAAAACAGTGTGCGTCTTATCATTGAGGTTGTCTGGTTAGGAAAATGAGTTAGGAGACAAAGTAACGGTGTTCCTACATGAAGTTAGTGAGTCTCTCTTAGATTAGAGTTGAATAGCGTCCTAGCTCATTCAGCAACAGAGACAATCACGATCTTAGCTCTTTTAGCAAGAAATACATTGAAAACAGTGTGCGTCTTATCATTGAGGTTGTTTTGTTAGGAAAATGAGTTAGGAGACAAAGTAACGGTGTTCCTACATGAAGTTAGTGAGTCTCTCCTAGATTAGAGTTGAATAGCGTCCTAGCTCATTCAGCAACAGAGACAATCACAATCTTAGCTCTTTTAGCAAGAAATGCATTGAAAACAGTGTGCGTCTTATCATTGAGGTTGTTTTGTTAGGAAAATGAGTTAGGAGACAAAGTAACGGTGTTCCTACATGAAGTTAGTGAGTCTCTCCTAGATTAGAGTTGAATAGCGTCCTAGCTTATTCAGCAACAGAGACAATCACAATCTTAGCTCTTTTAGCAAGAAATGCATTGAAAACAGTGTGCGTCTTATCATTGAGGTTGTCTTGTTAGGAAAATGAGTTAGGAGACAAAGTAACGGTGTTCCTACATGAAGTTAGTGAGTCTCTCTTAGATTAGAGTTGAATAGCGTCCTAGCTCATTCAGCAACAGAGACAATCACAATCTTAGCTCTTTTAGCAAGAAATGCATTGAAAACAGTGTGCGTCTTATCATTGAGGTTGTCTTGTTAGGAAAATGAGTTAGGAGACAAAGTAACGGTGTTCCTACATGAAGTTAGTGAGTCTCTCTTAGATTAGAGTTGAATAGCGTCCTAGCTCATTCAGCAACAGAGACAATCACGATCTTAGCTCTTTTAGCAAGAAATGCATTGAAAACAGTGTGCGTCTTATCATTGAGGTTGTCTGGTTAGGAAAATGAGTTAGGAGACAAAGTAACGGTGTTCCTACATGAAGTTAGTGAGTCTTTCTTAGATTAGAGTTGGATAGCGTCCTAGCTCATTCAGCAACAGAGACAATCACGATCTTAGCTCTTTTAGCAAGAAATGCATTGAAAACAGTGTGCGTCTTATCATTGAGGTTGTCTGGTTAGGAAAATGAGTTAGGAGACAAAGTAACGGTGTTCCTACATGAAGTTAGTGAGTCTCTCATAGATTAGAGTTGGATAGCGTCCTAGCTCATTCAGCAACAGAGACAATCACGATCTTAGCTCTTTTAGCAAGAAATGCATTGAAAACAGTGTGCGTCTTATCATTGAGGTTGTCTTGTTAGGAAAATGAGTTAGGAGACAAAGTAACGGTGTTCCTACATGAAGTTAGCGAGTCTCTCTTAGATTAGAGTTGAATAGCGTCCTAGCTCATTCAGCAACAGAGACAATCACGATCTTAGCTCTTTTAGCAAGAAATGCATTGAAAACAGTGTGCGTCTTATCATTGAGGTTGTCTGGTTAGGAAAATGAGTTAGGAGACAAAGTAACGGTGTTCCTACATGAAGTTAGTGAGTCTCTCTTAGATTAGAGTTGAATAGCGTCCTAGCTCATTCAGCAACAGAGACAATCACGATCTTAGCTCTTTTAGCAAGAAATACATTGAAAACAGTGTGCGTCTTATCATTGAGGTTGTTTTGTTAGGAAAATGAGTTAGGAGACAAAGTAACGGTGTTCCTACATGAAGTTAGTGAGTCTCTCCTAGATTAGAGTTGAATAGCGTCCTAGCTCATTCAGCAACAGAGACAATCACAATCTTAGCTCTTTTAGCAAGAAATGCATTGAAAACAGTGTGCGTCTTATCATTGAGGTTGTTTTGTTAGGAAAATGAGTTAGGAGACAAAGTAACGGTGTTCCTACATGAAGTTAGTGAGTCTCTCCTAGATTAGAGTTGAATAGCGTCCTAGCTTATTCAGCAACAGAGACAATCACAATCTTAGCTCTTTTAGCAAGAAATGCATTGAAAACAGTGTGCGTCTTATCATTGAGGTTGTCTTGTTAGGAAAATGAGTTAGGAGACAAAGTAACGGTGTTCCTACATGAAGTTAGTGAGTCTCTCTTAGATTAGAGTTGAATAGCGTCCTAGCTCATTCAGCAACAGAGACAATCACGATCTTAGCTCTTTTAGCAAGAAATGCATTGAAAACAGTGTGCGTCTTATCATTGAGGTTGTCTGGTTAGGAAAATGAGTTAGGAGACAAAGTAACGGTGTTCCTTCATGAAGTTAGTGAGTCTCTCTTAGATTAGAGTTGAATAGCGTCCTAGCTCATTCAGCAACAGAGACAATCACGATCTTAGCTCTTTTAGCAAGAAATGCATTGAAAACAGTGTGCGTCTTATCATTGAGGTTGTCTTGTTAGGAAAATGAGTTAGGAGACAAAGTAACGGTGTTCCTACATGAAGTTAGTGAGTCTCTCCTAGATTAGAGTTGAATAGCGTCCTAGCTCATTCAGCAACAGAGACAATCACGATCTTAGCTCTTTTAGCAAGAAATGCATTGAAAACAGTTTGCGTCTTATCATTGAGGTTGTCTTGTTAGGAAAATGAGTTAGGAGACAAAGTAACGGTGTTCCTACATGAATTTAGTGAGTCTCTCTTAGATTAGAGTTGAATAGCGTCCTAGCTCATTCAGCAACAGAGACAATCACGATCTTAGTTCCTACATGAAGTTAGTGAGTCTCTCCTAGATTAGAGTTGAATAGCGTCCTAGCTCATTCAGCAACAGAGACAATCACGATCTTAGCTCTTTTAGCAAGAAATGCATTGAAAACAGTGTGCGTCTTATCATTGAGGTTGTCTTGTTAGGAAAATGAGTTAGGAGACAAAGTAACGGTGTTCCTACATGAATTTAGTGAGTCTCTCTTAGATTAGAGTTGAATAGCGTCCTAGCTCATTCAGCAACAGAGACAATCACGATCTTAGTTCCTACATGAAGTTAGTGAGTCTCTCCTAGATTAGAGTTGAATAGCGTCCTAGCTCATTCAGCAACAGAGACAATCACGATCTTAGCTCTTTTAGCAAGAAATGCATTGAAAACAGTGTGCGTCTTATTATTGAGGTTGTCTTGTTAGGAAAATGAGTTAGGAGACAAAGTAATGGTGTTCCTACATGAAGTTAGTGAGTCTTTCCTAGATTAGAGTTGAATAGCGTCCTAGCTCATTCAGCAACAGAGACAATCACAATTTTAGCTCTTTTAGCAAGAAATGCATTGAAAACAGTGTGCGTCTTATCATTGAGGTTGTCTTGTTAGGAAAATGAGTTAGGAGACAAAGTAACGGTGTTCCTACATGAAGTTAGTGAGTCTCTCTTAGATTAGAGTTGAATAGCGTCCTAGCTCATTCAGCAACAGAGACAATCACGATCTTAGCTCTTTTAGCAAGAAATGCATTGAAAACAGTGTGCGTCTTATCATTGAGGTTGTTTTGTTAGGAAAATGAGTTAGGAGACAAAGTAACGGTGTTCCTACATGAAGTTAGTGAGTCTCTCCTAGATTAGAGTTGAATAGCGTCCAAGCTCATTCAGCAACAGAGACAATCACAATCTTAGCTCTTTTAGCAAGAAATGCATTGAAAACAGTGTGCGTCTTATCATTGAGGTTGTCTTGTTAGGAAAATGAGTTAGGAGACAAAGTAACGGTGTTCCTACATGAAGTTAGTGAGTCTCTCTTAGATTAGAGTTGAATAGCGTCCTAGCTCATTCAGCAACAGAGACAATCATGATCTTAGCTCTTTAACAAGAAATGCATTGAAAACAGTGTGCGTCTTATCATTGAGGTTGTCTTGTTAGGAAAATGAGTTAGGAGACAAAGTAACGGTGTTCCTACATGAAGTTAGTGAGTCTCTCTTAGATTAGAGTTGAATAGCGTCCTAGCTCATTCAGCAACAGAGACAATCACGATCTTAGCTCTTTTAGCAAGAAATGCATTGAAAACAGTGTGCGTCTTATCATTGAGGTTGTTTTGTTAGGAAAATGAGTTAGGAGACAAAGTAACGGTGTTCCTACATGAAGTTAGTGAGTCTCTCCTAGATTAGAGTTGAATAGCGTCCAAGCTCATTCAGCAACAGAGACAATCACAATCTTAGCTCTTTTAGCAAGAAATGCATTGAAAACAGTGTGCGTCTTATCATTGAGGTTGTCTTGTTAGGAAAATGAGTTAGGAGACAAAGTAACGGTGTTCCTACATGAAGTTAGTGAGTCTCTCTTAGATTAGAGTTGAATAGCGTCCTAGCTCATTCAGCAACAGAGACAATCATGATCTTAGCTCTTTAACAAGAAATGCATTGAAAACAGTGTGCGTCTTATCATTGAGGTTGTCTTGTTAGGAAAATGAGTTAGGAGACAAAGTAACGGTGTTCCTACATGAAGTTAGTGAGTCTCTCTTAGATTAGAGTTAAATAGCGTCCTAGCTCATTCAGCAACAGAGACAATCACGATCTTAGCTCTTTTACCAAGAAATGCGTTGAAAACAGTGTGCGTCTTATCATTGAGGTTGTCTGGTTAGGAAAATGAGTTAGGAGACAAAGTAACGGTGTTCCTACATGAAGTTAGTGAGTCTCTCTTAGATTAGAGTTGAATAGCGTCCTAGCTCATTCAGCAACAGAGACAATCACGATCTTAGCTCTTTTAGCAAGAAATGCATTGAAAACAGTGTGCGTCTTATCATTGAGGTTGTCTGGTTAGGAAAATGAGTTAGGAGACAAAGTAACGGTGTTCCTACATGAAGTTAGTGAGTCTCTCTTAGATTAGAGTTGAATAGCGTCCTAGCTCATTCAGCAACAGAGACAATCACGATCTTAGCTCTTTTAGCAAGAAATACATTGAAAACAGTGTGCGTCTTATCATTGAGGTTGTTTTGTTAGGAAAATGAGTTAGGAGACAAAGTAACGGTGTTCCTACATGAAGTTAGTGAGTCTCTCCTAGATTAGAGTTGAATAGCGTCCTAGCTCATTCAGCAACAGAGACAATCACAATCTTAGCTCTTTTAGCAAGAAATGCATTGAAAACAGTGTGCGTCTTATCATTGAGGTTGTTTTGTTAGGAAAATGAGTTAGGAGACAAAGTAACGGTGTTCCTACATGAAGTTAGTGAGTCTCTCCTAGATTAGAGTTGAATAGCGTCCTAGCTTATTCAGCAACAGAGACAATCACAATCTTAGCTCTTTTAGCAAGAAATGCATTGAAAACAGTGTGCGTCTTATCATTGAGGTTGTCTTGTTAGGAAAATGAGTTAGGAGACAAAGTAACGGTGTTCCTACATGAAGTTAGTGAGTCTCTCTTAGATTAGAGTTGAATAGCGTCCTAGCTCATTCAGCAACAGAGACAATCACGATCTTAGCTCTTTTAGCAAGAAATGCATTGAAAACAGTGTGCGTCTTATCATTGAGGTTGTCTGGTTAGGAAAATGAGTTAGGAGACAAAGTAACGGTGTTCCTTCATGAAGTTAGTGAGTCTCTCTTAGATTAGAGTTGAATAGCGTCCTAGCTCATTCAGCAACAGAGACAATCACGATCTTAGCTCTTTTAGCAAGAAATGCATTGAAAACAGTGTGCGTCTTATCATTGAGGTTGTCTTGTTAGGAAAATGAGTTAGGAGACAAAGTAACGGTGTTCCTACATGAAGTTAGTGAGTCTCTCCTAGATTAGAGTTGAATAGCGTCCTAGCTCATTCAGCAACAGAGACAATCACGATCTTAGCTCTTTTAGCAAGAAATGCATTGAAAACAGTTTGCGTCTTATCATTGAGGTTGTCTTGTTAGGAAAATGAGTTAGGAGACAAAGTAACGGTGTTCCTACATGAATTTAGTGAGTCTCTCTTAGATTAGAGTTGAATAGCGTCCTAGCTCATTCAGCAACAGAGACAATCACGATCTTAGTTCCTACATGAAGTTAGTGAGTCTCTCCTAGATTAGAGTTGAATAGCGTCCTAGCTCATTCAGCAACAGAGACAATCACGATCTTAGTTCCTACATGAAGTTAGTGAGTCTCTCCTAGATTAGAGTTGAATAGCGTCCTAGCTCATTCAGCAACAGAGACAATCACGATCTTAGCTCTTTTAGCAAGAAATGCATTGAAAACAGTGTGCGTCTTATTATTGAGGTTGTCTTGTTAGGAAAATGAGTTAGGAGACAAAGTAACGGTGTTCCTACATGAAGTTAGTGAGTCTCTCTTAGATTAGAGTTGAATAGCGTCCTAGCTCATTCAGCAACAGAGACAATCACGATCTTAGCCCTTTTAGCAAGAAATGCATTGAAAACAGTGTGCGTCTTATCATTGAGGTTGTCTTGTTAGGAAAATGAATAAGGAGACAAAGTAATGGTGTTCCTACATGAAGTTAGTGAGTCTCTCCTAGATTAGAGTTGAATAGCGTCCTAGCTCATTCAGCAACAGAGACAATCACAATTTTAGCTCTTTTAGCAAGAAATGCATTGAAAACAGTGTGCGTCTTATCATTGAGGTTGTCTTGTTAGGAAAATGAGTTAGGAGACAAAGTAACGGTGTTCCTACATGAAGTTAGTGAGTCTCTCTTAGATTAGAGTTGAATAGCGTCCTAGCTCATTCAGCAACAGAGACAATCACGATCTTAGCTCTTTTAGCAAGAAATGCATTGAAAACAGTGTGCGTCTTATCATTGAGGTTGTCTTGTTAGGAAAATGAGTTAGGAGACAAAGTAACGGTGTTCCTACATGAAGTTAGTGAGTCTCTCCTAGATTAGAGTTGAATAGCGTCCAAGCTCATTCAGCAACAGAGACAATCACGATCTTAGCTCTTTTAGCAAGAAATGCATTGAAAACAGTGTGCGTCTTATCATTGAGATTGTTTTGTTAGGAAAATGAGTTAGGAGACAAAGTAACGGTGTTCCTACATGAAGTTAGTGAGTCTCTCCTAGATTAGAGTTGAATAGCGTCCAAGCTCATTCAGCAACAGAGACAATCACAATCTTAGCTCTTTTAGCAAGAAATGCATTGAAAACAGTGTGCGTCTTATCATTGAGGTTGTCTTGTTAGGAAAATGAGTTAGGAGACAAAGTAACGGTGTTCCTACATGAAGTTAGTGAGTCTCTCTTAGATTAGAGTTGAATAGCGTCCTAGCTCATTCAGCAACAGAGACAATCATGATCTTAGCTCTTTAACAAGAAATGCATTGAAAACAGTGTGCGTCTTATCATTGAGGTTGTCTTGTTAGGAAAATGAGTTAGGAGACAAAGTAACGGTGTTCCTACATGAAGTTAGTGAGTCTCTCTTAGATTAGAGTTGAATAGCGTCCTAGCTCATTCAGCAACAGAGACAATCACGATCTTAGCTCTTTTAGCAAGAAATGCATTGAAAACAGTGTGCGTCTTATCATTGAGGTTGTCTGGTTAGGAAAATGAGTTAGGAGACAAAGTAACGGTGTTCCTACATGAAGTTAGTGAGTCTTTCTTAGATTAGAGTTGGGTAGCGTCCTAGCTCATTCAGCAACAGAGACAATCACGATCTTAGCTCTTTTAGCAAGAAATGCATTGAAAACAGTGTGCGTCTTATCATTGAGGTTGTCTGGTTAGGAAAATGAGTTAGGAGACAAAGTAACGGTGTTCCTACATGAAGTTAGTGAGTCTCTCTTAGATTACAGTTGGATAGCGTCCTAGCTCATTCAGCAACAGAGACAATCACGATCTTAGCTCTTTTAGCAAGAAATGCATTGAAAACAGTGTGCGTCTTATCATTGAGGTTGTCTTGTTAGGAAAATGAGTTAGGAGACAAAGTAACGGTGTTCCTACATGAAGTTAGTGAGTCTCTCTTAGATTAGAGTTGAATAGCGTCCTAGCTCATTCAGCAACAGAGACAATCACGATCTTAGCTCTTTTAGCAAGAAATGCATTGAAAACAGTGTGCGTCTTATCATTGAGGTTGTCTTGTTAGGAAAATGAGTTAGGAGACAAAGTAACGGTGTTCCTACATGAAGTTAGTGAGTCTCTCTTAGATTAGAGTTGAATAGCGTCCTAGCTCATTCAGCAACAGAGACAATCACGATCTTAGCTCTTTTAGCAAGAAATGCATTGAAAACAGTGTGCGTCTTATCATTGAGGTTGTCTTGTTAGGAAAATGAGTTAGGAGACAAAGTAACGGTGTTCCTTCATGAAGTTAGTGAGTCTCTCCTAGATTAGAGTTGAATAGCGTCCTAGCTCATTCAGCAACAGAGACAATCACGATCTTAGCTCTTTTAGCAAGAAATGCATTGAAAACAGTGTGCGTCTTATCATTGAGGTTGTCTTGTTAGGAAAATGAGTTAGGAGACAAAGTAACGGTGTTCCTACATGAAGTTAGTGAGTCTCTCTTAGATTAGAGTTGAATAGCGTCCTAGCTCATTCAGCAACAGAGACAATCACGATCTTAGCTCTTTTAGCAAGAAATGCATTGAAAACAGTGTGCGTCTTATCATTGAGGTTGTCTTGTTAGGAAAATGAGTTAGGAGACAAAGTAACGGTGTTCCTACATGAAGTTAGTGAGTCTCTCTTAGATTAGAGTTGAATAGCGTCCTAGCTCATTCAGCAACAGAGACAATCACGATCTTAGCTCTTTTAGCAAGAAATGCATTGAAAACAGTGTGCGTCTTATCATTGAGGTTGTCTTGTTAGGAAAATGAGTTAGGAGACAAAGTAACGGTGTTCCTTCATGAAGTTAGTGAGTCTCTCCTAGATTAGAGTTGAATAGCGTCCTAGCTCATTCAGCAACAGAGACAATCACAATTTTAGCTCTTTTAGCAGGAAATGCAATGAAAACAGTGTGCGTCTTATCATTGAGGTTGTTTTGTTAGGAAAATGAGTTAGGAGACAAAGTAACGGTGTTCCTACATGAAGTTAGTGAGTCTCTCCTAGATTAGAGTTGAATAGCGTCCTAGCTCATTCAGCAACAGAGACAATCACAATTTTAGCTCTTTTAGCAGGAAATGCAATGAAAACAGTGTGCGTCTTATCATTGAGGTTGTTTTGTTAGGAAAATGAGTTAGGAGACAAAGTAACGGTGTTCCTACATGAAGTTAGTGAGTCTCTCCTAGATTAGAGTTGAATAGCGTCCTAGCTCATTCAGCAACAGAGACAATCACAATCTTAGCTCTTTTAGCAAGAAATGCATTGAAAACAGTGTGCGTCTTATCATTGAGGTTGTCTTGTTAGGAAAATGAGTTAGGAGACAAAGTAACGGTGTTCCTACATGAAGTTAGTGAGTCTCTCCTAGATTAGAGTTGAATAGCGTCCTAGCTCATTCAGCAACAGAGACAATCACGATCTTAGCTCTTTTAGCAAGAAATGCATTGAAAACAGTGTGCGTCTTATCATTGAGGTTGTCTTGTTAGGAAAATGAGTTAGGAGACAAAGTAACGGTGTTCCTACATGAAGTTAGTGAGTCTCTCTTAGATTAGAGTTGAATAGCGTCCTAGCTCATTCAGCAACAGAGACAATCACGATCTTAGCTCTTTTAGCAAGAAATGCATTGAAAACAGTGTGCGTCTTATCATTGAGGTTGTTTTGTTAGGAAAATGAGTTAGGAGACAAAGTAACGGTGTTCCTACATGAAGTTAGTGAGTCTCTCCTAGATTAGAGTTGAATAGCGTCCAAGCTCATTCAGCAACAGAGACAATCACAATCTTAGCTCTTTTAGCAAGAAATGCATTGAAAACAGTGTGCGTCTTATCATTGAGGTTGTCTTGTTAGGAAAATGAGTTAGGAGACAAAGTAACGGTGTTCCTACATGAAGTTAGTGAGTCTCTCCTAGATTAGAGTTGAATAGCGTCCTAGCTCATTCAGCAACAGAGACAATCACGATCTTAGCTCTTTTAGCAAGAAATGCATTGAAAACAGTGTGCGTCTTATCATTGAGGTTGTCTTGTTAGGAAAATGAGTTAGGAGACAAAGTAACGGTGTTCCTACATGAAGTTAGTGAGTCTCTCTTAGATTAGAGTTGAATAGCGTCCTAGCTCATTCAGCAACAGAGGCAATCACGATCTTAGCTCTTTTAGCAAGAAATGCATTGAAAACAGTGTGCGTCTTATCATTGAGGTTGTCTGGTTAGGAAAATGAGTTAGGAGACAAAGTAACGGTGTTCCTTCATGAAGTTAGTGAGTCTCTCTTAGATTAGAGTTAAATAGCGTCCTAGCTCATTAAGCAACAGAGACAATCACGATCTTAGCTCTTTTACCAAGAAATGCGTTGAAAACAGTGTGCGTCTTATCATTGAGGTTGTCTGGTTAGGAAAATGAGTTAGGAGACAAAGTAACGGTGTTCCTACATGAAGTTAGTGAGTCTCTCTTAGATTAGAGTTGAATAGCGTCCTAGCTCATTCAGCAACAGAGACAATCACGATCTTAGCTCTTTTAGCAAGAAATGCATTGAAAACAGTGTGCGTCTTATCATTGAGGTTGTCTTGTTAGGAAAATGAGTTAGGAGACAAAGTAACGGTGTTCCTACATGAAGTTAGTGAGTCTCTCCTAGATTAGAGTAGAATAGCGTCCTAGCTCATTCAGCAACAGAGACAATCACGATCTTAGCTCTTTTAGCAAGAAATGCATTGAAAACAGTGTGCGTCTTATCATTGAGGTTGTCTTGTTAGGAAAATGAGTTAGGAGACAAAGTAACGGTGTTCCTACATGAAGTTAGTGAGTCTCTCCTAGATTAGAGTTGAATAGCGTCCTAGCTCATTCAGCAACAGAGACAATCACGATCTTAGCTCTTTTAGCAAGAAATGCATTGAAAACAGTGTGCGTCTTATCATTGAGGTTGTCTTGTTAGGAAAATGAGTTAGGAGACAAAGTAACGGTGTTCCTACATGAAGTTAGTGAGTCTCTCTTAGATTAGAGTTGAATAGCGTCCTAGCTCATTCAGCAACAGAGACAATCACGATCTTAGCTCTTTTAGCAAGAAATGCATTGAAAACAGTGTGCGTCTTATCATTGAGGTTGTCTTGTTAGGAAAATGAGTTAGGAGACAAAGTAACGGTGTTCCTACATGAAGTTAGTGAGTCTCTCTTAGATTAGAGTTGAATAGCGTCCTAGCTCATTCAGCAACAGAGACAATCACGATCTTAGCTCTTTTAGCAAGAAATGCATTGAAAACAGTGTGCGTCTTATCATTGAGGTTGTCTTGTTAGGAAAATGAGTTAGGAGACAAAGTAACGGTGTTCCTACATGAAGTTAGTGAGTCTCTCCTAGATTAGAGTTGAATAGCGTCCTAGCTCATTCAGCAACAGAGACAATCACAATCTTAGCTCTTTTAGCAAGAAATGCATTGAAAACAGTGTGCGTCTTATCATTGAGGTTGTCTTGTTAGGAAAATGAGTTAGGAGACAAAGTAACGGTGTTCCTACATGAAGTTAGTGAATCTCTCCTAGATTAGAGTTGAATAGCGTCCTAGCTCATTCAGCAACAGAGACAATCACGATCTTAGCTCTTTTAGCAAGAAATGCATTGAAAACAGTGTGCGTCTTATCATTGAGGTTGTCTTGTTAGGAAAATGAGTTAGGAGACAAAGTAACGGTGTTCCTACATGAAGTTAGTGAGTCTCTCTTAGATTAGAGTTGAATAGCGTCCTAGCTCATTCAGCAACAGAGACAATCACGATCTTAGCTCTTTTAGCAAGAAATGCATTGAAAACAGTGTGCGTCTTATCATTGAGGTTGTCTTGTTAGGAAAATGAGTTAGGAGACAAAGTAACGGTGTTCCTACATGAAGTTAGTGAGTCTCTCCTAGATTAGAGTAGAATAGCGTCCTAGCTCATTCAGCAACAGAGACAATCACGATCTTAGCTCTTTTAGCAAGAAATGCATTGAAAACAGTGTGCGTCTTATCATTGAGGTTGTCTTGTTAGGAAAATGAGTTAGGAGACAAAGTAACGGTGTTCCTACATGAAGTTAGTGAGTCTCTCCTAGATTAGAGTTGAATAGCGTCCTAGCTCATTCAGCAACAGAGACAATCACGATCTTAGCTCTTTTAGCAAGAAATGCATTGAAAACAGTGTGCGTCTTATCATTGAGGTTGTCTTGTTAGGAAAATGAGTTAGGAGACAAAGTAACGGTGTTCCTACATGAAGTTAGTGAGTCTCTCTTAGATTAGAGTTGAATAGCGTCCTAGCTCATTCAGCAACAGAGACAATCACGATCTTAGCTCTTTTAGCAAGAAATGCATTGAAAACAGTGTGCGTCTTATCATTGAGGTTGTCTTGTTAGGAAAATGAGTTAGGAGACAAAGTAACGGTGTTCCTACATGAAGTTAGTGAGTCTCTCCTAGATTAGAGTTGAATAGCGTCCTAGCTCATTCAGCAACAGAGACAATCACAATCTTAGCTCTTTTAGCAAGAAATGCATTGAAAACAGTGTGCGTCTTATCATTGAGGTTGTCTTGTTAGGAAAATGAGTTAGGAGACAAAGTAACGGTGTTCCTACATGAAGTTAGTGAGTCTCTCCTAGATTAGAGTTGAATAGCGTCCTAGCTCATTCAGCAACAGAGACAATCACGATCTTAGCTCTTTTAGCAAGAAATGCATTGAAAACAGTGTGCGTCTTATCATTGAGGTTGTCTTGTTAGGAAAATGAGTTAGGAGACAAAGTAACGGTGTTCCTACATGAAGTTAGTGAGTCTCTCTTAGATTAGAGTTGAATAGCGTCCTAGCTCATTCAGCAACAGAGACAATCACGATCTTAGCTCTTTTAGTAAGAAATGCATTGAAAACAGTGTGCGTCTTATCATTGAGGTTGTCTGGTTAGGAAAATGAGTTAGGAGACAAAGTAACGGTGTTCCTTCATGAAGTTAGTGAGTCTCTCTTAGATTAGAGTTGAATAGCGTCCTAGCTCATTCAGCAACAGAGACAATCACAATCTTAGCTCTTTTACCAAGAAATGCATTGAAAACAGTGTGCGTCTTATCATTGAGGTTGTCTTGTTAGGAAAATGAGTTAGGAGACAAAGTAACGGTGTTCCTACATGAAGTTAGTGAGTCTCTCCTAGATTAGAGTTGAATAGCGTCCTAGCTCATTCAGCAACAGAGACAATCACGATCTTAGCTCTTTTACCAAGAAATGCATTGAAAACAGTGTGCGTCTTATCATTGAGGTTGTCTTGTTAGGAAAATGAGTTAGGAGACAAAGTAACGGTGTTCCTACATGAAGTTAGTGAGTCTCTCTTAGATTAGAGTTGAATAGCGTCCTAGCTCATTCAGCAACAGAGACAATCACGATCTTAGCTCTTTTAGCAAGAAATACATTGAAAACAGTGTGCGTCTTATCATTGAGGTTGTTTTGTTAGGAAAATGAGTTAGGAGACAAAGTAACGGTGTTCCTACATGAAGTTAGTGAGTCTCTCCTAGATTAGAGTTGAATAGCGTCCTAGCTCATTCAGCAACAGAGACTATCACAATCTTAGCTCTTTTAGCAAGAAATGCATTGAAAACAGTGTGCGTCTTATCATTGAGGTTGTTTTGTTAGGAAAATGAGTTAGGAGACAAAGTAACGGTGTTCCTACATGAAGTTAGTGAGTCTCTCCTAGATTAGAGTTGAATAGCGTCCTAGCTCATTCAGCAACAGAGACAATCACAATCTTAGCTCTTTTAGCAAGAAATGCATTGAAAACAGTGTGCGTCTTATCATTGAGGTTGTCTTGTTAGGAAAATGAGTTAGGAGACAAAGTAACGGTGTTCCTACATGCAGTTAGTGAGTCTCTCTTAGATTAGAGTTGATTAGCGTCCTAGCTCATTCAGCAACAGAGACAATCACGATCTTAGCTCTTTTAGCAAGAAATGCATTGAAAACAGTGTGCGTCTTATCATTGAGGTTGTCTTGTTAGGAAAATGAGTTAGGAGTAGAGATGAGCGAACACTAAAATGCTCGGGTACTCGTTATTCGAGACGAACTTTTCCCGATGCTCGAGTGCTCGTCTCGAATAACGAACCCCATTGAAGTCAATGGGAGACTCGAGCATTTTTCAAGGGGACCAAGGCTCTGCACAGGGAAGCTTGGCCAAACACCTGGGAACCTCAGAAAAGGATGGAAACACCACGGAAATGGACAGGAAACAGCAGGGGCAGCATGCATGGATGCCTCTGAGGCTGCTTAATCGCACCATTATGCCGACATTATGGGCAACAGCATGGCCATGACAGAGTGACAGAATGAAGCTAGATAGCATGTAAAACATCCAATAATTGACCCTGACACTATAGGGGACGGCATGCAGAGGCAGAGGCAGCGGCAGCAGGCTAGAGAGTGGCATGGCGACATACCCTAATTGGACTCAGGCTTCAAACCAATGGGTGTCAGAGAGGAACCAAAGGAGGTGAGCAAGAAGCGCTCAAATAATATCGGTACATGATAAAAGTTTGCCAGTATATTTTGTGGATTACACAGCAGGGTGGCGACAAAGTTAACATGGAAGCCATGAAAACAACCCAAAATTCTGCCTGACACAGCTCGTTTGATAAGGGCACCATGTATGCTTACAGTTCATGCCAGTCGCTGCACTGGCTGCCAGTCTCCTTTCGAATACAGTTTAAAATAATAATAACCCTCATCCATAAAGCTCTGTATAATGCTGCACCCCCCTACCTCTCCTCTCTTATCTCAGTCTATCGCCCAACCCGTGCTCTTAGATCCGCCAGTGATCTTAGATTAACCTCTACCCTAGTGCGGACCTCCCACTCGCGTCTCCAAGACTTCTCTAGAGCTGCACCAATTCTATGGAATGCTCTGCCCTGGACTATCAGACTAATACCTAACCTCCAAAGTTTCAAACGTGCTCTTAAAACCCATTTCTTTAGGCAAGCCTATAACACTCATTAACTGCATGAAGTTTTAACTCTTCTACTAACCCGTCCTGTGTCGTCCTCCCATCTGTTATCCAGCAACCAACAGGCACCAGACTTCTCTGCAGTCCCATTCACCCTGGACCTGGTATATAAAATGACGGCTGAGTGGTTCAAGCGACAGCAATTCCATTTATTATATTTTGTTCTATTCCCTAAGAAGAATGGCTTGACCGTTAAATATTCTTTTACCTCGTGTTACCCCATCATCTTCATAAACCGTAAGCTCTGGCGAGCAGGGACCTCACTCCTGTTGTTCCATACAAATGTTGTGCTCTGTTACAATACATTTGTATTTGTTTCCTATGATTTGTAAAGCGCTACGGAATATGATGGCGCTATATAAATAAAGATTATTATTATTATTATTATGGAGGCAGTGAACTAGTAGTAGATTAAAGGTGCTGCAACTATGTTAGTTGGATCTTGGGATGGAGCTGGCGCTCTGCAGCCAGGCGAGCTTTTGCCAATCCAAGCCCCTGTCTCTAGGCTACTCCCCAAACAGCACTTCTAAGAACCTTTTGTATAAGATCAAGTGTAGTAGCGTTCTTATAAGTTTAGGATATGGCGGGTGAGGGGAATGTAAACAGATGCGCAAGAAGCGCTGAAATAATATCCCTAAATGGTAAAAGTTTGCAAGTATATTTTGTGGATTACACAGCAGGGTGGCGACAAAGTTAACAACTTTGATGTGGAATGCCCTGTAATAGCTCTTGGGCGGTGTGCCTTTTATCGCCTAGGCTCAGCAGTTTCAGCACCGCCTGCTGTCGCTTAGCGACGGCACTGCTGCTGTGCCTAGAGCTACCGACTGATGGCGCCATGCCCACGGATGGTAATTCGGAGGAGGAGGAGGTGGAGGAGGGGTGGGAGGAGGTATAGTAGGCCTTTGAGACCTGGACCGAGGTAGGCCCCGCAATTCTCTGCGTCGGCAGTATATGACCAGCCCCAGGGTCAGACTCGGTCCCAGCCTGCACCAAGTAAAGTGTAGTAGCGTTCTTATAAGTTTGGGATATGGCGGGTGAGGGGAATGTAAACAGATGCGCAAGAAGCGCATGATGCGCATGGAGCTGGCGCTCCGCTGCCAGGCGAGCTTTCGCCAATTCAAGCCCCTGTCTCTAGGCTACTCCCCAAACAGCACTTCTAAGAACCTTTTGTATAAGATCAAGTGTAGTAGCGTTCTTATAAGTTTAGGATATGCCGGGTGAGGGGAATGTAAACAGATGCGCAAGAAGCGCATGATGCGCATGGAGCTGGCGCTCCGCTGCCAGGCGAGCTTTCGCCAATTCAAGCCCCTGTCTCTAGGCTACTCCCCAAACAGCACTTCTAAGAACCTTTTGTATAAGATCAAGTGTAGTAGCGTTCTTATAAGTTTAGGATATGCCGGGTGAGGGGAATGTAAACAGATGCGCAAGAAGCGCTGAAATAATATCCCTAAATGGTAAAAGTTTGCCAGTATATTTTGTGGATAACACAGCAGGGTGGCGACAAAGTTAACAACTTTGATGTGGAATCCATGAAAACAACCCAAATTTCTGCCTGACACACCTCGTTTGATAAAGGGACGATGTATGGAGGCAGCTATATGGACGACTTTTGGAGGTAGCAATGGAGACAACGTGTGGAGGCTGCTATGGAGACAATTTAATTTGGATAGTGCCTGTATGTGGCAGTCCCAAACATTTTTCAAACCAGAGGAGCAGGTAGGTGGCCCTCCAGTAAAATGGAATAGATTGAGTGCCTGTATGTGGCAGTCCCAAAAATGTTTCAAACCAGAGGAGCAGGTAGGTGGCCCTGCAGTAAAATGGAATAGATTGAGTGCCTGTATGTGGCAGTCCCAAAAATTTTTCAAACCAGAGGAGCAGGTAGGTGGCCCTCCAGTAAAATGGAATAGATTGAGTGCCTGTATGTGGCAGTCCCAAAAATGTTTCAAACCAGAGGAGCAGGTAGGTGGCCCTGCAGTAAAATGGAATAGATTGAGTGCCTGTATGTGGCAGTCCCAAAAATGTTTCAAACCAGAGGAGCAGGTAGGTGGCCCTGCAGTAAAATGGAATAGATTGAGTGCCTGTATGTGGCAGTCCCAAAAATTTTTCAAACCAGAGGAGCAGGTAGGTGGCCCTCCAGTAAAATGGAATAGATTGAGTGCCTGTATGTGGCAGTCCCAAAAATGTTTCAAACCAGAGGAGCAGGTAGGTGGCCCTGCAGTAAAATGGAATAGATTGAGTGCCTGTATGTGGCACTCACAAAAATTGTTTCAAACAGAGGACCGGGTAGGTGGCCCTCCAGAAAAATTAAATGCATGAAGTACTATAGCAAGAGCCAGTGGGCCCTGTCAAAAAATAGCCATTTTCCTCTGCTTTACTGTACAAAGAGGAGGAGAAGGAGGAAAATGAGGAGGAGGAGGAGTGGATCAATTATTCAGGTTGAGCTTCCTTCACCTGGTGGAGATTGGAAATTCTGAGAAATCCAGCCTTTATTCATTTTAATAAGCGTCAGCCTGTCAGCGCTGTCAGTCGACAGGCGTGTACGCTTATCGGTGATGATGCCACCAGCTGCACTGAAAACCCGCTCGGACAAGACGCTAGCGGCAGGGCAGGCAAGAACCTCCAAGGCGTACAGCGCCAGTTCGTGCCACATGTCCAGCTTTGAAACCCAGTAGTTGTAGGGAGCTGTGTGATCATTTAGGACGATGGTATGGTCAGCTACGTACTCCCTCACCATCTTTCTGTAAAGATCAGCCCTACTCTGCCGAGACTGGGGACAGGTGACAGTGTCTTGCTGGGGTGACATAAAGCTGGCAAAAGCCTTGTAAAGCGTACCCTTGCCAGTGCTGGACAAGCTGCCTGCTCGCCTACTCTCCCTCGCTACTTGTCCCGCAGAACTACGCACTCTGCCGCTAGCGCTGTCAGAAGGGAAATACTGTTTCAGCTTGTGCACCAGGGCCTGCTGGTATTCATGCATTCTCACACTCCTTTCCTCTGCAGGGATGAGAGTGGAAAGATTTTGCTTGTACCGTGGGTCCAGGAGAGTGAACACCCAGTAATCGGTGCTGGAATAAATTCTTTGAACGCGAGGGTCACGGGATAGGCAGCCTAGCATGAAATCTGCCATATGCGCCAGAGTACCAACGCGTAAGAATTCACTCCCCTCACTGGCCTGACTGTCCATTTCCTCCTCCTCCAACTCCTCCAACTCCTCTTCTTCTGCCCATACACGCTGAACAGTAAAGGACTCAACAATGGTCCCCTCTTGTGTCTCACCAACATTCTCCTCCTCTTCCTCCTCATCCTCCTCCACCTCCACCTCCTCCGATATGCGCTGAGAAACAGACCTGAGGGTGCTTTGGCTATCAACAAGGGAATATTCTTCCCCTGTCTCTTGTGACGAGCGCAAAGCTTCCGACTTCATGCTGACCAGAGAGTTTTTCAACAGGCCAAGCAGCGGGATGGTGAGGCTGATGATGGCGGCATCGCCACTGACCATCTGTGTTGACTCCTCAAAGTTACTCAGCACCTGACAGATATCAGACATCCACGTCCACTCCTCATTGTAGACTTGAGGAAGCTGACTGACCTGACTACCAGTTCTGGTGGAAGTTGACATCTGGCAGTCTACAATCGCTCTGCGCTGCTGGTAAACTCTGGATAACATGGTCAGTGTTGAATTCCACCTCGTGGGCACGTCGCACAACAGTCGGTGAGCGGGCAGTTGGAGGCGGCGCTGCGCTGCCCTGAGAGTGGCAGCATCTGGGCTGGACTTCCTGAAATGCGCACAGATGCGGCGCACCTTCGTGAGCAAATCAGACAGATTGGGGTATGTCTTGAGGAAACGCTGAACTATCAGATTTAACACATGGGCCAGGCATGGCACATGTGTCAGTCTGCCGAGTTGCAGAGCCGCCACCAGGTTACGGCCGTTGTCACACACAACCATTCCCGGCTTGAGGTTCAGCGGTGCCAGCCACAGATCAGTCTGCGCCGTGATGCCCTGTAATAGCTCTTGGGCAGTGTGCCTTTTGTCGCCTAGGCTCAGCAGTTTGAGCACCGCCTGCTGTCGCTTAGCGACGGCACTGCTGCTGTGCCTAGAGCTACCGACTGATGGCGCCGTGCCCACGGATGGTAGTTCGGAGGAGGAGGTGGAGGAGGGGTGGGAGGAGGAGGAGGCATAGTAGGCCTGAAACACCTGGACCGAGGTAGGCCCCGCAATCCTCGGCGTCGGCAGTATATGAGCAGCCCCAGTGTCAGACTCGGTCCCAGCCTCCACCAAGTTAACCCAATGTGCCGTCAGCGATATATAGTGGCCCTGCCCGGCAGCACTCGTCCACGTGTCCGTGGTCAGGTGGACCTTGTCAGAAACGGCGTTGGTCAGGGCACGGATGATGTTGTCTGACACGTGCTGGTGCAGGGCTGGGACGGCACATCGGGAAAAGTAGTGGCGGCTGGGGACCGAATACCGACGGGCGGCCGCCGCCATGAGGTTGCGAAAGGCCTCGGTCTCTACTAGCCTATAGGGCAGCATCTCCAGGCTAAGCAATCTGGAGATGTGCACATTAAGGGCTTGGGCGTGCGGGTGGGTTGCACTATATTTGCGTTTCCGCTCCAGCGTCTGGGGTATGGAGAGCTGAACGCTGGTGGATGCTGTGGAGGATCGTGGAGGCGACGATGGGGTTTTTGTGGCAGGGTCCTGGGCAGGGGGCTGACTAGCAGCTGACACAGGGGAAGGAGCAGTGGTGTGCACGGCCGGAGGTGAACGGGCTTGTTGCCACTGAGTGGGGTGTTTAGCATTCATATGCCTGCGCATACTGGTGGTAGTTAAGCTAGTAGTGGTGGAACCCCTGCTGAGCCTGGTTTGGCAAATGTTGCACACCACAGTCCGTCGGTCATCCGGTGTTTCCTTAAAGAACCTCCAGACTTCTGAAGATCTAGCCCTCGCCGCAGGAGCCCTCGCCACGGGAGCTTCACTAGTTGACACATTTGGCGCTGATGCACCAGCTCTGGCCCTGCCTCTCCGTCTGGCCCCACCACTGCCTCTTCCAACCTGTTCTGGTCGAGGACTCTCCTCCGTCTCAGAAGCACTGTGTTCACCCGGCCTCTCAACCCAGCTTGGGTCTGTCACCTCATCATCCTCCGATCCCTCAGTCTGCTCCCCCCTCGGACTTCCTGCCCTGACAACAACTTCCCCACTGTCTGACAACCGTGTCTCCTCATCGTCGGACACCTCTTTACACACTTCCACTACGTCAAGAAGGTCATCATCACCCACAGACTGTGACTGTTGGAAAACCTGGGCATCGGAAAATTGCTCAGCAGCAACCGGACAAGTGGTTTGTGACTGTGGGAAGGGTCCAGAAAACAGTTCCTCAGAGTATGCCGGTTCAAATGCCAAATTTTCCTGGGAGGGGGCAGACTGGGGGGGAGGAGGCTGAGGTGCAGGAGCTGGAGGAGTGGCGATTTCGGTGACATGGGTGGACTGCGTGGAAGACTGACTGGTGGTGGACAAATTGCTCGAAGCATTGTCAGCAATCCACGACATCACCTGTTCGCACTGTTCTGGCCTCAACAGTGCTCTACCACGAGTCCCAGTAACTTCAGACATGAACCTAGGGAGTGTAGCTCTGCGGCGTTCCCCTGCTCCCTCATCAGCAGGTGGTGTCTCACCCCGCCCAGGACCACGGCCTCTGACCCCTGCAGTAGTTGGACGCCCACGTCCCCGCCCTCGTCCTCTACCCCTAGCCCTCGGGTTAAACATTTTTAAAATGAGAGTTATAACTTTATTTTTTTTTTTACTTTTTTTTGTTTTTTTTGTGTTTTTTTTTTTTTTTGTGTTTTTTTTTTTTTTTTTAGTTTTTAAAACCAAACAATGCTATCCTATTGCTATGGCTATTTTCTAGCCAAGTATCAAAGCACACTACTATGCCAGATGAGATGACACTGAGTTAGTGCCTAATTGAAATCCAACCCCTACTAAATTTTCCCACTTCGGTCTTTGCTATGGATATGTGCGTCACTAAGCGCAGAACACAGCGGTCGCAAGTCTCACTACAAATTGCTCAGAATTGGCTAGTACATGCACTGCAGAAAGTACAGCCACCAGCAGATCAACCAGAAATCAAATATATAGAACGCTACTGTATGCGTAAGTAAGCTCTTTGTATTCTCCTATGGCTATTTTCTAGCCAAGTATCAAAGCACACTACTATGCCAGATGAGATGACACTGAGTTAGTGCCTAATTGAAATCCAACCCCTACTAAATTTTCCCACTTCGGTCTTTGCTATGGATATGTGCGTCACTAAGCGCAGAACACAGCGGTCGCAAGTCTCACTACAAATTGCTCAGAATTGGCTAGTACATGCACTGCAGAAAGTACAGCCACCAGCAGATCAACCAGAAATCAAATATATAGAACGCTACTGTATGCGTAAGTAAGCTCTTTGTATTCTCCTATGGCTATTTTCTAGCCAAGTATCAAAGCACACTACTATGCCAGATGAGATGACACTGAGTTAGTGCCTAATTGAAATCCAACCCCTACTAAATTTTCCCACTTCGGTCTTTGCTATGGATATGTGCGTCACTAAGCGCAGAACACAGCGGTCGCAAGTCTCACTACAAATTGCTCAGAATTGGCTAGTACATGCACTGCAGAAAGTACAGCCACCAGCAGATCAACCAGAAATCAAATATATAGAACGCTACTGTATGCGTAAGTAAGCTCTTTGTATTCTCCTATGGCTATTTTCTAGCCAAGTATCAAAGCACACTACTATGCCAGATGAGATGACACTGAGTTAGTGCCTAATTGAAATCCAACCCCTACTAAATTTTCCCACTTCGGTCTTTGCTATGGATATGTGCGTCACTAAGCGCAGAACACAGCGGTCGCAAGTCTCACTACAAATTGCTCAGAATTGGCTAGTACATGCACTGCAGAAAGTACAGCCACCAGCAGATCAACCAGAAATCAAATATATAGAACGCTACTGTATGCGTAAGTAAGCTCTTTGTATTCTCCTATGGCTATTTTCTAGCCAAGTATCAAAGCACACTACTATGCCAGATGAGATGACACTGAGTTAGTGCCTAATTGAAATCCAACCCCTACTAAATTTTCCCACTTCGGTCTTTGCTATGGATATGTGTGCCACTAAGAGCTAAACACAACGGTAGCAAGTCCCCCTGCTAATTCCTCACAAAATGGTACTAGATGCAAATTAAAATAAAAAAAGTAGAACGTTATTGTAGCCCTAAGAAGGGCTGTTGGGTTCTTTGAGAATCACTCCTGCCTAACAGTAAGCTAATAGAACACCCTAACGCTTTCCCTGACCAGCAGCAGCTCTCTCCCTAGCGGCATCCAGACACAGAATGATCCGAGCAGCGCGGGCAGCGGCTAGTCTATCCCAGGGTCACCTGATCTGGCCAGCCAACCACTGCTATCGACGTGTAAGGGTACCACGTCATGCTGGGTGGAGTGCAGAGTCTCCTGGCTTGTGATTGGCTCTGTTTCTGGCCGCCAAAAAGCAAAACGGCGGGAGCTGCCATTTTCTCGAGCGGGCGAAGTATTCGTCCGAGCAACGAGCAGTTTCGAGTACCCTAATGCTCGACCGAGCATCAAGCTCGGACGAGCATGTTCGCTCATCTCTAGTTAGGAGACAAAGTAACGGTGTTCCTACATGAAGTTAGTGAGTCTCTCCTAGATTAGAGTTGAATAGCGTCCTAGCTCATTCAGCAACAGAGACAATCACGATCTTAGCTCGTTTACCAAGAAATGCGTTGAAAACAGTGTGCGTCTTATCATTGAGGTTGTCTTGTTAGGAAAATGAGTTAGGAGATAAAGTAACGGTGTTCCTACATGAAGTTAGTGAGTCTCTCTTAGATTAGAGTTGAATAGCGTCCTAGCTCATTCAGCAACAGAGACAATCACGATCTTAGCTCTTTTAGCAAGAAATGCATTGAAAACAGTGTGCGTCTTATCATTGAGGTTGTTTTGTTAGGAAAATGAGTTAGGAGACAAAGTAACGGTGTTCCTACATGAAGTTAGTGAGTCTCTCCTAGATTAGAGTTGAATAGCGTCCTAGCTCATTCAGCAACAGAGACAATCACAATCTTAGCTCTTTTAGCAAGAAATGCATTGAAAACAGTGTGCGTCTTATCATTGAGGTTGTTTTGTTAGGAAAATGAGTTAGGAGACAAAGTAACGGTGTTCCTACATGAAGTTAGTGAGTCTCTCCTAGATTAGAGTTGAATAGCGTCCTAGCTCATTCAGCAACAGAGACAATCACGATCTTAGCTCTTTTAGCAAGAAATGCAATGAAAACAGTGTGCGTCTTATCATTGAGGTTGTCTTGTTAGGAAAATGAGTTAGGAGACAAAGTAACGGTGTTCCTACATGAAGTTAGTAAGTCTCTCTTAGATTAGAGTTGAATAGCGTCCTAGCTCATTCAGCAACAGAGACAATCACGATCTTAGCTCTTTTAGCAAGAAATGCATTGAAAACAGTGTGCGTCTTATCATTGAGGTTGTCTTGTTAGGAAAATGAGTTAGGAGACAAAGTAACGGTGTTCCTACATGAAGTTAGTGAGTCTCTCTTAGATTAGAGTTGAATAGCGTCCTAGCTCATTCAGCAACAGAGACAATCACGATCTTAGCTCTTTTAGCAAGAAATGCATTGAAAACAGTGTGCGTTTTATCATTGAGGTTGTCTTGTTAGGAAAATGAAAAAGGAGACAAAGTAATGGTGTTCCTACATGAAGTTAGTGAGTCTCTCCTAGATTAGAGTTGAATAGCGTCCTAGCTCATTCAGCAACAGAGACAATCACAATTTTAGCTCTTTTAGCAAGAAATGCATTGAAAACAGTGTGCGTTTTATCATTGAGGTTGTCTTGTTAGGAAAATGAATAAGGAGACAAAGTAATGGTGTTTCTACATGAAGTTAGTGAGTCTCTCCTAGATTAGAGTTGAATAGCGTCCTAGCTCATTCAGCAACAGAGACAATCACAATTTTAGCTCTTTTAGCAAGAAATGCAATGAAAACAGTGTGCGTCTTATCATTGAGGTTGTCTTGTTAGGAAAATGAGTTAGGAGACAAAGTAACGGTGTTCCTACATGAAGTTAGTGAGTCTCTCCTAGATTAGAGTTGAATAGCGTCCTAGCTCATTCAGCAACAGAGACAATCACGATCTTAGCTCTTTTAGCAAGAAATGCATTGAAAACAGTGTGCGTCTTATCATTGAGGTTGTCTTGTTAGGAAAATGAGTTAGGAGACAAAGTAACGGTGTTCCTACATGAAGTTAGTGAGTCTCTCTTAGATTAGAGTTGAATAGCGTCCTAGCTCATTCAGCAACAGAGACAATCACGATCTTAGCTCTTTTAGCAAGAAATGCATTGAAAACAGTGTGCGTCTTATCATTGAGGTTGTCTTGTTAGGAAAATGAGTTAGGAGACAAAGTAACGGTGTTCCTACATGAAGTTAGTGAGTCTCTCTTAGATTAGAGTTGAATAGCGTCCTAGCTCATTCAGCAACAGAGACAATCACGATCTTAGCTCTTTTAGTAAGAAATGCATTGAAAACAGTGTGCGTCTTATCATTGAGGTTGTCTTGTTAGGAAAATGAGTTAGGAGACAAAGTAACGGTGTTCCTTCATGAAGTTAGTGAGTGTCTCTTAGATTAGAGTTAAATAGCGTCCTAGCTCATTCAGCAACAGAGACAATCACGATCTTAGCTCTTTTACCAAGAAATGCGTTGAAAACAGTGTGCGTCTTATCATTGAGGTTGTCTGGTTAGGAAAATGAGTTCGGAGACAAAGTAACGGTGTTCCTACATGAAGTTAGTGAGTCTCTCTTAGATTAGAGTTGAATAGCGTCCTAGCTCATTCAGCAACAGAGACAATCACGATCTTAGCTCTTTTAGCAAGAAATGCATTGAAAACAGTGTGCGTCTTATCATTGAGGTTGTCTTGTTAGGAAAATGAGTTAGGAGACAAAGTAACGGTGTTCCTACATGAAGTTAGTGAGTCTCTCCTAGATTAGAGTTGAATAGCGTCCTAGCTCATTCAGCAACAGAGACAATCACGATCTTAGCTCTTTAACAAGAAATGCATTGAAAACAGTTTGCGTCTTATCATTGAGGTTGTCTTGTTAGGAAAATGAGTTAGGAGACAAAGTAACGGTGTTCCTACATGAAGTTAGTGAGTCTCTCCTAGATTAGAGTTGAATAGCGTCCTAGCTTATTCAGCAACAGAGACAATCACTATCTTAGCTTTTTTAGCAAGAAATGCATTGAAAACAGTGTGCGTCTTATCATTGAGGTTGTCTTGTTAGGAAAATGAGTTAGGAGACAAAGTAACGGTGTTCCTACATGAAGTTAGTGAGTCTCTCCTAGATTAGAGTTGAATAGCGTCCTAGCTCATTCAGCAACAGAGACAATCACGATCTTAGCTCTTTTAGCAAGAAATGCATTGAAAACAGTGTGCGTCTTATCATTGAGGTTGTCTTGTTAGGAAAATGAGTTAGGAGACAAAGTAACGGTGTTCCTACATGAAGTTAGTGAGTCTCTCTTAGATTAGAGTTGAATAGCGTCCTAGCTCATTCAGCAACAGAGACAATCACGATCTTAGCTCTTTTAGCAAGAAATGCATTGAAAACAGTGTGCGTCTTATCATTGAGGTTGTCTTGTTAGGAAAATGAGTTAGGAGACAAAGTAACGGTGTTCCTACATGAAGTTAGTGAGTCTCTCCTAGATTAGAGTTGAATAGCGTCCTAGCTCATTCAGCAACAGAGACAATCACGATCTTAGCTCTTTTAGCAAGAAATACATTGAAAACAGTGTGCGTCTTATCATTGAGGTTGTCTTGTTAGGAAAATGAGTTAGGAGACAAAGTAACGGTGTTCCTACATGAAGTTAGTGAGTCTCTCCTAGATTAGAGTTGAATAGCGTCCTAGCTCATTCAGCAACAGAGACAATCACGATCTTAGCTCTTTTAGCAAGAAATGCATTGAAAACAGTGTGCGTCTTATCATTGAGGTTGTCTTGTTAGGAAAATGAGTTAGGAGACAAAGTAACGGTGTTCCTACATGAAGTTAGTGAGTCTCTCTTAGATTAGAGTTGAATAGCGTCCTAGCTCATTCAGCAACAGAGACAATCACGATCTTAGCTCTTTTAGCAAGAAATGCATTGAAAACAGTGTGCGTCTTATCATTGAGGTTGTCTGGTTAGGAAAATGAGTTAGGAGACAAAGTAACGGTGTTCCTTCATGAAGTTAGTGAGTCTCTCTTAGATTAGAGTTAAATAGCGTCCTAGCTCATTCAGCAACAGAGACAATCACGATCTTAGCTCTTTTACCAAGAAATGCGTTGAAAACAGTGTGCGTCTTATCATTGAGGTTGTCTGGTTAGGAAAATGAGTTAGGAGACAAAGTAACGGTGTTCCTACATGAAGTTAGTGAGTCTCTCTTAGATTAGAGTTGAATAGCGTCCTAGCTCATTCAGCAACAGAGACAATCACGATCTTAGCTCTTTTAGCAAGAAATGCATTGAAAACAGTGTGCGTCTTATCATTGAGGTTGTCTTGTTAGGAAAATGAGTTAGGAGACAAAGTAACGGTGTTCCTACATGAAGTTAGTGAGTCTCTCCTAGATTAGAGTTGAATAGCGTCCTAGCTCATTCAGCAACAGAGACTATCACGATCTTAGCTCTTTTAGCAAGAAATGCATTGAAAACAGTGTGCGTCTTATCATTGAGGTTGTCTTGTTAGGAAAATGAGTTAGGAGACAAAGTAACGGTGTTCCTACATGAAGTTAGTGAGTCTCTCCTAGATTAGAGTTGAATAGCGTCCTAGCTCATTCAGCAACAGAGACAATCACGATCTTAGCTCTTTGAGCAAGAAATGCATTGAAAACAGTGTGCGTCTTATCATTGAGGTTGTCTTGTTAGGAAAATGAGTTAGGAGACAAAGTAACGGTGTTCCTACATGAAGTTAGTGAGTCTCTCTTAGATTAGAGTTGAATAGCGTCCTAGCTCATTCAGCAACAGAGACAATCAAGATCTAAGCTCTTTTAGCAAGAAATGCATTGAAAACAGTGTGCGTCTTATCATTGAGGTTGTCTTGTTAGGAAAATGAGTTAGGAGACAAAGTAACGGTGTTCCTACATGAAGTTAGTGAGTCTCTCTTAGATTAGAGTTGAATAGCGTCCTAGCTCATTCAGCAACAGAGACAATCACGATCTTAGCCCTTTTAGCAAGAAATGCATTGAAAACAGTGTGCGTCTTATCATTGAGGTTGTCTTGTTAGGAAAATGAATAAGGAGACAAAGTAATGGTGTTCCTACATGAAGTTAGTGAGTCTCTCCTAGATTAGAGTTGAATAGCGTCCTAGCTCATTCAGCAACAGAGACAATCACAATTTTAGTTCTTTTAGCAAGAAATGCATTGAAAACAGTGTGCGTCTTATCATTGAGGTTGTCTTGTTAGGAAAATGAGTTAGGAGACAAAGTAACGGTGTTCCTACATGAAGTTAGTGAGTCTCTCTTAGATTAGAGTTGAATAGCGTCCTAGCTCATTCAGCAACAGAGACAATCACGATCTTAGCTCTTTTAGCAAGAAATGCATTGAAAACAGTGTGCGTCTTATCATTGAGGTTGTCTTGTTAGGAAAATGAGTTAGGAGACAAAGTAACGGTGTTCCTACATGAAGTTAGTGAGTCTCTCCTAGATTAGAGTTGAATAGCATCCAAGCTCATTCAGCAACAGAGACAATCACGATCTTAGCTCTTTTAGCAAGAAATGCATTGAAAACAGTGTGCGTCTTTTCATTGAGGTTGTTTTGTTAGGAAAATGAGTTAGGAGACAAAGTAACGGTGTTCCTACATGAAGTTAGTGAGTCTCTCCTAGATTAGAGTTGAATAGCGTCCAAGCTCATTCAGCAACAGAGACAATCACAATCTTAGCTCTTTTAGCAAGAAATGCATTGAAAACAGTGTGCGTCTTATCATTGAGGTTGTCTTGTTAGGAAAATGAGTTAGGAGACAAAGTAACGGTGTTCCTACATGAAGTTAGTGAGTCTCTCCTAGATTAGAGTTGAATAGCGTCCTAGCTCATTCAGCAACAGAGACAATCACGATCTTAGCTCTTTTAGCAAGAAATGCATTGAAAACAGTGTGCGTCTTATCATTGAGGTTGTCTTGTTAGGAAAATGAGTTAGGAGACAAAGTAACGGTGTTCCTACATGAAGTTAGTGAGTCTCTCTTAGATTAGAGTTGAATAGCGTCCTAGCTCATTCAGCAACAGAGACAATCACGATCTTAGCCCTTTTAGCAAGAAATGCATTGAAAACAGTGTGCGTCTTATCATTGAGGTTGTCTTGTTAGGAAAATGAATAAGGAAACAAAGTAATGGTGTTCCTACATGAAGTTAGTGATTCTCTCCTAGATTAGAGTTGAATAGCGTCCTAGCTCATTCAGCAACAGAGACAATCACAATTTTAGCTCTTTTAGCAAGAAATGCATTGAAAACAGTGTGCGTCTTATCATTGAGGTTGTCTTGTTAGGAAAATGAGTTAGGAGACAAAGTAACGGTGTTCCTACATGAAGTTAGTGAGTCTCTCTTAGATTAAAGTTGAATAGCGTCCTAGCTCATTCAGCAACAGAGACAATCACGATCTTAGCTCTTTTAGTAAGAAATGCATTGAAAACAGTGTGCGTCTTATCATTGAGGTTGTCTGGTTAGGAAAATGAGTTAGGAGACAAAGTAACGGTGTTCCTTCATGAAGTTAGTGAGTCTCTCTTAGATTAGAGTTAAATAGCGTCCTAGCTCATTCAGCAACAGAGACAATCACGATCTTAGCTCTTTTACCAAGAAATGCGTTGAAAACAGTGTGCGTCTTATCATTGAGGTTGTCTTGTTAGGAAAATGAGTTAGGAGACAAAGTAACGGTGTTCCTACATGAAGTTAGTGAGTCTCTCTTAGATTAGAGTTGAATAGCGTCCTAGCTCATTCAGCAACAGAGACAATCACGATCTTAGCTCTTTTACCAAGAAATGCGTTGAAAACAGTGTGCGTCTTATCATTGAGGTTGTCTTGTTAGGAAAATGAGTTAGGAGACAAAGTAACGGTGTTCCTACATGAAGTTAGTGAGTCTCTCTTAGATTAGAGTTGAATAGCGTCCTAGCTCATTCAGCAACAGAGACAATCACGATCTTAGCTCTTTTAGCAAGAAATGCATTGAAAACAGTGTGCGTCTTATCATTGAGGTTGTCTTGTTAGGAAAATGAGTTAGGAGACAAAGTAACGGTGTTCCTACATGAAGTTAGGGAGTCTCTCCTAGATTAGAGTTGAACAGCGTCCTAGCTCATTCAGCAACAGAGACAATCACGATCTTAGCTCTTTTAGCAAGAAATGAATTGAAAACAGTGTGCGTCTTATCATTGAGGTTGTCTTGTTAGGAAAATGAGTTAGGAGACAAAGTAACGGTGTTCCTACATGAAGTTAGTGAGTCTCTCTTAGATTAGAGTTGAATAGCGTCCTAGCTCATTCAGCAACAGAGACAATCACGATCTTAGCTCTTTTACCAAGAAATGCGTTGAAAACAGTGTGCGTCTTATCATTGAGGTTGTCTTGTTAGGAAAATGAGTTAGGAGACAAAGTAACGGTGTTCCTACATGAAGTTAGTGAGTCTCTCTTAGATTAGAGTTGAATAGCGTCCTAGCTCATTCAGCAACAGAGACAATCACGATCTTAGCTCTTTTAGCAAGAAATGCATTGAAAACAGTGTGCGTCTTATCATTGAGGTTGTCTTGTTAGGAAAATGAGTTAGGAGACAAAGTAACGGTGTTCCTACATGAAGTTAGGGAGTCTCTCCTAGATTAGAGTTGAACAGCGTCCTAGCTCATTCAGCAACAGAGACAATCACGATCTTAGCTCTTTTAGCAAGAAATGAATTGAAAACAGTGTGCGTCTTATCATTGAGGTTGTCTTGTTAGGAAAATGAGTTAGGAGACAAAGTAACGGTGTTCCTACATGAAGTTAGTAAGTCTCTCTTAGATTAGAGTTGAATAGCGTCCTAGCTCATTCAGCAACAGAGACAATCACGATCTTAGCTCTTTTAGCAAGAAATGCATTGAAAACAGTGTGCGTCTTATCATTGAGGTTGTCTTGTTAGGAAAATGAGTTAGGAGACAAAGTAACGGTGTTCCTACATGAAGTTAGTGAGTCTCTCTTAGATTAGAGTTGAATAGCGTCCTAGCTCATTCAGCAACAGAGACAATCACGATCTTAGCCCTTTTAGCAAGAAATGCATTGAAAACAGTGTGCGTCTTATCATTGAGGTTGTCTTGTTAGGAAAATGAATAAGGAGACAAAGTAATGGTGTTCCTACATGAAGTTAGTGAGTCTCTCCTAGATTAGAGTTGAATAGCGTCCTAGCTCATTCAGCAACAGAGACAATCACAATTTTAGCTCTTTTAGCAAGAAATGCAATGAAAACAGTGTGCGTCTTATCATTGAGGTTGTTTTGTTAGGAAAATGAGTTAGGAGACAAAGTAACGGTGTTCCTACATGAAGTTAGTGAGTCTCTCCTAGATTAGAGTTGAATAGCGTCCTAGCTCATTCAGCAACAGAGACAATCACAATTTTAGCTCTTTTAGCAAGAAATGCAATGAAAACAGTGTGCGTCTTATCATTGAGGTTGTTTTGTTAGGAAAATGAGTTAGGAGACAAAGTAACGGTGTTCCTACATGAAGTTAGTGAGTCTCTCCTAGATTAGAGTTGAATAGCGTCCTAGCTCATTCAGCAACAGAGACAATCACAATCTTAGCTCTTTTAGCAAGAAATGCATTGAAAACAGTGTGCGTCTTATCATTGAGGTTGTTTTGTTAGGAAAATGAGTTAGGAGACAAAGTAACGGTGTTCTTACATGAAGTTAGTGAGTCTCTCCTAGATTAGAGTTGAATAGCGTCCTAGCTCATTCAGCAACAGAGACAATCACAATCTTAGCTCTTTTAGCAAGAAATGCATTGAAAACAGTGTGCGTCTTATCATTGAGGTTGTCTTGTTAGGAAAATGAGTTAGGAGACAAAGTAACGGTGTTCCTACATGCAGTTAGTGAGTCTCTCTTAGATTAGAGTTGAATAGCGTCCTAGCTCATTCAGCAACAGAGACAATCACGATCTTAGCTCTTTTAGCAAGAAATGCATTGAAAACAGTGTGCGTCTTATCATTGAGGTTGTTTTGTTAGGAAAATGAGTTAGGAGACAAAGTAACGGTGTTCCTACATGAAGTTAGTGAGTCTCTCCTAGATTAGAGTTGAATAGCGTCCTAGCTCATTCAGCAACAGAGACAATCACAATCTTAGCTCTTTTAGCAAGAAATGCATTGAAAACAGTGTGCGTCTTATCATTGAGGTTGTTTTGTTAGGAAAATGAGTTAGGAGACAAAGTAACGGTGTTCCTACATGAAGTTAGTGAGTCTCTCTTAGATTAGAGTTAAATAGCGTCCTAGCTCATTCAGCAACAGAGACAATCACGATCTTAGCTCTTTTACCAAGAAATGCGTTGAAAACAGTGTGCGTCTTATCAATGAGGTTGTCTTGTTATTAAAATGAGTTAGGAGACAAAGTAACGGTGTTCCTACATGAAGTTAGTGAGTCTCTCTTAGATTAGAGTTGAATAGCGTCCTAGCTCATTCAGCAACAGAGACAATCACGATCTTAGCTCTTTTAGCAAGAAATGCATTGAAAACAGTGTGCGTCTTATCATTGAGGTTGTCTTGTTAGGAAAATGAGTTAGGAGACAAAGTAACGGTGTTCCTACATGAAGTTAGGGAGTCTCTCCTAGATTAGAGTTGAATAGCGTCCTTGCTCATTCAGCAACAGAGACAATCACGATCTTAGCTCTTTTAGCAAGAAATACATTGAAAACAGTGTGCGTCTTATCATTGAGGTTGTCTTGTTAGGAAAATGAGTTAGGAGACAAAGTAACGGTGTTCCTACATGAAGTTAGTGAGTCTCTCTTAGATTAGAGTTGAATAGCGTCCTAGCTCATTCAGCAACAGAGACAATCACGATCTTAGCTCTTTTAGCAAGAAATGCATTGAAAACAGTGTGCGTCTTATCATTGAGGTTGTCTGGTTAGGAAAATGAGTTAGGAGACAAAGTAACGGTGTTCCTTCATGAAGTTAGTGAGTCTCTCTTAGATTAGAGTTAAATAGCGTCCTAGCTCATTCAGCAACAGAGACAATCACGATCTTAGCTCTTTTACCAAGAAATGCGTTGAAAACAGTGTGCGTCTTATCATTGAGGTTGTCTGGTTAGGAAAATGAGTTAGGAGACAAAGTAACGGTGTTCCTACATGAAGTTAGTGAGTCTCTCTTAGATTAGAGTTGAATAGCGTCCTAGCTCATTCAGCAACAGAGACAATCACGATCTTAGCTCTTTTAGCAAGAAATGCATTGAAAACAGTGTGCGTCTTATCATTGAGGTTGTCTTGTTAGGAAAATGAGTTAGGAGACAAAGTAACGGTGTTCCTACATGAAGTTAGTGAGTCTCTCCTAGATTAGAGTTGAATAGCGTCCTAGCTCATTCAGCAACAGAGACTATCACGATCTTAGCTCTTTTAGCAAGAAATGCATTGAAAACAGTGTGCGTCTTATCATTGAGGTTGTCTTGTTAGGAAAATGAGTTAGGAGACAAAGTAACGGTGTTCCTACATGAAGTTAGTGAGTCTCTCCTAGATTAGAGTTGAATAGCGTCCTAGCTCATTCAGCAACAGAGACAATCACGATCTTAGCTCTTTGAGCAAGAAATGCATTGAAAACAGTGTGCGTCTTATCATTGAGGTTGTCTTGTTAGGAAAATGAGTTAGGAGACAAAGTAACGGTGTTCCTACATGAAGTTAGTGAGTCTCTCTTAGATTAGAGTTGAATAGCGTCCTAGCTCATTCAGCAACAGAGACAATCACGATCTTAGCTCTTTTAGCAAGAAATGCATTGAAAACAGTGTGCGTCTTATCATTGAGGTTGTCTGGTTAGGAAAATGAGTTAGGAGACAAAGTAACGGTGTTCCTTCATGAAGTTAGTGAGTCTCTCTTAGATTAGAGTTAAATAGCGTCCTAGCTCATTCAGCAACAGAGACAATCACGATCTTAGCTCTTTTACCAAGAAATGCGTTGAAAACAGTGTGCGTCTTATCATTGAGGTTGTCTGGTTAGGAAAATGAGTTAGGAGACAAAGTAACGGTGTTCCTACATGAAGTTAGTGAGTCTCTCTTAGATTAGAGTTGAATAGCGTCCTAGCTCATTCAGCAACAGAGACAATCACGATCTTAGCTCTTTTAGCAAGAAATGCATTGAAAACAGTGTGCGTCTTATCATTGAGGTTGTCTTGTTAGGAAAATGAGTTAGGAGACAAAGTAACGGTGTTCCTACATGAAGTTAGTGAGTCTCTCCTAGATTAGAGTTGAATAGCGTCCTAGCTCATTCAGCAACAGAGACTATCACGATCTTAGCTCTTTTAGCAAGAAATGCATTGAAAACAGTGTGCGTCTTATCATTGAGGTTGTCTTGTTAGGAAAATGAGTTAGGAGACAAAGTAACGGTGTTCCTACATGAAGTTAGTGAGTCTCTCCTAGATTAGAGTTGAATAGCGTCCTAGCTCATTCAGCAACAGAGACAATCACGATCTTAGCTCTTTGAGCAAGAAATGCATTGAAAACAGTGTGCGTCTTATCATTGAGGTTGTCTTGTTAGGAAAATGAGTTAGGAGACAAAGTAACGGTGTTCCTACATGAAGTTAGTGAGTCTCTCTTAGATTAGAGTTGAATAGCGTCCTAGCTCATTCAGCAACAGAGACAATCAAGATCTAAGCTCTTTTAGCAAGAAATGCATTGAAAACAGTGTGCGTCTTATCATTGAGGTTGTCTTGTTAGGAAAATGAGTTAGGAGACAAAGTAACGGTGTTCCTACATGAAGTTAGTGAGTCTCTCTTAGATTAGAGTTGAATAGCGTCCTAGCTCATTCAGCAACAGAGACAATCACGATCTTAGCCCTTTTAGCAAGAAATGCATTGAAAACAGTGTGCGTCTTATCATTGAGGTTGTCTTGTTAGGAAAATGAATAAGGAGACAAAGTAATGGTGTTCCTACATGAAGTTAGTGAGTCTCTCCTAGATTAGAGTTGAATAGCGTCCTAGCTCATTCAGCAACAGAGACAATCACAATTTTAGTTCTTTTAGCAAGAAATGCATTGAAAACAGTGTGCGTCTTATCATTGAGGTTGTCTTGTTAGGAAAATGAGTTAGGAGACAAAGTAACGGTGTTCCTACATGAAGTTAGTGAGTCTCTCTTAGATTAGAGTTGAATAGCGTCCTAGCTCATTCAGCAACAGAGACAATCACGATCTTAGCTCTTTTAGCAAGAAATGCATTGAAAACAGTGTGCGTCTTATCATTGAGGTTGTCTTGTTAGGAAAATGAGTTAGGAGACAAAGTAACGGTGTTCCTACATGAAGTTAGTGAGTCTCTCCTAGATTAGAGTTGAATAGCATCCAAGCTCATTCAGCAACAGAGACAATCACGATCTTAGCTCTTTTAGCAAGAAATGCATTGAAAACAGTGTGCGTCTTTTCATTGAGGTTGTTTTGTTAGGAAAATGAGTTAGGAGACAAAGTAACGGTGTTCCTACATGAAGTTAGTGAGTCTCTCCTAGATTAGAGTTGAATAGCGTCCAAGCTCATTCAGCAACAGAGACAATCACAATCTTAGCTCTTTTAGCAAGAAATGCATTGAAAACAGTGTGCGTCTTATCATTGAGGTTGTCTTGTTAGGAAAATGAGTTAGGAGACAAAGTAACGGTGTTCCTACATGAAGTTAGTGAGTCTCTCCTAGATTAGAGTTGAATAGCGTCCTAGCTCATTCAGCAACAGAGACAATCACGATCTTAGCTCTTTTAGCAAGAAATGCATTGAAAACAGTGTGCGTCTTATCATTGAGGTTGTCTTGTTAGGAAAATGAGTTAGGAGACAAAGTAACGGTGTTCCTACATGAAGTTAGTGAGTCTCTCTTAGATTAGAGTTGAATAGCGTCCTAGCTCATTCAGCAACAGAGACAATCACGATCTTAGCCCTTTTAGCAAGAAATGCATTGAAAACAGTGTGCGTCTTATCATTGAGGTTGTCTTGTTAGGAAAATGAATAAGGAAACAAAGTAATGGTGTTCCTACATGAAGTTAGTGATTCTCTCCTAGATTAGAGTTGAATAGCGTCCTAGCTCATTCAGCAACAGAGACAATCACAATTTTAGCTCTTTTAGCAAGAAATGCATTGAAAACAGTGTGCGTCTTATCATTGAGGTTGTCTTGTTAGGAAAATGAGTTAGGAGACAAAGTAACGGTGTTCCTACATGAAGTTAGTGAGTCTCTCTTAGATTAGAGTTGAATAGCGTCCTAGCTCATTCAGCAACAGAGACAATCACGATCTTAGCTCTTTTAGTAAGAAATGCATTGAAAACAGTGTGCGTCTTATCATTGAGGTTGTCTGGTTAGGAAAATGAGTTAGGAGACAAAGTAACGGTGTTCCTTCATGAAGTTAGTGAGTCTCTCTTAGATTAGAGTTAAATAGCGTCCTAGCTCATTCAGCAACAGAGACAATCACGATCTTAGCTCTTTTACCAAGAAATGCGTTGAAAACAGTGTGCGTCTTATCATTGAGGTTGTCTTGTTAGGAAAATGAGTTAGGAGACAAAGTAACGGTGTTCCTACATGAAGTTAGTGAGTCTCTCTTAGATTAGAGTTGAATAGCGTCCTAGCTCATTCAGCAACAGAGACAATCACGATCTTAGCTCTTTTACCAAGAAATGCGTTGAAAACAGTGTGCGTCTTATCATTGAGGTTGTCTTGTTAGGAAAATGAGTTAGGAGACAAAGTAACGGTGTTCCTACATGAAGTTAGTGAGTCTCTCTTAGATTAGAGTTGAATAGCGTCCTAGCTCATTCAGCAACAGAGACAATCACGATCTTAGCTCTTTTAGCAAGAAATGCATTGAAAACAGTGTGCGTCTTATCATTGAGGTTGTCTTGTTAGGAAAATGAGTTAGGAGACAAAGTAACGGTGTTCCTACATGAAGTTAGGGAGTCTCTCCTAGATTAGAGTTGAACAGCGTCCTAGCTCATTCAGCAACAGAGACAATCACGATCTTAGCTCTTTTAGCAAGAAATGAATTGAAAACAGTGTGCGTCTTATCATTGAGGTTGTCTTGTTAGGAAAATGAGTTAGGAGACAAAGTAACGGTGTTCCTACATGAAGTTAGTGAGTCTCTCTTAGATTAGAGTTGAATAGCGTCCTAGCTCATTCAGCAACAGAGACAATCACGATCTTAGCTCTTTTACCAAGAAATGCGTTGAAAACAGTGTGCGTCTTATCATTGAGGTTGTCTTGTTAGGAAAATGAGTTAGGAGACAAAGTAACGGTGTTCCTACATGAAGTTAGTGAGTCTCTCTTAGATTAGAGTTGAATAGCGTCCTAGCTCATTCAGCAACAGAGACAATCACGATCTTAGCTCTTTTAGCAAGAAATGCATTGAAAACAGTGTGCGTCTTATCATTGAGGTTGTCTTGTTAGGAAAATGAGTTAGGAGACAAAGTAACGGTGTTCCTACATGAAGTTAGGGAGTCTCTCCTAGATTAGAGTTGAACAGCGTCCTAGCTCATTCAGCAACAGAGACAATCACGATCTTAGCTCTTTTAGCAAGAAATGAATTGAAAACAGTGTGCGTCTTATCATTGAGGTTGTCTTGTTAGGAAAATGAGTTAGGAGACAAAGTAACGGTGTTCCTACATGAAGTTAGTAAGTCTCTCTTAGATTAGAGTTGAATAGCGTCCTAGCTCATTCAGCAACAGAGACAATCACGATCTTAGCTCTTTTAGCAAGAAATGCATTGAAAACAGTGTGCGTCTTATCATTGAAGTTGTCTTGTTAGGAAAATGAGTTAGGAGACAAAGTAACGGTGTTCCTACATGAAGTTAGTGAGTCTCTCTTAGATTAGAGTTGAATAGCGTCCTAGCTCATTCAGCAACAGAGACAATCACGATCTTAGCCCTTTTAGCAAGAAATGCATTGAAAACAGTGTGCGTCTTATCATTGAGGTTGTCTTGTTAGGAAAATGAATAAGGAGACAAAGTAATGGTGTTCCTACATGAAGTTAGTGAGTCTCTCCTAGATTAGAGTTGAATAGCGTCCTAGCTCATTCAGCAACAGAGACAATCACAATTTTAGCTCTTTTAGCAAGAAATGCAATGAAAACAGTGTGCGTCTTATCATTGAGGTTGTTTTGTTAGGAAAATGAGTTAGGAGACAAAGTAACGGTGTTCCTACATGAAGTTAGTGAGTCTCTCCTAGATTAGAGTTGAATAGCGTCCTAGCTCATTCAGCAACAGAGACAATCACAATTTTAGCTCTTTTAGCAAGAAATGCAATGAAAACAGTGTGCGTCTTATCATTGAGGTTGTTTTGTTAGGAAAATGAGTTAGGAGACAAAGTAACGGTGTTCCTACATGAAGTTAGTGAGTCTCTCCTAGATTAGAGTTGAATAGCGTCCTAGCTCATTCAGCAACAGAGACAATCACAATCTTAGCTCTTTTAGCAAGAAATGCATTGAAAACAGTGTGCGTCTTATCATTGAGGTTGTTTTGTTAGGAAAATGAGTTAGGAGACAAAGTAACGGTGTTCTTACATGAAGTTAGTGAGTCTCTCCTAGATTAGAGTTGAATAGCGTCCTAGCTCATTCAGCAACAGAGACAATCACAATCTTAGCTCTTTTAGCAAGAAATGCATTGAAAACAGTGTGCGTCTTATCATTGAGGTTGTCTTGTTAGGAAAATGAGTTAGGAGACAAAGTAACGGTGTTCCTACATGCAGTTAGTGAGTCTCTCTTAGATTAGAGTTGAATAGCGTCCTAGCTCATTCAGCAACAGAGACAATCACGATCTTAGCTCTTTTAGCAAGAAATGCATTGAAAACAGTGTGCGTCTTATCATTGAGGTTGTCTTGTTAGGAAAATGAGTTAGGAGACAAAGTAACGGTGTTCCTACATGAAGTTAGTGAGTCTCTCCTAGATTAGAGTTGAATAGCGTCCTAGCTCATTCAGCAACAGAGACAATCACGATCTTAGCTCGTTTACCAAGAAATGCGTTGAAAACAGTGTGCGTCTTATCATTGAGGTTGTCTTGTTAGGAAAATGAGTTAGGAGACAAAGTAACGGTGTTCCTACATGAAATTAGTGAGTCTCTCTTAGATTAGAGTTGAATAGCGTCCTAGCTCATTCAGCAACAGAGACAATCACGATCTTAGCTCTTTTAGCAAGAAATGCATTGAAAACAGTGTGCGTCTTATCATTGAGGTTGTTTTGTTAGGAAAATGAGTTAGGAGACAAAGTAACGGTGTTCCTACATGAAGTTAGTGAGTCTCTCCTAGATTAGAGTTGAATAGCGTCCTAGCTCATTCAGCAACAGAGACAATCACAATCTTAGCTCTTTTAGCAAGAAATGCATTGAAAACAGTGTGCGTCTTATCATTGAGGTTGTTTTGTTAGGAAAATGAGTTAGGAGACAAAGTAACGGTGTTCCTACATGAAGTTAGTGAGTCTCTCTTAGATTAGAGTTAAATAGCGTCCTAGCTCATTCAGCAACAGAGACAATCACGATCTTAGCTCTTTTACCAAGAAATGCGTTGAAAACAGTGTGCGTCTTATCAATGAGGTTGTCTTGTTATTAAAATGAGTTAGGAGACAAAGTAACGGTGTTCCTACATGAAGTTAGTGAGTCTCTCTTAGATTAGAGTTGAATAGCGTCCTAGCTCATTCAGCAACAGAGACAATCACGATCTTAGCTCTTTTAGCAAGAAATGCATTGAAAACAGTGTGCGTCTTATCATTGAGGTTGTCTTGTTAGGAAAATGAGTTAGGAGACAAAGTAACGGTGTTCCTACATGAAGTTAGGGAGTCTCTCCTAGATTAGAGTTGAATAGCGTCCTTGCTCATTCAGCAACAGAGACAATCACGATCTTAGCTCTTTTAGCAAGAAATACATTGAAAACAGTGTGCGTCTTATCATTGAGGTTGTCTTGTTAGGAAAATGAGTTAGGAGACAAAGTAACGGTGTTCCTACATGAAGTTAGTGAGTCTCTCTTAGATTAGAGTTGAATAGCGTCCTAGCTCATTCAGCAACAGAGACAATCACGATCTTAGCTCTTTTAGCAAGAAATGCATTGAAAACAGTGTGCGTCTTATCATTGAGGTTGTCTGGTTAGGAAAATGAGTTAGGAGACAAAGTAACGGTGTTCCTTCATGAAGTTAGTGAGTCTCTCTTAGATTAGAGTTAAATAGCGTCCTAGCTCATTCAGCAACAGAGACAATCACGATCTTAGCTCTTTTACCAAGAAATGCGTTGAAAACAGTGTGCGTCTTATCATTGAGGTTGTCTGGTTAGGAAAATGAGTTAGGAGACAAAGTAACGGTGTTCCTACATGAAGTTAGTGAGTCTCTCTTAGATTAGAGTTGAATAGCGTCCTAGCTCATTCAGCAACAGAGACAATCACGATCTTAGCTCTTTTAGCAAGAAATGCATTGAAAACAGTGTGCGTCTTATCATTGAGGTTGTCTTGTTAGGAAAATGAGTTAGGAGACAAAGTAACGGTGTTCCTACATGAAGTTAGTGAGTCTCTCCTAGATTAGAGTTGAATAGCGTCCTAGCTCATTCAGCAACAGAGACTATCACGATCTTAGCTCTTTTAGCAAGAAATGCATTGAAAACAGTGTGCGTCTTATCATTGAGGTTGTCTTGTTAGGAAAATGAGTTAGGAGACAAAGTAACGGTGTTCCTACATGAAGTTAGTGAGTCTCTCCTAGATTAGAGTTGAATAGCGTCCTAGCTCATTCAGCAACAGAGACAATCACGATCTTAGCTCTTTGAGCAAGAAATGCATTGAAAACAGTGTGCGTCTTATCATTGAGGTTGTCTTGTTAGGAAAATGAGTTAGGAGACAAAGTAACGGTGTTCCTACATGAAGTTAGTGAGTCTCTCTTAGATTAGAGTTGAATAGCGTCCTAGCTCATTCAGCAACAGAGACAATCAAGATCTAAGCTCTTTTAGCAAGAAATGCATTGAAAACAGTGTGCGTCTTATCATTGAGGTTGTCTTGTTAGGAAAATGAGTTAGGAGACAAAGTAACGGTGTTCCTACATGAAGTTAGTGAGTCTCTCTTAGATTAGAGTTGAATAGCGTCCTAGCTCATTCAGCAACAGAGACAATCACGATCTTAGCCCTTTTAGCAAGAAATGCATTGAAAACAGTGTGCGTCTTATCATTGAGGTTGTCTTGTTAGGAAAATGAATAAGGAGACAAAGTAATGGTGTTCCTACATGAAGTTAGTGAGTCTCTCCTAGATTAGAGTTGAATAGCGTCCTAGCTCATTCAGCAACAGAGACAATCACAATTTTAGTTCTTTTAGCAAGAAATGCATTGAAAACAGTGTGCGTCTTATCATTGAGGTTGTCTTGTTAGGAAAATGAGTTAGGAGACAAAGTAACGGTGTTCCTACATGAAGTTAGTGAGTCTCTCTTAGATTAGAGTTGAATAGCGTCCTAGCTCATTCAGCAACAGAGACAATCACGATCTTAGCTCTTTTAGCAAGAAATGCATTGAAAACAGTGTGCGTCTTATCATTGAGGTTGTCTTGTTAGGAAAATGAGTTAGGAGACAAAGTAACGGTGTTCCTACATGAAGTTAGTGAGTCTCTCCTAGATTAGAGTTGAATAGCATCCAAGCTCATTCAGCAACAGAGACAATCACGATCTTAGCTCTTTTAGCAAGAAATGCATTGAAAACAGTGTGCGTCTTTTCATTGAGGTTGTTTTGTTAGGAAAATGAGTTAGGAGACAAAGTAACGGTGTTCCTACATGAAGTTAGTGAGTCTCTCCTAGATTAGAGTTGAATAGCGTCCAAGCTCATTCAGCAACAGAGACAATCACAATCTTAGCTCTTTTAGCAAGAAATGCATTGAAAACAGTGTGCGTCTTATCATTGAGGTTGTCTTGTTAGGAAAATGAGTTAGGAGACAAAGTAACGGTGTTCCTACATGAAGTTAGTGAGTCTCTCCTAGATTAGAGTTGAATAGCGTCCTAGCTCATTCAGCAACAGAGACAATCACGATCTTAGCTCTTTTAGCAAGAAATGCATTGAAAACAGTGTGCGTCTTATCATTGAGGTTGTCTTGTTAGGAAAATGAGTTAGGAGACAAAGTAACGGTGTTCCTACATGAAGTTAGTGAGTCTCTCTTAGATTAGAGTTGAATAGCGTCCTAGCTCATTCAGCAACAGAGACAATCACGATCTTAGCCCTTTTAGCAAGAAATGCATTGAAAACAGTGTGCGTCTTATCATTGAGGTTGTCTTGTTAGGAAAATGAATAAGGAAACAAAGTAATGGTGTTCCTACATGAAGTTAGTGATTCTCTCCTAGATTAGAGTTGAATAGCGTCCTAGCTCATTCAGCAACAGAGACAATCACAATTTTAGCTCTTTTAGCAAGAAATGCATTGAAAACAGTGTGCGTCTTATCATTGAGGTTGTCTTGTTAGGAAAATGAGTTAGGAGACAAAGTAACGGTGTTCCTACATGAAGTTAGTGAGTCTCTCTTAGATTAGAGTTGAATAGCGTCCTAGCTCATTCAGCAACAGAGACAATCACGATCTTAGCTCTTTTAGTAAGAAATGCATTGAAAACAGTGTGCGTCTTATCATTGAGGTTGTCTGGTTAGGAAAATGAGTTAGGAGACAAAGTAACGGTGTTCCTTCATGAAGTTAGTGAGTCTCTCTTAGATTAGAGTTAAATAGCGTCCTAGCTCATTCAGCAACAGAGACAATCACGATCTTAGCTCTTTTACCAAGAAATGCGTTGAAAACAGTGTGCGTCTTATCATTGAGGTTGTCTTGTTAGGAAAATGAGTTAGGAGACAAAGTAACGGTGTTCCTACATGAAGTTAGTGAGTCTCTCTTAGATTAGAGTTGAATAGCGTCCTAGCTCATTCAGCAACAGAGACAATCACGATCTTAGCTCTTTTACCAAGAAATGCGTTGAAAACAGTGTGCGTCTTATCATTGAGGTTGTCTTGTTAGGAAAATGAGTTAGGAGACAAAGTAACGGTGTTCCTACATGAAGTTAGTGAGTCTCTCTTAGATTAGAGTTGAATAGCGTCCTAGCTCATTCAGCAACAGAGACAATCACGATCTTAGCTCTTTTAGCAAGAAATGCATTGAAAACAGTGTGCGTCTTATCATTGAGGTTGTCTTGTTAGGAAAATGAGTTAGGAGACAAAGTAACGGTGTTCCTACATGAAGTTAGGGAGTCTCTCCTAGATTAGAGTTGAACAGCGTCCTAGCTCATTCAGCAACAGAGACAATCACGATCTTAGCTCTTTTAGCAAGAAATGAATTGAAAACAGTGTGCGTCTTATCATTGAGGTTGTCTTGTTAGGAAAATGAGTTAGGAGACAAAGTAACGGTGTTCCTACATGAAGTTAGTGAGTCTCTCTTAGATTAGAGTTGAATAGCGTCCTAGCTCATTCAGCAACAGAGACAATCACGATCTTAGCTCTTTTACCAAGAAATGCGTTGAAAACAGTGTGCGTCTTATCATTGAGGTTGTCTTGTTAGGAAAATGAGTTAGGAGACAAAGTAACGGTGTTCCTACATGAAGTTAGTGAGTCTCTCTTAGATTAGAGTTGAATAGCGTCCTAGCTCATTCAGCAACAGAGACAATCACGATCTTAGCTCTTTTAGCAAGAAATGCATTGAAAACAGTGTGCGTCTTATCATTGAGGTTGTCTTGTTAGGAAAATGAGTTAGGAGACAAAGTAACGGTGTTCCTACATGAAGTTAGGGAGTCTCTCCTAGATTAGAGTTGAACAGCGTCCTAGCTCATTCAGCAACAGAGACAATCACGATCTTAGCTCTTTTAGCAAGAAATGAATTGAAAACAGTGTGCGTCTTATCATTGAGGTTGTCTTGTTAGGAAAATGAGTTAGGAGACAAAGTAACGGTGTTCCTACATGAAGTTAGTAAGTCTCTCTTAGATTAGAGTTGAATAGCGTCCTAGCTCATTCAGCAACAGAGACAATCACGATCTTAGCTCTTTTAGCAAGAAATGCATTGAAAACAGTGTGCGTCTTATCATTGAGGTTGTCTTGTTAGGAAAATGAGTTAGGAGACAAAGTAACGGTGTTCCTACATGAAGTTAGTGAGTCTCTCTTAGATTAGAGTTGAATAGCGTCCTAGCTCATTCAGCAACAGAGACAATCACAATTTTAGCTCTTTTAGCAAGAAATGCAATGAAAACAGTGTGCGTCTTATCATTGAGGTTGTTTTGTTAGGAAAATGAGTTAGGAGACAAAGTAACGGTGTTCCTACATGAAGTTAGTGAGTCTCTCCTAGATTAGAGTTGAATAGCGTCCTAGCTCATTCAGCAACAGAGACAATCACAATTTTAGCTCTTTTAGCAAGAAATGCAATGAAAACAGTGTGCGTCTTATCATTGAGGTTGTTTTGTTAGGAAAATGAGTTAGGAGACAAAGTAACGGTGTTCCTACATGAAGTTAGTGAGTCTCTCCTAGATTAGAGTTGAATAGCGTCCTAGCTCATTCAGCAACAGAGACAATCACAATCTTAGCTCTTTTAGCAAGAAATGCATTGAAAACAGTGTGCGTCTTATCATTGAGGTTGTTTTGTTAGGAAAATGAGTTAGGAGACAAAGTAACGGTGTTCTTACATGAAGTTAGTGAGTCTCTCCTAGATTAGAGTTGAATAGCGTCCTAGCTCATTCAGCAACAGAGACAATCACAATCTTAGCTCTTTTAGCAAGAAATGCATTGAAAACAGTGTGCGTCTTATCATTGAGGTTGTCTTGTTAGGAAAATGAGTTAGGAGACAAAGTAACGGTGTTCCTACATGCAGTTAGTGAGTCTCTCTTAGATTAGAGTTGAATAGCGTCCTAGCTCATTCAGCAACAGAGACAATCACGATCTTAGCTCTTTTAGCAAGAAATGCATTGAAAACAGTGTGCGTCTTATCATTGAGGTTGTCTTGTTAGGAAAATGAGTTAGGAGACAAAGTAACGGTGTTCCTACATGAAGTTAGTGAGTCTCTCCTAGATTAGAGTTGAATAGCGTCCTAGCTCATTCAGCAACAGAGACAATCACGATCTTAGCTCGTTTACCAAGAAATGCGTTGAAAACAGTGTGCGTCTTATCATTGAGGTTGTCTTGTTAGGAAAATGAGTTAGGAGACAAAGTAACGGTGTTCCTACATGAAGTTAGTGAGTCTCTCTTAGATTAGAGTTGAATAGCGTCCTAGCTCATTCAGCAACAGAGACAATCACGATCTTAGCTCTTTTAGCAAGAAATGCATTGAAAACAGTGTGCGTCTTATCATTGAGGTTGTTTTGTTAGGAAAATGAGTTAGGAGACAAAGTAACGGTGTTCCTACATGAAGTTAGTGAGTCTCTCCTAGATTAGAGTTGAATAGCGTCCTAGCTCATTCAGCAACAGAGACAATCACAATCTTAGCTCTTTTAGCAAGAAATGCATTGAAAACAGTGTGCGTCTTATCATTGAGGTTGTTTTGTTAGGAAAATGAGTTAGGAGACAAAGTAACGGTGTTCCTACATGAAGTTAGTGAGTCTCTCTTAGATTAGAGTTAAATAGCGTCCTAGCTCATTCAGCAACAGAGACAATCACGATCTTAGCTCTTTTACCAAGAAATGCGTTGAAAACAGTGTGCGTCTTATCAATGAGGTTGTCTTGTTATTAAAATGAGTTAGGAGACAAAGTAACGGTGTTCCTACATGAAGTTAGTGAGTCTCTCTTAGATTAGAGTTGAATAGCGTCCTAGCTCATTCAGCAACAGAGACAATCACGATCTTAGCTCTTTTAGCAAGAAATGCATTGAAAACAGTGTGCGTCTTATCATTGAGGTTGTCTTGTTAGGAAAATGAGTTAGGAGACAAAGTAACGGTGTTCCTACATGAAGTTAGGGAGTCTCTCCTAGATTAGAGTTGAATAGCGTCCTTGCTCATTCAGCAACAGAGACAATCACGATCTTAGCTCTTTTAGCAAGAAATACATTGAAAACAGTGTGCGTCTTATCATTGAGGTTGTCTTGTTAGGAAAATGAGTTAGGAGACAAAGTAACGGTGTTCCTACATGAAGTTAGTGAGTCTCTCTTAGATTAGAGTTGAATAGCGTCCTAGCTCATTCAGCAACAGAGACAATCACGATCTTAGCTCTTTTAGCAAGAAATGCATTGAAAACAGTGTGCGTCTTATCATTGAGGTTGTCTGGTTAGGAAAATGAGTTAGGAGACAAAGTAACGGTGTTCCTTCATGAAGTTAGTGAGTCTCTCTTAGATTAGAGTTAAATAGCGTCCTAGCTCATTCAGCAACAGAGACAATCACGATCTTAGCTCTTTTACCAAGAAATGCGTTGAAAACAGTGTGCGTCTTATCATTGAGGTTGTCTGGTTAGGAAAATGAGTTAGGAGACAAAGTAACGGTGTTCCTACATGAAGTTAGTGAGTCTCTCTTAGATTAGAGTTGAATAGCGTCCTAGCTCATTCAGCAACAGAGACAATCACGATCTTAGCTCTTTTAGCAAGAAATGCATTGCAAACAGTGTGCGTCTTATCATTGAGGTTGTCTTGTTAGGAAAATGAGTTAGGAGACAAAGTAACGGTGTTCCTACATGAAGTTAGTGAGTCTCTTCTAGATTAGAGTTGAATAGCGTCCTAGCTCATTCAGCAACAGAGACTATCACGATCTTAGCTCTTTTAGCAAGAAATGCATTGAAAACAGTGTGCGTCTTATCATTGAGGTTGTCTTGTTAGGAAAATGAGTTAGGAGACAAAGTAACGGTGTTCCTACATGAAGTTAGTGAGTCTCTCCTAGATTAGAGTTGAATAGCGTCCTAGCTCATTCAGCAACAGAGACAATCACGATCTTAGCTCTTTGAGCAAGAAATGCATTGAAAACAGTGTGCGTCTTATCATTGAGGTTGTCTTGTTAGGAAAATGAGTTAGGAGACAAAGTAACGGTGTTCCTACATGAAGTTAGTGAGTCTCTCTCAGATTAGAGTTGAATAGCGTCCTAGCTCATTCAGCAACAGAGACAATCAAGATCTAAGCTCTTTTAGCAAGAAATGCATTGAAAACAGTGTGCGTCTTATCATTGAGGTTGTCTTGTTAGGAAAATGAGTTAGGAGACAAAGTAACGGTGTTCCTACATGAAGTTAGTGAGTCTCTCTTAGATTAGAGTTGAATAGCGTCCTAGCTCATTCAGCAACAGAGACAATCACGATCTTAGCCCTTTTAGCAAGAAATGCATTGAAAACAGTGTGCGTCTTATCATTGAGGTTGTCTTGTTAGGAAAATGAATAAGGAGACAAAGTAATGGTGTTCCTACATGAAGTTAGTGAGTCTCTCCTAGATTAGAGTTGAATAGCGTCCTAGCTCATTCAGCAACAGAGACAATCACAATTTTAGTTCTTTTAGCAAGAAATGCATTGAAAACAGTGTGCGTCTTATCATTGAGGTTGTCTTGTTAGGAAAATGAGTTAGGAGACAAAGTAACGGTGTTCCTACATGAAGTTAGTGAGTCTCTCTTAGATTAGAGTTGAATAGCGTCCTAGCTCATTCAGCAACAGAGACAATCACGATCTTAGCTCTTTTAGCAAGAAATGCATTGAAAACAGTGTGCGTCTTATCATTGAGGTTGTCTTGTTAGGAAAATGAGTTAGGAGACAAAGTAACGGTGTTCCTACATGAAGTTAGTGAGTCTCTCCTAGATTAGAGTTGAATAGCATCCAAGCTCATTCAGCAACAGAGACAATCACGATCTTAGCTCTTTTAGCAAGAAATGCATTGAAAACAGTGTGCGTCTTTTCATTGAGGTTGTTTTGTTAGGAAAATGAGTTAGGAGACAAAGTAACGGTGTTCCTACATGAAGTTAGTGAGTCTCTCCTAGATTAGAGTTGAATAGCGTCCAAGCTCATTCAGCAACAGAGACAATCACAATCTTAGCTCTTTTAGCAAGAAATGCATTGAAAACAGTGTGCGTCTTATCATTGAGGTTGTCTTGTTAGGAAAATGAGTTAGGAGACAAAGTAACGGTGTTCCTACATGAAGTTAGTGAGTCTCTCCTAGATTAGAGTTGAATAGCGTCCTAGCTCATTCAGCAACAGAGACAATCACGATCTTAGCTCTTTTAGCAAGAAATGCATTGAAAACAGTGTGCGTCTTATCATTGAGGTTGTCTTGTTAGGAAAATGAGTTAGGAGACAAAGTAACGGTGTTCCTACATGAAGTTAGTGAGTCTCTCTTAGATTAGAGTTGAATAGCGTCCTAGCTCATTCAGCAACAGAGACAATCACGATCTTAGCCCTTTTAGCAAGAAATGCATTGAAAACAGTGTGCGTCTTATCATTGAGGTTGTCTTGTTAGGAAAATGAATAAGGAAACAAAGTAATGGTGTTCCTACATGAAGTTAGTGATTCTCTCCTAGATTAGAGTTGAATAGCGTCCTAGCTCATTCAGCAACAGAGACAATCACAATTTTAGCTCTTTTAGCAAGAAATGCATTGAAAACAGTGTGCGTCTTATCATTGAGGTTGTCTTGTTAGGAAAATGAGTTAGGAGACAAAGTAACGGTGTTCCTACATGAAGTTAGTGAGTCTCTCTTAGATTAGAGTTGAATAGCGTCCTAGCTCATTCAGCAACAGAGACAATCACGATCTTAGCTCTTTTAGTAAGAAATGCATTGAAAACAGTGTGCGTCTTATCATTGAGGTTGTCTGGTTAGGAAAATGAGTTAGGAGACAAAGTAACGGTGTTCCTTCATGAAGTTAGTGAGTCTCTCTTAGATTAGAGTTAAATAGCGTCCTAGCTCATTCAGCAACAGAGACAATCACGATCTTAGCTCTTTTACCAAGAAATGCGTTGAAAACAGTGTGCGTCTTATCATTGAGGTTGTCTTGTTAGGAAAATGAGTTAGGAGACAAAGTAACGGTGTTCCTACATGAAGTTAGTGAGTCTCTCTTAGATTAGAGTTGAATAGCGTCCTAGCTCATTCAGCAACAGAGACAATCACGATCTTAGCTCTTTTACCAAGAAATGCGTTGAAAACAGTGTGCGTCTTATCATTGAGGTTGTCTTGTTAGGAAAATGAGTTAGGAGACAAAGTAACGGTGTTCCTACATGAAGTTAGTGAGTCTCTCTTAGATTAGAGTTGAATAGCGTCCTAGCTCATTCAGCAACAGAGACAATCACGATCTTAGCTCTTTTAGCAAGAAATGCATTGAAAACAGTGTGCGTCTTATCATTGAGGTTGTCTTGTTAGGAAAATGAGTTAGGAGACAAAGTAACGGTGTTCCTACATGAAGTTAGGGAGTCTCTCCTAGATTAGAGTTGAACAGCGTCCTAGCTCATTCAGCAACAGAGACAATCACGATCTTAGCTCTTTTAGCAAGAAATGAATTGAAAACAGTGTGCGTCTTATCATTGAGGTTGTCTTGTTAGGAAAATGAGTTAGGAGACAAAGTAACGGTGTTCCTACATGAAGTTAGTGAGTCTCTCCTAGATTAGAGTTGAATAGCGTCCTAGCTCATTCAGCAACAGAGACAATCACGATCTTAGCTCTTTTAGGAAGAAATGCAATGAAAACAGTGTGCGTCTTATCATTGAGGTTGTCTTGTTAGGAAAATGAGTTAGGAGACAAAGTAACGGTGTTCCTACATGAAGTTAGTAAGTCTCTCTTAGATTAGAGTTGAATAGCGTCCTAGCTCATTCAGCAACAGAGACAATCACGATCTTAGCTCTTTTAGCAAGAAATGCATTGAAAACAGTGTGCGTCTTATCATTGAGGTTGTCTTGTTAGGAAAATGAGTTAGGAGACAAAGTAACGGTGTTCCTACATGAAGTTAGTGAGTCTCTCTTAGATTAGAGTTGAATAGCGTCCTAGCTCATTCAGCAACAGAGACAATCACGATCTTAGCCCTTTTAGCAAGAAATGCATTGAAAACAGTGTGCGTCTTATCATTGAGGTTGTCTTGTTAGGAAAATGAATAAGGAGACAAAGTAATGGTGTTCCTACATGAAGTTAGTGAGTCTCTCCTAGATTAGAGTTGAATAGCGTCCTAGCTCATTCAGCAACAGAGACAATCACAATTTTAGCTCTTTTAGCAAGAAATGCAATGAAAACAGTGTGCGTCTTATCATTGAGGTTGTTTTGTTAGGAAAATGAGTTAGGAGACAAAGTAACGGTGTTCCTACATGAAGTTAGTGAGTCTCTCCTAGATTAGAGTTGAATAGCGTCCTAGCTCATTCAGCAACAGAGACAATCACAATTTTAGCTCTTTTAGCAAGAAATGCAATGAAAACAGTGTGCGTCTTATCATTGAGGTTGTTTTGTTAGGAAAATGAGTTAGGAGACAAAGTAACGGTGTTCCTACATGAAGTTAGTGAGTCTCTCCTAGATTAGAGTTGAATAGCGTCCTAGCTCATTCAGCAACAGAGACAATCACAATCTTAGCTCTTTTAGCAAGAAATGCATTGAAAACAGTGTGCGTCTTATCATTGAGGTTGTTTTGTTAGGAAAATGAGTTAGGAGACAAAGTAACGGTGTTCTTACATGAAGTTAGTGAGTCTCTCCTAGATTAGAGTTGAATAGCGTCCTAGCTCATTCAGCAACAGAGACAATCACAATCTTAGCTCTTTTAGCAAGAAATGCATTGAAAACAGTGTGCGTCTTATCATTGAGGTTGTCTTGTTAGGAAAATGAGTTAGGAGACAAAGTAACGGTGTTCCTACATGCAGTTAGTGAGTCTCTCTTAGATTAGAGTTGAATAGCGTCCTAGCTCATTCAGCAACAGAGACAATCACGATCTTAGCTCTTTTAGCAAGAAATGCATTGAAAACAGTGTGCGTCTTATCACTGAGGTTGTCTTGTTAGGAAAATGAGTTAGGAGACAAAGTAACGGTGTTCCTACATGAAGTTAGTGAGTCTCTCCTAGATTAGAGTTGAATAGCGTCCTAGCTCATTCAGCAACAGAGACAATCACGATCTTAGCTCGTTTACCAAGAAATGCGTTGAAAACAGTGTGCGTCTTATCATTGAGGTTGTCTTGTTAGGAAAATGAGTTAGGAGACAAAGTAACGGTGTTCCTACATGAAGTTAGTGAGTCTCTCTTAGATTAGAGTTGAATAGCGTCCTAGCTCATTCAGCAACAGAGACAATCACGATCTTAGCTCTTTTAGCAAGAAATGCATTGAAAACAGTGTGCGTCTTATCATTGAGGTTGTTTTGTTAGGAAAATGAGTTAGGAGACAAAGTAACGGTGTTCCTACATGAAGTTAGTGAGTCTCTCCTAGATTAGAGTTGAATAGCGTCCTAGCTCATTCAGCAACAGAGACAATCACAATCTTAGCTCTTTTAGCAAGAAATGCATTGAAAACAGTGTGCGTCTTATCATTGAGGTTGTTTTGTTAGGAAAATGAGTTAGGAGACAAAGTAACGGTGTTCCTACATGAAGTTAGTGAGTCTCTCTTAGATTAGAGTTAAATAGCGTCCTAGCTCATTCAGCAACAGAGACAATCACGATCTTAGCTCTTTTACCAAGAAATGCGTTGAAAACAGTGTGCGTCTTATCAATGAGGTTGTCTTGTTATTAAAATGAGTTAGGAGACAAAGTAACGGTGTTCCTACATGAAGTTAGTGAGTCTCTCTTAGATTAGAGTTGAATAGCGTCCTAGCTCATTCAGCAACAGAGACAATCACGATCTTAGCTCTTTTAGCAAGAAATGCATTGAAAACAGTGTGCGTCTTATCATTGAGGTTGTCTTGTTAGGAAAATGAGTTAGGAGACAAAGTAACGGTGTTCCTACATGAAGTTAGGGAGTCTCTCCTAGATTAGAGTTGAATAGCGTCCTTGCTCATTCAGCAACAGAGACAATCACGATCTTAGCTCTTTTAGCAAGAAATACATTGAAAACAGTGTGCGTCTTATCATTGAGGTTGTCTTGTTAGGAAAATGAGTTAGGAGACAAAGTAACGGTGTTCCTACATGAAGTTAGTGAGTCTCTCTTAGATTAGAGTTGAATACCGTCCTAGCTCATTCAGCAACAGAGACAATCACGATCTTAGCTCTTTTAGCAAGAAATGCATTGAAAACAGTGTGCGTCTTATCATTGAGGTTGTCTTGTTAGGAAAATGAGTTAGGAGACATAGTAACGGTGTTCCTACATGAAGTTAGTGAGTCTCTCCTAGATTAGAGTTGAATAGCGTCCTAGCTCATTCAGCAACAGAGACAATCACGATCTTAGCTCTTTTAGCAAGAAATGCATTGAAAACAGTGTGCGTCTTATCATTGAGGTTGTCTTGTTAGGAAAATGAGTTAGGAGACAAAGTAACGGTGTTCCTACATGAAGTTAGTGAGTCTCTCCTAGATTAGAGTTGAATAGCGTCCTAGCTCATTCAGCAACAGAGACAATCACGATCTTAGCTCTTTTAGCAAGAAATGCATTGAAAACAGTGTGCGTCTTATCATTGAGGTTGTCTTGTTAGGAAAATGAGTTAGGAGACAAAGTAACGGTGTTCCTACATGAAGTTAGTGAGTCTCTCTTAGATTAGAGTTGAATAGCGTCCTAGCTCATTCAGCAACAGAGACAATCACGATCTTAGCTCTTTTAGCAAGAAATGCATTGAAAACAGTGTGCGTCTTATCATTGAGGTTGTCTTGTTAGGAAAATGAGTTAGGAGACAAAGTAACGGTGTTCCTACATGAAGTTAGTGAGTCTCTCTTAGATTAGAGTTGAATAGCGTCCTAGCTCATTCAGCAACAGAGACAATCACGATCTTAGCCCTTTTAGCAAGAAATGCATTGAAAACAGTGTGCGTCTTATCATTGAGGTTGTCTTGTTAGGAAAATGAATAAGGAGACAAAGTAATGGTGTTCCTACATGAAGTTAGTGAGTCTCTCCTAGATTAGAGTTGAATAGCGTCCTAGCTCATTCAGCAACAGAGACAATCACGATCTTAGCTCTTTTAGCAAGAAATGCATTGAAAACAGTGTGCGTCTTATCATTGAGGTTGTCTTGTTAGGAAAATGAGTTAGGAGACAAAGTAACGGTGTTCCTACATGAAGTTAGTGAGTCTCTCTTAGATTAGAGTTGAATAGCGTCCTAGCTCATTCAGCAACAGAGACAATCAAGATCTAAGCTCTTTTAGCAAGAAATGCATTGAAAACAGTGTGCGTCTTATCATTGAGGTTGTCTTGTTAGGAAAATGAGTTAGGAGACAAAGTAACGGTGTTCCTACATGAAGTTAGTGAGTCTCTCTTAGATTAGAGTTGAATAGCGTCCTAGCTCATTCAGCAACAGAGACAATCACGATCTTAGCCCTTTTAGCAAGAAATGCATTGAAAACAGTGTGCGTCTTATCATTGAGGTTGTCTTGTTAGGAAAATGAATAAGGAGACAAAGTAATGGTGTTCCTACATGAAGTTAGTGAGTCTCTCCTAGATTAGAGTTGAATAGCGTCCTAGCTCATTCAGCAACAGAGACAATCACAATTTTAGTTCTTTTAGCAAGAAATGCATTGAAAACAGTGTGCGTCTTATCATTGAGGTTGTCTTGTTAGGAAAATGAGTTAGGAGACAAAGTAACGGTGTTCCTACATGAAGTTAGTGAGTCTCTCTTAGATTAGAGTTGAATAGCGTCCTAGCTCATTCAGCAACAGAGACAATCACGATCTTAGCTCTTTTAGCAAGAAATGCATTGAAAACAGTGTGCGTCTTATCATTGAGGTTGTCTTGTTAGGAAAATGAGTTAGGAGACAAAGTAACGGTGTTCCTACATGAAGTTAGTGAGTCTCTCCTAGATTAGAGTTGAATAGCATCCAAGCTCATTCAGCAACAGAGACAATCACGATCTTAGCTCTTTTAGCAAGAAATGCATTGAAAACAGTGTGCGTCTTATCATTGAGGTTGTTTTGTTAGGAAAATGAGTTAGGAGACAAAGTAACGGTGTTCCTACATGAAGTTAGTGAGTCTCTCCTAGATTAGAGTTGAATAGCGTCCAAGCTCATTCAGCAACAGAGACAATCACAATCTTAGCTCTTTTAGCAAGAAATGCATTGAAAACAGTGTGCGTCTTATCATTGAGGTTGTCTTGTTAGGAAAATGAGTTAGGAGACAAAGTAACGGTGTTCCTACATGAAGTTAGTGAGTCTCTCCTAGATTAGAGTTGAATAGCGTCCTAGCTCATTCAGCAACAGAGACAATCACGATCTTAGCTCTTTTAGCAAGAAATGCATTGAAAACAGTGTGCGTCTTATCATTGAGGTTGTCTTGTTAGGAAAATGAGTTAGGAGACAAAGTAACGGTGTTCCTACATGAAGTTAGTGAGTCTCTCTTAGATTAGAGTTGAATAGCGTCCTTGCTCATTCAGCAACAGAGACAATCACGATCTTAGCTCTTTTAGCAAGAAATGCATTGAAAACAGTGTGCGTCTTATCATTGAGGTTGTCTGGTTAGGAAAATGAGTTAGGAGACAAAGTAACGGTGTTCCTTCATGAAGTTAGTGAGTCTCTCTTAGATTAGAGTTAAATAGCGTCCTAGCTCATTCAGCAACAGAGACAATCACGATCTTAGCTCTTTTACCAAGAAATGCGTTGAAAACAGTGTGCGTCTTATCATTGAGGTTGTCTGGTTAGGAAAATGAGTTAGGAGACAAAGTAACGGTGTTCCTACATGAAGTTAGTGAGTCTCTCTTAGATTAGAGTTGAATAGCGTCCTAGCTCATTCAGCAACAGAGACAATCACGATCTTAGCTCTTTAACAAGAAATGCATTGAAAACAGTGTGCGTCTTATCATTGAGGTTGTCTTGTTAGGAAAATGAGTTAGGAGACAAAGTAACGGTGTTCCTACATGAAGTTAGTGAGTCTCTCTTAGATTAGAGTTGAATAGCGTCCTAGCTCATTCAGCAACAGAGACAATCACGATCTTAGCTCTTTTAGCAAGAAATGCATTGAAAACAGTGTGCGTCTTATCATTGAGGTTGTCTGGTTAGGAAAATGAGTTAGGAGACAAAGTAACGGTGTTCCTTCATGAAGTTAGTGAGTCTCTCTTAGATTAGAGTTAAATAGCGTCCTAGCTCATTCAGCAACAGAGACAATCACGATCTTAGCTCTTTTACCAAGAAATGCGTTGAAAACAGTGTGCGTCTTATCATTGAGGTTGTCTTGTTAGGAAAATGAGTTAGGAGACAAAGTAACGGTGTTCCTACATGAAGTTAGTGAGTCTCTCCTAGATTAGAGTTGAATAGCATCCAAGCTCATTCAGCAACAGAGACAATCACGATCTTAGCTCTTTTAGCAAGAAATGCATTGAAAACAGTGTGCGTCTTATCATTGAGGTTGTTTTGTTAGGAAAATGAGTTAGGAGACAAAGTAACGGTGTTCCTACATGAAGTTAGTGAGTCTCTCCTAGATTAGAGTTGAATAGCGTCCAAGCTCATTCAGCAACAGAGACAATCACAATCTTAGCTCTTTTAGCAAGAAATGCATTGAAAACAGTGTGCGTCTTATCATTGAGGTTGTCTTGTTAGGAAAATGAGTTAGGAGACAAAGTAACGGTGTTCCTACATGAAGTTAGTGAGTCTCTCCTAGATTAGAGTTGAATAGCGTCCTAGCTCATTCAGCAACAGAGACAATCACAATCTTAGCTCTTTTAGCAAGAAATGCATTGAAAACAGTGTGCGTCTTATCATTGAGGTTGTTTTGTTAGGAAAATGAGTTAGGAGACAAAGTAACGGTGTTCCTACATGAAGTTAGTGAGTCTCTCTTAGATTAGAGTTAAATAGCGTCCTAGCTCATTCAGCAACAGAGACAATCACGATCTTAGCTCTTTTACCAAGAAATGCGTTGAAAACAGTGTGCGTCTTATCAATGAGGTTGTCTTGTTATTAAAATGAGTTAGGAGACAAAGTAACGGTGTTCCTACATGAAGTTAGTGAGTCTCTCTTAGATTAGAGTTGAATAGCGTCCTAGCTCATTCAGCAACAGAGACAATCACGATCTTAGCTCTTTTAGCAAGAAATGCATTGAAAACAGTGTGCGTCTTATCATTGAGGTTGTCTTGTTAGGAAAATGAGTTAGGAGACAAAGTAACGGTGTTCCTACATGAAGTTAGGGAGTCTCTCCTAGATTAGAGTTGAATAGCGTCCTTGCTCATTCAGCAACAGAGACAATCACGATCTTAGCTCTTTTAGCAAGAAATACATTGAAAACAGTGTGCGTCTTATCATTGAGGTTGTCTTGTTAGGAAAATGAGTTAGGAGACAAAGTAACGGTGTTCCTACATGAAGTTAGTGAGTCTCTCTTAGATTAGAGTTGAATAGCGTCCTAGCTCATTCAGCAACAGAGACAATCACGATCTTAGCTCTTTTAGCAAGAAATGCATTGAAAACAGTGTGCGTCTTATCATTGAGGTTGTCTTGTTAGGAAAATGAGTTAGGAGACATAGTAACGGTGTTCCTACATGAAGTTAGTGAGTCTCTCCTAGATTAGAGTTGAATAGCGTCCTAGCTCATTCAGCAACAGAGACAATCACGATCTTAGCTCTTTTAGCAAGAAATGCATTGAAAACAGTGTGCGTCTTATCATTGAGGTTGTCTTGTTAGGAAAATGAGTTAGGAGACAAAGTAACGGTGTTCCTACATGAAGTTAGTGAGTCTCTCCTAGATTAGAGTTGAATAGCGTCCTAGCTCATTCAGCAACAGAGACAATCACGATCTTAGCTCTTTTAGCAAGAAATGCATTGAAAACAGTGTGCGTCTTATCATTGAGGTTGTCTTGTTAGGAAAATGAGTTAGGAGACAAAGTAACGGTGTTCCTACATGAAGTTAGTGAGTCTCTCTTAGATTAGAGTTGAATAGCGTCCTAGCTCATTCAGCAACAGAGACAATCACGATCTTAGCTCTTTTAGCAAGAAATGCATTGAAAACAGTGTGCGTCTTATCATTGAGGTTGTCTTGTTAGGAAAATGAGTTAGGAGACAAAGTAACGGTGTTCCTACATGAAGTTAGTGAGTCTCTCTTAGATTAGAGTTGAATAGCGTCCTAGCTCATTCAGCAACAGAGACAATCACGATCTTAGCCCTTTTAGCAAGAAATGCATTGAAAACAGTGTGCGTCTTATCATTGAGGTTGTCTTGTTAGGAAAATGAATAAGGAGACAAAGTAATGGTGTTCCTACATGAAGTTAGTGAGTCTCTCCTAGATTAGAGTTGAATAGCGTCCTAGCTCATTCAGCAACAGAGACAATCACGATCTTAGCTCTTTTAGCAAGAAATGCATTGAAAACAGTGTGCGTCTTATCATTGAGGTTGTCTTGTTAGGAAAATGAGTTAGGAGACAAAGTAACGGTGTTCCTACATGAAGTTAGTGAGTCTCTCTTAGATTAGAGTTGAATAGCGTCCTAGCTCATTCAGCAACAGAGACAATCAAGATCTAAGCTCTTTTAGCAAGAAATGCATTGAAAACAGTGTGCGTCTTATCATTGAGGTTGTCTTGTTAGGAAAATGAGTTAGGAGACAAAGTAACGGTGTTCCTACATGAAGTTAGTGAGTCTCTCTTAGATTAGAGTTGAATAGCGTCCTAGCTCATTCAGCAACAGAGACAATCACGATCTTAGCTCTTTTAGCAAGAAATGCATTGAAAACAGTGTGCGTCTTATCATTGAGGTTGTCTTGTTAGGAAAATGAATAAGGAGACAAAGTAATGGTGTTCCTACATGAAGTTAGTGAGTCTCTCCTAGATTAGAGTTGAATAGCGTCCTAGCTCATTCAACAACAGAGACAATCACAATTTTAGTTCTTTTAGCAAGAAATGCATTGAAAACAGTGTGCGTCTTATCATTGAGGTTGTCTTGTTAGGAAAATGAGTTAGGAGACAAAGTAACGGTGTTCCTACATGAAGTTAGTGAGTCTCTCTTAGATTAGAGTTGAATAGCGTCCTAGCTCATTCAGCAACAGAGACAATCACGATCTTAGCTCTTTTAGCAAGAAATGCATTGAAAACAGTGTGCGTCTTATCATTGAGGTTGTCTTGTTAGGAAAATGAGTTAGGAGACAAAGTAACGGTGTTCCTACATGAAGTTAGTGAGTCTCTCCTAGATTAGAGTTGAATAGCATCCAAGCTCATTCAGCAACAGAGACAATCACGATCTTAGCTCTTTTAGCAAGAAATGCATTGAAAACAGTGTGCGTCTTATCATTGAGGTTGTTTTGTTAGGAAAATGAGTTAGGAGACAAAGTAACGGTGTTCCTACATGAAGTTAGTGAGTCTCTCCTAGATTAGAGTTGAATAGCGTCCAAGCTCATTCAGCAACAGAGACAATCACAATCTTAGCTCTTTTAGCAAGAAATGCATTGAAAACAGTGTGCGTCTTATCATTGAGGTTGTCTTGTTAGGAAAATGAGTTAGGAGACAAAGTAACGGTGTTCCTACATGAAGTTAGTGAGTCTCTCCTAGATTAGAGTTGAATAGCGTCCTAGCTCATTCAGCAACAGAGACAATCACGATCTTAGCTCTTTTAGCAAGAAATGCATTGAAAACAGTGTGCGTCTTATCATTGAGGTTGTCTTGTTAGGAAAATGAGTTAGGAGACAAAGTAACGGTGTTCCTACATGAAGTTAGTGAGTCTCTCTTAGATTAGAGTTGAATAGCGTCCTTGCTCATTCAGCAACAGAGACAATCACGATCTTAGCTCTTTTAGCAAGAAATGCATTGAAAACAGTGTGCGTCTTATCATTGAGGTTGTCTGGTTAGGAAAATGAGTTAGGAGACAAAGTAACGGTGTTCCTTCATGAAGTTAGTGAGTCTCTCTTAGATTAGAGTTAAATAGCGTCCTAGCTCATTCAGCAACAGAGACAATCACGATCTTAGCTCTTTTACCAAAAAATGCGTTGAAAACAGTGTGCGTCTTATCATTGAGGTTGTCTGGTTAGGAAAATGAGTTAGGAGACAAAGTAACGGTGTTCCTACATGAAGTTAGTGAGTCTCTCTTAGATTAGAGTTGAATAGCGTCCTAGCTCATTCAGCAACAGAGACAATCACGATCTTAGCTCTTTAACAAGAAATGCATTGAAAACAGTGTGCGTCTTATCATTGAGGTTGTCTTGTTAGGAAAATGAGTTAGGAGACAAAGTAACGGTGTTCCTACATGAAGTTAGTGAGTCTCTCTTAGATTAGAGTTGAATAGCGTCCTAGCTCATTCAGCAACAGAGACAATCACGATCTTAGCTCTTTTAGCAAGAAATGCATTGAAAACAGTGTGCGTCTTATCATTGAGGTTGTCTGGTTAGGAAAATGAGTTAGGAGACAAAGTAACGGTGTTCCTTCATGAAGTTAGTGAGTCTCTCTTAGATTAGAGTTAAATAGCGTCCTAGCTCATTCAGCAACAGAGACAATCACGATCTTAGCTCTTTTACCAAGAAATGCGTTGAAAACAGTGTGCGTCTTATCATTGAGGTTGTCTTGTTAGGAAAATGAGTTAGGAGACAAAGTAACGGTGTTCCTACATGAAGTTAGTGAGTCTCTCCTAGATTAGAGTTGAATAGCATCCAAGCTCATTCAGCAACAGAGACAATCACGATCTTAGCTCTTTTAGCAAGAAATGCATTGAAAACAGTGTGCGTCTTATCATTGAGGTTGTTTTGTTAGGAAAATGAGTTAGGAGACAAAGTAACGGTGTTCCTACATGAAGTTAGTGAGTCTCTCCTAGATTAGAGTTGAATAGCGTCCAAGCTCATTCAGCAACAGAGACAATCACAATCTTAGCTCTTTTAGCAAGAAATGCATTGAAAACAGTGTGCGTCTTATCATTGAGGTTGTCTTGTTAGGAAAATGAGTTAGGAGACAAAGTAACGGTGTTCCTACATGAAGTTAGTGAGTCTCTCCTAGATTAGAGTTGAATAGCGTCCTAGCTCATTCAGCAACAGAGACAATCACGATCTTAGCTCTTTTAGCAAGAAATGCATTGAAAACAGTGTGCGTCTTATCATTGAGGTTGTCTTGTTAGGAAAATGAGTTAGGAGACAAAGTAACGGTGTTCCTACATGAAGTTAGTGAGTCTCTCTTAGATTAGAGTTGAATAGCGTCCTTGCTCATTCAGCAACAGAGACAATCACGATCTTAGCTCTTTTAGCAAGAAATGCATTGAAAACAGTGTGCGTCTTATCATTGAGGTTGTCTGGTTAGGAAAATGAGTTAGGAGACAAAGTAACGGTGTTCCTTCATGAAGTTAGTGAGTCTCTCTTAGATTAGAGTTAAATAGCGTCCTAGCTCATTCAGCAACAGAGACAATCACGATCTTAGCTCTTTTACCAAGAAATGCGTTGAAAACAGTGTGCGTCTTATCATTGAGGTTGTCTGGTTAGGAAAATGAGTTAGGAGACAAAGTAACGGTGTTCCTACATGAAGTTAGTGAGTCTCTCTTAGATTAGAGTTGAATAGCGTCCTAGCTCATTCAGCAACAGAGACAATCACGATCTTAGCTCTTTAACAAGAAATGCATTGAAAACAGTGTGCGTCTTATCATTGAGGTTGTCTTGTTAGGAAAATGAGTTAGGAGACAAAGTAACGGTGTTCCTACATGAAGTTAGTGAGTCTCTCTTAGATTAGAGTTGAATAGCGTCCTAGCTCATTCAGCAACAGAGACAATCACGATCTTAGCTCTTTTAGCAAGAAATGCATTGAAAACAGTGTGCGTCTTATCATTGAGGTTGTCTGGTTAGGAAAATGAGTTAGGAGACAAAGTAACGGTGTTCCTTCATGAAGTTAGTGAGTCTCTCTTAGATTAGAGTTAAATAGCGTCCTAGCTCATTCAGCAACAGAGACAATCACGATCTTAGCTCTTTTACCAAGAAATGCGTTGAAAACAGTGTGCGTCTTATCATTGAGGTTGTCTTGTTAGGAAAATGAGTTAGGAGACAAAGTAACGGTGTTCCTACATGAAGTTAGTGAGTCTCTCTTAGATTAGAGTTGAATAGCGTCCTAGCTCATTCAGCAACAGAGACAATCACGATCTTAGCTCTTTTAGCAAGAAATGCATTGAAAACAGTGTGCGTCTTATCATTGAGGTTGTCTGGTTAGGAAAATGAGTTAGGAGACAAAGTAACGGTGTTCCTACATGAAGTTAGTGAGTCTTTCTTAGATTAGAGTTGGATAGCGTCCTAGCTCATTCAGCAACAGAGACAATCACGATCTTAGCTCTTTTAGCAAGAAATGCATTGAAAACAGTGTGCGTCTTATCATTGAGGTTGTCTTGTTAGGAAAATGAATAAGGAGACAAAGTAATGGTGTTCCTACATGAAGTTAGTGATTCTCTCCTAGATTAGAGTTGAATAGCGTCCTAGCTCATTCAGCAACAGAGACAATCACAATTTTAGCTCTTTTAGCAAGAAATGCATTGAAAACAGTGTTCGTCTTATCATTGAGGTTGTCTTGTTAGGAAAATGAGTTAGGAGACAAAGTAACAGTGTTCCTACATGAAGTTAGTGAGTCTCTCTTAGATTAGAGTTGAATAGCGTCCTAGCTCATTCAGCAACAGAGACAATCACGATCTTAGCTCTTTTAGCAAGAAATGCATTGAAAACAGTGTGCGTCTTATCATTGAGGTTGTCTTGTTAGGAAAATGAGTTAGGAGACAAAGTAACGGTGTTCCTACATGAAGTTAGTGAGTCTCTCCTAGATTAGAGTTGAATAGTGTCCTAGCTCATTCAGCAACAGAGACAATCACGATCTTAGCTCTTTTAGCAAGAAATGCATTGAAAACAGTGTGCGTCTTATCATTGAGGTTGTCTGGTTAGGAAAATGAGTTAGGAGACAAAGTAACGGTGTTCCTACATGAAGTTAGTGAGTCTTTCTTAGATTAGAGTTGGATAGCGTCCTAGCTCATTCAGCAACAGAGACAATCACGATCTTAGCTCTTTTAGCAAGAAATGCATTGAAAACAGTGTGCGTCTTATCATTGAGGTTGTCTTGTTAGGAAAATGAATAAGGAGACAAAGTAATGGTGTTCCTACATGAAGTTAGTGATTCTCTCCTAGATTAGAGTTGAATAGCGTCCTAGCTCATTCAGCAACAGAGACAATCACAATTTTAGCTCTTTTAGCAAGAAATGCATTGAAAACAGTGTGCGTCTTATCATTGAGGTTGTCTTGTTAGGAAAATGAGTTAGGAGACAAAGTAACGGTGTTCCTACATGAAGTTAGTGAGTCTCTCTTAGATTAGAGTTGAATAGCGTCCTAGCTCATTCAGCAACAGAGACAATCACGATCTTAGCTCTTTTAGCAAGAAATGCATTGAAAACAGTGTGCGTCTTATCATTGAGGTTGTCTTGTTAGGAAAATGAGTTAGGAGACAAAGTAACGGTGTTCCTACATGAAGTTAGTGAGTCTCTCCTAGATTAGAGTTGAATAGCATCCAAGCTCATTCAGCAACAGAGACAATCACGATCTTAGCTCTTTTAGCAAGAAATGCATTGAAAACAGTGTGCGTCTTATCATTGAGGTTGTTTTGTTAGGAAAATGAGTTAGGAGACAAAGTAACGGTGTTCCTACATGAAGTTAGTGAGTCTCTCTTAGATTAGAGTTGAATAGCGTCCTAGCTCATTCAGCAACAGAGACAATCACGATCTTAGCTCTTTTAGCAAGAAATGCATTGAAAACAGTGTGCGTCTTATCATTGAGGTTGTTTTGTTAGGAAAATGAGTTAGGAGACAAAGTAACGGTGTTCCTACATGAAGTTAGTGAGTCTCTCCTAGATTAGAGTTGAATAGCGTCCTAGCTCATTCAGCAACAGAGACAATCACAATCTTAGCTCTTTTAGCAAGAAATGCATTGAAAACAGTGTGCGTCTTATCATTGAGGTTGTCTTGTTAGGAAAACGAGTTAGGAGACAAAGTAACGGTGTTCCTACATGAAGTTAGTGAGTCTCTCTTAGATTAGAGTTGAATAGCGTCCTAGCTCATTCAGCAACAGAGACAATCACGATCTTAGCTCTTTTAGCAAGAAATGCATTGAAAACAGTGTGCGTCTTATCATTGAGGTTGTCTTGTTAGGAAAATGAGTTAGGAGACAAAGTAACGGTGTTCCTACATGAAGTTAGTGAGTCTCTCTTAGATTAGAGTTGAATAGCGTCCTAGCTCATTCAGCAACAGAGACAATCACAATCTTAGCTCTTTTAGCAAGAAATGCATTGAAAACAGTGTGCGTCTTATCATTGAGGTTGTCTTGTTAGGAAAATGAGTTAGGAGACAAAGTAACGGTGTTCCTACATGAAGTTAGTGAGTCTTTCTTAGATTAGAGTTGGATAGCGTCCTAGCTCATTCAGCAACAGAGACAATCACGATCTTAGCTCTTTTAGCAAGAAATGCATTGAAAACAGTGTGCGTCTTATCATTGAGGTTGTCTTGTTAGGAAAATGAATAAGGAGACAAAGTAATGGTGTTCCTACATGAAGTTAGTGATTCTCTCCTAGATTAGAGTTGAATAGCGTCCTAGCTCATTCAGCAACAGAGACAATCACAATTTTAGCTCTTTTAGCAAGAAATGCATTGAAAACAGTGTGCGTCTTATCATTGAGGTTGTCTTGTTAGGAAAATGAGTTAGGAGACAAAGTAACAGTGTTCCTACATGAAGTTAGTGAGTCTCTCTTAGATTAGAGTTGAATAGCGTCCTAGCTCATTCAGCAACAGAGACAATCACGATCTTAGCTCTTTTAGCAAGAAATGCATTGAAAACAGTGTGCGTCTTATCATTGAGGTTGTCTTGTTAGGAAAATGAGTTAGGAGACAAAGTAACGGTGTTCCTACATGAAGTTAGTGAGTCTCTCCTAGATTAGAGTTGAATAGTGTCCTAGCTCATTCAGCAACAGAGACAATCACGATCTTAGCTCTTTTAGCAAGAAATGCATTGAAAACAGTGTGCGTCTTATCATTGAGGTTGTCTGGTTAGGAAAATAAGTTAGGAGACAAAGTAACGGTGTTCCTACATGAAGTTAGTGAGTCTTTCTTAGATTAGAGTTGGATAGCGTCCTAGCTCATTCAGCAACAGAGACAATCACGATCTTAGCTCTTTTAGCAAGAAATGCATTGAAAACAGTGTGCGTCTTATCATTAAGGTTGTCTTGTTAGGAAAATGAGTTAGGAGACAAAGTAACGGTGTTCCTACATGAAGTTAGTGAGTCTCTCTTAGATTAGAGTTGAATAGCGTCCTAGCTCATTCAGCAACAGAGACAATCACGATCTTAGCTCTTTTAGCAAGAAATGCATTGAAAACAGTGTGCGTCTTATCATTGAGTTTGTCTTGTTAGGAAAATGAGTTAGGAGACAAAGTAACGGTGTTCCTACATGCAGTTAGTGAGTCTCTCTTAGATTAGAGTTGAATAGCGTCCTAGCTCATTCAGCAACAGAGACAATCACAATCTTAGCTCTTTTAGCAAGAAATGCATTGAAAACAGTGTGCGTCTTATCATTGAGGTTGTCTTGTTAGGAAAATGAGTTAGGAGACAAAGTAACGGTGTTCCTACATGAAGTTAGTGAGTCTTTCTTAGATTAGAGTTGGATAGCGTCCTAGCTCATTCAGCAACAGAGACAATCACGATCTTAGCTCTTTTAGCAAGAAATGCATTGAAAACAGTGTGCGTCTTATCATTGAGGTTGTCTTGTTAGGAAAATGAATAAGGAGACAAAGTAATGGTGTTCCTACATGAAGTTAGTGATTCTCTCCTAGATTAGAGTTGAATAGCGTCCTAGCTCATTCAGCAACAGAGACAATCACAATTTTAGCTCTTTTAGCAAGAAATGCATTGAAAACAGTGTGCGTCTTATCATTGAGGTTGTCTTGTTAGGAAAATGAGTTAGGAGACAAAGTAACAGTGTTCCTACATGAAGTTAGTGAGTCTCTCTTAGATTAGAGTTGAATAGCGTCCTAGCTCATTCAGCAACAGAGACAATCACGATCTTAGCTCTTTTAGCAAGAAATGCATTGAAAACAGTGTGCGTCTTATCATTGAGGTTGTCTTGTTAGGAAAATGAGTTAGGAGACAAAGTAACGGTGTTCCTACATGAAGTTAGTGAGTCTCTCCTAGATTAGAGTTGAATAGTGTCCTAGCTCATTCAGCAACAGAGACAATCACGATCTTAGCTCTTTTAGCAAGAAATGCATTGAAAACAGTGTGCGTCTTATCATTGAGGTTGTCTGGTTAGGAAAATAAGTTAGGAGACAAAGTAACGGTGTTCCTACATGAAGTTAGTGAGTCTTTCTTAGATTAGAGTTGGATAGCGTCCTAGCTCATTCAGCAACAGAGACAATCACGATCTTAGCTCTTTTAGCAAGAAATGCATTGAAAACAGTGTGCGTCTTATCATTAAGGTTGTCTTGTTAGGAAAATGAGTTAGGAGACAAAGTAACGGTGTTCCTACATGAAGTTAGTGAGTCTCTCTTAGATTAGAGTTGAATAGCGTCCTAGCTCATTCAGCAACAGAGACAATCACGATCTTAGCTCTTTTAGCAAGAAATGCATTGAAAACAGTGTGCGTCTTATCATTGAGTTTGTCTTGTTAGGAAAATGAGTTAGGAGACAAAGTAACGGTGTTCCTACATGCAGTTAGTGAGTCTCTCTTAGATTAGAGTTGAATAGCGTCCTAGCTCATTCAGCAACAGAGACAATCACGATCTTAGCTCTTTTAGCAAGAAATGCATTGAAAACAGTGTGCGTCTTATCATTGAGGTTGTCTTGTTAGGAAAATGAGTTAGGAGACAAAGTAACGGTGTTCCTACATGAAGTTAGTGAGTCTCTCCTAGATTAGAGTTGAATAGCGTCCTAGCTCATTCAGCAACAGAGACAATCACGATCTTAGCTCTTTTAGCAAGAAATGCATTGAAAACAGTGTGCGTCTTATCATTGAGGTTGTCTTGTTAGGAAAATGAGTTAGGAGACAAAGTAACGGTGTTCCTACATGAAGTTAGTGAGTCTCTCTTAGATTAGAGTTGAATAGCGTCCTAGCTCATTCAGCAACAGAGACAATCACGATCTTAGCTCTTTTAGCAAGAAATGCATTGAAAACAGTGTGCGTCTTATCATTGAGGTTGTCTTGTTAGGAAAATGAGTTAGGAGACAAAGTAACGGTGTTCCTACATGAAGTTAGTGAGTCTCTCTTAGATTAGAGTTGAATAGCGTCCTAGCTCATTCAGCAACAGAGACAATCACGATCTTAGCCCTTTTAGCAAGAAATGCATTGAAAACAGTGTGCGTCTTATCATTGAGGTTGTCTTGTTAGGAAAATGAATAAGGAGACAAAGTAATGGTGTTCCTACATGAAGTTAGTGATTCTCTCCTAGATTAGAGTTGAATAGCGTCCTAGCTCATTCAGCAACAGAGACAATCACAATTTTAGCTCTTTTAGCAAGAAATGCATTGAAAACAGTGTGCGTCTTATCATTGAGGTTGTCTTGTTAGGAAAATGAGTTAGGAGACAAAGTAACGGTGTTCCTACATGAAGTTAGTGAGTCTCTCTTAGATTAGAGTTGAATAGCGTCCTAGCTCATTCAGCAACAGAGACAATCACGATCTTAGCTCTTTTAGCAAGAAATGCTTTGAAAACAATGTGCGTCTTATCATTGAGGTTGTCTTGTTAGGAAAATGAGTTAGGAGACAAAGTAACGGTGTTCCTACATGAAGTTAGTGAGTCTCTCTTAGATTAGAGTTGAATAGCGTCCTAGCTCATTCAGCAACAGAGACAATCACGATCTTAGCTCTTTTAGTAAGAAATGCATTGAAAACAGTGTGCGTCTTATCATTGAGGTTGTCTTGTTAGGAAAATGAGTTCGGAGACAAAGTAACGGTGTTCCTACATGAAGTTAGTGAGTCTCTCTTAGATTAGAGTTGAATAGCGTCCTAGCTCATTCAGCAACAGAGACAATCACGATCTTAGCTCTTTTAGTAAGAAATGCATTGAAAACAGTGTGCGTCTTATCATTGAGGTTGTCTGGTTAGGAAAATGAGTTAGGAGACAAAGTAACGGTGTTCCTTCATGAAGTTAGTGAGTCTCTCTTAGATTAGAGTTGAATAGCGTCCTAGCTCATTCAGCAACAGAGACAATCACGATCTTAGCTCTTTTACCAAGAAATGCGTTGAAAACAGTGTGCGTCTTATCATTGAGGTTGTCTGGTTAGGAAAATGAGTTAGGAGACAAAGTAACGGTGTTCCTACATGAAGTTAGTGAGTCTCTCTTAGATTAGAGTTGAATAGCGTCCTAGCTCATTCAGCAACAGAGACAATCACGATCTTAGCTCTTTTAGTAAGAAATGCATTGAAAACAGTGTGCGTCTTATCATTGAGGTTGTCTTGTTAGGAAAATGAGTTAGGAGACAAAGTAACGGTGTTCCTACATGAAGTTAGTGAGTCTCTCCTAGATTAGAGTTGAATAGCGTCCTAGCTCATTCAGCAACAGAGACAATCACGATCTTAGCTCTTTTAGCAAGAAATGCATTGAAAACAGTGTGCGTCTTATCATTGAGGTTGTCTTGTTAGGAAAATGAGTTAGGAGACAAAGTAACGGTGTTCCTACATGAAGTTAGTGAGTCTCTCTTAGATTAGAGTTGAATAGCGTCCTAGCTCATTCAGCAACAGAGACAATCACGATCTTAGCTCTTTTACCAAGAAATGCGTTGAAAACAGTGTGCGTCTTATCATTGAGGTTGTCTGGTTAGGAAAATGAGTTAGGAGACAAAGTAACGGTGTTCCTACATGAAGTTAGTGAGTCTCTCTTAGATTAGAGTTGAATAGCGTCCTAGCTCATTCAGCAACAGAGACAATCACGATCTTAGCTCTTTTAGTAAGAAATGCATTGAAAACAGTGTGCGTCTTATCATTGAGGTTGTCTTGTTAGGAAAATGAGTTAGGAGACAAAGTAACGGTGTTCCTACATGAAGTTAGTGAGTCTCTCTTAGATTAGAGTTGAATAGCGTCCTAGCTCATTCAGCAACAGAGACAATCACGATCTTAGCTCTTTTAGTAAGAAATGCATTGAAAACAGTGTGCGTCTTATCATTGAGGTTGTCTGGTTAGGAAAATGAGTTAGGAGACAAAGTAACGGTGTTCCTTCATGAAGTTAGTGAGTCTCTCTTAGATTAGAGTTGATAGCGTCCTAGCTCATTCAGCAACAGAGACAATCACGATCTTAGCTCTTTTACCAAGAAATGCGTTGAAAACAGTGTGCGTCTTATCATTGAGGTTGTCTGGTTAGGAAAATGAGTTAGGAGACAAAGTAACGGTGTTCCTACATGAAGTTAGTGAGTCTCTCTTAGATTAGAGTTGAATAGCGTCCTAGCTCATTCAGCAACAGAGACAATCACGATCTTAGCTCTTTTAGTAAGAAATGCATTGAAAACAGTGTGCGTCTTATCATTGAGGTTGTCTTGTTAGGAAAATGAGTTAGGAGACAAAGTAACGGTGTTCCTACATGAAGTTAGTGAGTCTCTCTTTAGATTAGAGTTGAATAGCGTCCTAGCTCATTCAGCAACAGAGACAATCACGATCTTAGCTCTTTTAGCAAGAAATGCATTGAAAACAGTGTGCGTCTTATCATTGAGGTTGTCTTGTTAGGAAAATGAGTTAGGAGACAAAGTAACGGTGTTCCTACATGAAGTTAGTGAGTCTCTCTTAGATTAGAGTTGAATAGCGTCCTAGCTCATTCAGCAACAGAGACAATCACGATCTTAGCTCTTTTACCAAGAAATGCGTTGAAAACAGTGTGCGTCTTATCATTGAGGTTGTCTGGTTAGGAAAATGAGTTAGGAGACAAAGTAACGGTGTTCCTACATGAAGTTAGTGAGTCTCTCTTAGATTAGAGTTGAATAGCGTCCTAGCTCATTCAGCAACAGAGACAATCACGATCTTAGCTCTTTTAGTAAGAAATGCATTGAAAACAGTGTGCGTCTTATCATTGAGGTTGTCTTGTTAGGAAAATGAGTTAGGAGACAAAGTAACGGTGTTCCTACATGAAGTTAGTGAGTCTCTCCTAGATTAGAGTTGAATAGCGTCCTAGCTCATTCAGCAACAGAGACAATCACGATCTTAGCTCTTTTAGCAAGAAATGCATTGAAAACAGTGTGCGTCTTATCATTGAGGTTGTCTTGTTAGGAAAATGAGTTAGGAGACAAAGTAACGGTGTTCCTACATGAAGTTAGTGAGTCTCTCCTAGATTAGAGTTGAATAGCGTCCTAGCTCATTCAGCAACAGAGACAATCACGATCTTAGCTCTTTTAGCAAGAAATGCATTGAAAACAGTGTGCGTCTTATCATTGAGGTTGTCTGGTTAGGAAAATGAGTTAGGAGACAAAGTAACGGTGTTCCTACATGAAGTAAGTGAGTCTCTCCTAGATTAGAGTTGAATAGCGTCCTAGCTCATTCAGCAACAGAGACAATCACGATCTTAGCTCTTTTAGCAAGAAATGCATTGAAAACAGTGTGCGTCTTATCATTGAGGTTGTCTGGTTAGGAAAATGAGTTAGGAGACAAAGTAACGGTGTTCCTTCATGAAGTTAGTGAGTCTCTCTTAGATTAGAGTTGAATAGCGTCCTAGCTCATTCAGCAACAGAGACAATCACGATCTTAGCTCTTTTACCAAGAAATGCGTTGAAAACAATGTGCGTCTTATCATTGAGGTTGTCTGGTTAGGAAAATGAGTTAGGAGACAAAGTAACGGTGTTCCTACATGAAGTTAGTGAGTCTCTCTTAGATTAGAGTTGAATAGCGTCCTAGCTCATTCAGCAACAGAGACAATCACGATCTTAGCTCTTTTAGTAAGAAATGCATTGAAAACAGTGTGCGTCTTATCATTGAGGTTGTCTGGTTAGGAAAATGAGTTAGGAGACAAAGTAACGGTGTTCCTACATGAAGTTAGTGAGTCTCTCTTAGATTAGAGTTGGATAGCGTCCTAGCTCATTCAGCAACAGAGACAATCACGATCTTAGCTCTTTTAGCAAGAAATGCATTGAAAACAGTGTGCGTCTTATCATTGAGGTTGTCTTGTTAGGAAAATGAGTTAGGAGACAAAGTAACGGTGTTCCTACATGAAGTAAGTGAGTCTCTCCTAGATTAGAGTTGAATAGCGTCCTAGCTCATTCAGCAACAGAGACAATCACGATCTTAGCTCTTTTAGCAAGAAATGCATTGAAAACAGTGTGCGTCTTATCATTGAGGTTGTCTTGTTAGGAAAATGAGTTAGGAGACAAAGTAACGGTGTTCCTACATGCAGTTAGTGAGTCTCTCTTAGATTACAGTTGAATAGCGTCCTAGCTCATTCAGCAACAGAGACAATCACGATCTTAGCTCTTTTAGTAAGAAATGCATTGAAAACAGTGTGCGTCTTATCATAGAGGTTGTCTGGTTAGGAAAATGAGTTAGGAGACAAAGTAACGGTGTTCCTTCATGAAGTTAGTGAGTCTCTCTTAGATTAGAGTTGAATAGCGTCCTAGCTCATTCAGCAACAGAGACAATCACGATCTTAGCTCTTTTACCAAGAAATGCGTTGAAAACAGTGTGCGTCTTATCATTTAGGTTGTCTGGTTAGGAAAATGAGTTAGGAGACAAAGTAACGGTGTTCCTACATGAAGTTAGTGAGTCTCTCTTAGATTAGAGATGAATAGCGTCCTAGCTCATTCAGCAACAGAGACAATCACGATCTTAGCTCTTTTAGTAAGAAATGCATTGAAAACAGTGTGCGTCTTATCATTGAGGTTGTCTGGTTAGGAAAATGAGTTAGGAGACAAAGTAACGGTGTTCCTTCATGAAGTTAGTGAGTCTCTCTTAGATTAGAGTTGAATAGCGTCCTAGCTCATTCAGCAACAGAGACAATCACGATCTTAGCTCTTTTACCAAGAAATGCGTTGAAAACAGTGTGCGTCTTATCATTGAGGTTGTCTGGTTAGGAAAATGAGTTAGGAGACAAAGTAACGGTGTTCCTACATGAAGTTAGTGAGTCTCTCTTAGATTAGAGTTGAATAGCGTCCTAGCTCATTCAGCAACAGAGACAATCACGATCTTAGCTCTTTTAGTAAGAAATGCATTGAAAACAGTGTGCGTCTTATCATTGAGGTTGTCTTGTTAGGAAAATGAGTTAGGAGTTCCTACATGAAGTTAGTGAGTCTCTCCTAGATTAGAGTTGAATAGCGTCCTAGCTCATTCAGCAACAGAGACAATCACGATCTTAGCTCTTTTAGCAAGAAATGCATTGAAAACAGTGTGCGTCTTATCATTGAGGTTGTCTGGTTAGGAAAATGAGTTAGGAGACAAAGTAACGGTGTTCCTACATGAAGTAAGTGAGTCTCTCCTAGATTAGAGTTGAATAGCGTCCTAGCTCATTCAGCAACAGAGACAATCACGATCTTAGCTCTTTTAGCAAGAAATGCATTGAAAACAGTGTGCGTCTTATCATTGAGGTTGTCTTGTTAGGAAAATGAGTTAGGACACAAAGTAACGGTGTTCCTACATGCAGTTAGTGAGTCTCTCTTAGATTAGAGTTGAATAGCGTCCTAGCTCATTCAGCAACAGAGACAATCACGATCTTAGCTCTTTTAGTAAGAAATGCATTGAAAACAGTGTGCGTCTTATCATTGAGGTTGTCTGGTTAGGAAAATGAGTTAGGAGACAAAGTAACGGTGTTCCTTCATGAAGTTAGTGAGTCTCTCTTAGATTAGAGTTGAATAGCGTCCTAGCTCATTCAGCAACAGAGACAATAACGATCTTAGCTCTTTTACCAAGAAATGCGTTGAAAACAGTGTGCGTCTTATCATTGAGGTTGTCTGGTTAGGAAAATGAGTTAGGAGACAAAGTAACGGTGTTCCTACATGAAGTTAGTGAGTCTCTCTTAGATTAGAGATGAATAGCGTCCTAGCTCATTCAGCAACAGAGACAATCACGATCTTAGCTCTTTTAGTAAGAAATGCATTGAAAACAGTGTGCGTCTTATCATTGAGGTTGTCTGGTTAGGAAAATGAGTTAGGAGACAAAGTAACGGTGTTCCTTCATGAAGTTAGTGAGTCTCTCTTAGATTAGAGTTGAATAGCGTCCTAGCTCATTCAGCAACAGAGACAATCACGATCTTAGCTCTTTTACCAAGAAATGCGTTGAAAACAGTGTGCGTCTTATCATTGAGGTTGTCTGGTTAGGAAAATGAGTTAGGAGACAAAGTAACGGTGTTCCTACATGAAGTTAGTGAGTCTCTCTTAGATTAGAGTTGAATAGCGTCCTAGCTCATTCAGCAACAGAGACAATCACGATCTTAGCTCTTTTAGTAAGAAATGCATTGAAAACAGTGTGCGTCTTATCATTGAGGTTGTCTTGTTAGGAAAATGAGTTAGGAGTTCCTACATGAAGTTAGTGAGTCTCTCCTAGATTAGAGTTGAATAGCGTCCTAGCTCATTCAGCAACAGAGACAATCACGATCTTAGCTCTTTTAGCAAGAAATGCATTGAAAACAGTGTGCGTCTTATCATTGAGGTTGTCTGGTTAGGAAAATGAGTTAGGAGACAAAGTAACGGTGTTCCTACATGAAGTAAGTGAGTCTCTCCTAGATTAGAGTTGAATAGCGTCCTAGCTCATTCAGCAACAGAGACAATCACGATCTTAGCTCTTTTAGCAAGAAATGCATTGAAAACAGTGTGCGTCTTATCATTGAGGTTGTCTTGTTAGGAAAATGAGTTAGGACACAAAGTAACGGTGTTCCTACATGCAGTTAGTGAGTCTCTCTTAGATTAGAGTTGAATAGCGTCCTAGCTCATTCAGCAACAGAGACAATCACGATCTTAGCTCTTTTAGTAAGAAATGCATTGAAAACAGTGTGCGTCTTATCATTGAGGTTGTCTGGTTAGGAAAATGAGTTAGGAGACAAAGTAACGGTGTTCCTTCATGAAGTTAGTGAGTCTCTCTTAGATTAGAGTTGAATAGCGTCCTAGCTCATTCAGCAACAGAGACAATAACGATCTTAGCTCTTTTACCAAGAAATGCGTTGAAAACAGTGTGCGTCTTATCATTGAGGTTGTCTGGTTAGGAAAATGAGTTAGGAGACAAAGTAACGGTGTTCCTACATGAAGTTAGTGAGTCTCTCTTAGATTAGAGATGAATAGCGTCCTAGCTCATTCAGCAACAGAGACAATCACGATCTTAGCTCTTTTAGTAAGAAATGCATTGAAAACAGTGTGCGTCTTATCATTGAGGTTGTCTTGTTAGGAAAATGAGTTAGGAGACAAAGTAACGGTGTTCCTACATGAAGTTAGTGAGTCTCTCCTAGATTAGAGTTGAATAGCGTCCTAGCTCATTCAGCAACAGAGACAATCACGATCTTAGCTCTTTTAGCAAGAAATGCATTGAAAACAGTGTGCGTCTTATCATTGAGGTTGTCTTGTTAGGAAAATGAGTTAGGAGACAAAGTAACGGTGTTCCTACATGAAGTTAGTGAGTCTCTCTTAGATTAGAGTTGAATAGCGTCCTAGCTCATTCAGCAACAGAGACAATCACGATCTTAGCTCTTTTAGTAAGAAATGCATTGAAAACAGTGTGCGTCTTATCATTGAGGTTGTCTGGTTAGGAAAATGAGTTAGGAGACAAAGTAACGGTGTTCCTACATGAAGTTAGTGAGTCTCTCTTAGATTAGAGATGAATAGCGTCCTAGCTCATTCAGCAACAGAGACAATCACGACCTTAGCTCTTTTAGCAAGAAATGCATTGAAAACAGTGTGCGTCTTATCATTGAGGTTGTCTTGTTAGGAAAATGAGTTAGGAGACAAAGTAACGGTGTTCCTACATGCAGTTAGTGAGTCTCTCTTAGATTAGAGTTGAATAGCGTCCTAGCTCATTCAGCAACAGAGACAATCACGATCTTAGCTCTTTTAGTAAGAAATGCATTGAAAACAGTGTGCGTCTTATCATTGAGGTTGTCTGGTTAGGAAAATGAGTTAGGAGACAAAGTAACGGTGTTCCTTCATGAAGTTAGTGAGTCTCTCTTAGATTAGAGTTGAATAGCGTCCTAGCTCATTCAGCAACAGAGACAATCACGATCTTAGCTCTTTTACCAAGAAATGCGTTGAAAACAGTGTGCGTCTTATCATTGAGGTTGTCTGGTTAGGAAAATGAGTTAGGAGACAAAGTAACGGTGTTCCTACATGAAGTTAGTGAGTCTCTCTTAGATTAGAGTTGAATAGCGTCCTAGCTCATTCAGCAACAGAGACAATCACGATCTTAGCTCTTTTAGCAAGAAATGCATTGAAAACAGTGTGCGTCTTATCATTGAGGTTGTCTTGTTAGGAAAATGAGTTAGGAGACAAAGTAATGGTGTTCCTACATGAAGTTAGTGAGTCTCTCCTAGATTAGAGTTGAATAGCGTCCTAGCTCATTCAGCAACAGAGACAATCACAATCTTAGCTCTTTTAGCAAGAAATGCATTGAAAACAGTGTGCGTCTTATCATTGAGGTTGTCTTGTTAGGAAAATGAGTTAGGAGACAAAGTAACGGTGTTCCTACATGAAGTTAGTGAGTCTCTCCTAGATTAGAGTTGAATAGCGTCCTAGCTCATTCAGCAACAGAGACAATCACGATCTTAGCTCTTTTAGCAAGAAATGCATTGAAAACAGTGTGCGTCTTATCATTGAGGTTGTCTTGTTAGGAAAATGAGTTAGGAGACAAAGTAACGGTGTTCCTACATGAAGTTAGTGAGTCTCTCTTAGATTAGAGTTGAATAGCGTCCTAGCTCTATTCAGCAACAGAGACAATCACGATCTTAGCTCTTTTAGTAAGAAATGCATTGAAAACAGTGTGCGTCTTATCATTGAGGTTGTCTTGTTAGGAAAATGAGTTAGGAGACAAAGTAACGGTGTTCCTACATGAAGTTAGTGAGTCTCTCCTAGATTAGAGTTGAATAGCGTCCTAGCTCATTCAGCAACAGAGACAATCACGATCTTAGCTCTTTTACCAAGAAATGCATTGAAAACAGTGTGCGTCTTATCATTGAGGTTGTCTTGTTAGGAAAATGAGTTAGGAGACAAAGTAACGGTGTTCCTACATGAAGTTAGTGAGTCTCTCTTAGATTAGAGTTGAATAGCGTCCTAGCTCATTCAGCAACAGAGACAATCACGATCTTAGCTCTTTTAGCAAGAAATACATTGAAAACAGTGTGCGTCTTATCATTGAGGTTGTTTTGTTAGGAAAATGAGTTAGGAGACAAAGTAACGGTGTTCCTACATGAAGTTAGTGAGTCTCTCCTAGATTAGAGTTGAATAGCGTCCTAGCTCATTCAGCAACAGAGACAATCACAATCTTAGCTCTTTTAGCAAGAAATGCATTGAAAACAGTGTGCGTCTTATCATTGAGGTTGTCTTGTTAGGAAAATGAGTTAGGAGACAAAGTAACGGTGTTCCTACATGAAGTTAGTGAGTCTCTCCTAGATTAGAGTTGAATAGCGTCCTAGCTCATTCAGCAACAGAGACAATCACAATCTTAGCTCTTTTAGCAAGAAATGCATTGAAAACAGTGTGCGTCTTATCATTGAGGTTGTCTTGTTAGGAAAATGAGTTAGGAGACAAAGTAACGGTGTTCCTACATGCAGTTAGTGAGTCTCTCTTAGATTAGAGTTGAATAGCGTCCTAGCTCATTCAGCAACAGAGACAATCACGATCTTAGCTCTTTTAGCAAGAAATGCATTGAAAACAGTGTGCGTCTTATCATTGAGGTTGTCTTGTTAGGAAAATGAGTTAGGAGACAAAGTAACGGTGTTCCTACATGAAGTTAGTGAGTCTCTCTTAGATTAGAGTTGAATAGCGTCCTAGCTTATTCAGCAACAGAGACAATCACGATCTTAGCTCTTTTAGTAAGAAATGCATTGAAAACAGTGTGCGTCTTATCATTGAGGTTGTCTTGTTAGGAAAATGAGTTAGGAGACAAAGTAACGGTGTTCCTACATGAAGTTAGTGAGTCTCTCCTAGATTAGAGTTGAATAGCGTCCTAGCTCATTCAGCAACAGAGACAATCACGATCTTAGCTCTTTTACCAAGAAATGCATTGAAAACAGTGTGCGTCTTATCATTGAGGTTGTCTTGTTAGGAAAATGAGTTAGGAGACAAAGTAACGGTGTTCCTACATGAAGTTAGTGAGTCTCTCTTAGATTAGAGTTTAATAGCGTCCTAGCTCATTCAGCAACAGAGACAATCACGATCTTAGCTCTTTTAGTAAGAAATGCATTGAAAACAGTGTGCGTCTTATCATTGAGGTTGTCTGGTTAGGAAAATGAGTTAGGAGACAAAGTAACGGTGTTCCTTCATGAAGTTAGTGAGTCTCTCTTAGATTAGAGTTGAATAGCGTCCTAGCTCATTCAGCAACAGAGACAATCACGATCTTAGCTCTTTTACCAAGAAATGCGTTGAAAACAGTGTGCGTCTTATCATTGAGGTTGTCTGGTTAGGAAAATGAGTTAGGAGACAAAGTAACGGTGTTCCTACATGAAGTTAGTGAGTCTCTCTTAGATTAGAGTTGAATAGCGTCCTAGCTCATTCAGCAACAGAGACAATCACGATCTTAGCTCTTTTAGCAAGAAATGCATTGAAAACAGTGTGCGTCTTATCATTGAGGTTGTCTTGTTAGGAAAATGAGTTAGGAGACAAAGTAACGGTGTTCCTACATGAAGTTAGTGAGTCTCTCCTAGATTAGAGTTGAATAGCGTCCTAGCTCATTCAGCAACAGAGACAATCACGATCTTAGCTCTTTTAGCAAGAAATGCATTGAAAACAGTGTGCGTCTTATCATTGAGGTTGTCTTGTTAGGAAAATGAGTTAGGAGACAAAGTAACGGTGTTCCTACATGAAGTTAGTGAGTCTCTCTTAGATTAGAGTTGAATAGCGTCCTAGCTTATTCAGCAACAGAGACAATCACGATCTTAGCTCTTTTAGTAAGAAATGCATTGAAAACAGTGTGCGTCTTATCATTGAGGTTGTCTTGTTAGGAAAATGAGTTAGGAGACAAAGTAACGGTGTTCCTACATGAAGTTAGTGAGTCTCTCCTAGATTAGAGTTGAATAGCGTCCTAGCTCATTCAGCAACAGAGACAATCACGATCTTAGCTCTTTTACCAAGAAATGCATTGAAAACAGTGTGCGTCTTATCATTGAGGTTGTCTTGTTAGGAAAATGAGTTAGGAGACAAAGTAACGGTGTTCCTACATGAAGTTAGTGAGTCTCTCTTAGATTAGAGTTGAATAGCGTCCTAGCTCATTCAGCAACAGAGACAATCACGATCTTAGCTCTTTTAGCAAGAAATACATTGAAAACAGTGTGCGTCTTATCATTGAGGTTGTTTTGTTAGGAAAATGAGTTAGGAGACAAAGTAACGGTGTTCCTACATGAAGTTAGTGAGTCTCTCCTAGATTAGAGTTGAATAGCGTCCTAGCTCATTCAGCAACAGAGACAATCACAATCTTAGCTCTTTTAGCAAGAAATGCATTGAAAACAGTGTGCGTCTTATCATTGAGGTTGTTTTGTTAGGAAAATGAGTTAGGAGACAAAGTAACGGTGTTCCTACATGAAGTTAGTGAGTCTCTCCTAGATTAGAGTTGAATAGCGTCCTAGCTCATTCAGCAACAGAGACAATCACAATCTTAGCTCTTTTAGCAAGAAATGCATTGAAAACAGTGTGCGTCTTATCATTGAGGTTGTCTTGTTAGGAAAATGAGTTAGGAGACAAAGTAACGGTGTTCCTACATGAAGTTAGTGAGTCTCTCTTAGATTAGAGTTGAATAGCGTCCTAGCTCATTCAGCAACAGAGACAATCACGATCTTAGCTCTTTTAGCAAGAAATGCATTGAAAACAGTGTGCGTCTTATCATTGAGGTTGTCTTGTTAGGAAAATGAGTTAGGAGACAAAGTAACGGTGTTCCTACATGAAGTTAGTGAGTCTCTCTTAGATTAGAGTTGAATAGCGTCCTAGCTCATTCAGCAACAGAGACAATCACGATCTTAGCTCTTTTAGCAAGAAATGCATTGAAAACAGTGTGCGTCTTATCATTGAGGTTGTCTTGTTAGGAAAATGAGTTAGGAGACAAAGTAACGGTGTTCCTACATGAAGTTAGTGAGTCTCTCCTAGATTAGAGTTGAATAGCGTCCTAGCTCATTCAGCAACAGAGACAATCACGATCTTAGCTCTTTTACCAAGAAATGCATTGAAAACAGTGTGCGTCTTATCATTGAGGTTGTCTTGTTAGGAAAATGAGTTAGGAGACAAAGTAACGGTGTTCCTACATGAAGTTAGTGAGTCTCTCTTAGATTAGAGTTGAATAGCGTCCTAGCTCATTCAGCAACAGAGACAATCACGATCTTAGCTCTTTTAGTAAGAAATGCATTGAAAACAGTGTGCGTCTTATCATTGAGGTTGTCTGGTTAGGAAAATGAGTTAGGAGACAAAGTAACGGTGTTCCTTCATGAAGTTAGTGAGTCTCTCCTAGATTAGAGTTGAATAGCGTCCTAGCTCATTCAGCAACAGAGACAATCACGATCTTAGCTCTTTTACCAAGAAATGCATTGAAAACAGTGTGCGTCTTATCATTGAGGTTGTCTGGTTAGGAAAATGAGTTAGGAGACAAAGTAACGGTGTTCCTACATGAAGTTAGTGAGTCTCTCCTAGATTAGAGTTGAATAGCGTCCTAGCTCATTCAGCAACAGAGACAATCACAATCTTAGCTCTTTTAGCAAGAAATGCATTGAAAACAGTGTGCGTCTTATCATTGAGGTTGTCTTGTTAGGAAAATGAGTTAGGAGACAAAGTAACGGTGTTCCTACATGAAGTTAGTGAGTCTCTCCTAGATTAGAGTTGAATAGCGTCCTAGCTCATTCAGCAACAGAGACAATCACGATCTTAGCTCTTTTAGCAAGAAATGCATTGAAAACAGTGTGCGTCTTATCATTGAGGTTGTCTTGTTAGGAAAATGAGTTAGGAGACAAAGTAACGGTGTTCCTACATGAAGTTAGTGAGTCTCTCTTAGATTAGAGTTGAATAGCGTCCTAGCTCATTCAGCAACAGAGACAATCACGATCTTAGCTCTTTTACCAAGAAATGCGTTGAAAACAGTGTGCGTCTTATCATTGAGGTTGTCTTGTTAGGAAAATGAGTTAGGAGACAAAGTAACGGTGTTCCTACATGAAGTTAGTGAGTCTCTCTTAGATTAGAGTTGAATAGCGTCCTAGCTCATTCAGCAACAGAGACAATCACGATCTTAGCTCTTTTAGCAAGAAATGCATTGAAAACAGTGTGCGTCTTATCATTGAGGTTGTCTTGTTAGGAAAATGAGTTAGGAGACAAAGTAACGGTGTTCCTACATGAAGTTAGTGAGTCTCTCCTAGATTAGAGTTGAATAGCGTCCTAGCTCATTCAGCAACAGAGACAATCACAATCTTAGCTCTTTTAGCAAGAAATGCATTGAAAACAGTGTGCGTCTTATCATTGAGGTTGTCTTGTTAGGAAAATGAGTTAGGAGACAAAGTAACGGTGTTCCTACATGAAGTTAGTGAGTCTCTCCTAGATTAGAGTTGAATAGCGTCCTAGCTCATTCAGCAACAGAGACAATCACGATCTTAGCTCTTTTAGCAAGAAATGCATTGAAAACAGTGTGCGTCTTATCATTGAGGTTGTCTTGTTAGGAAAATGAGTTAGGAGACAAAGTAACGGTGTTCCTACATGAAGTTAGTGAGTCTCTCTTAGATTAGAGTTGAATAGCGTCCTAGCTCATTCAGCAACAGAGACAATCACGATCTTAGCTCTTTTAGCAAGAAATGCATTGAAAACAGTGTGCGTCTTATCATTGAGGTTGTCTTGTTAGGAAAATGAGTTAGGAGACAAAGTAACGGTGTTCCTACATGAAGTTAGTGAGTCTCTCCTTAGATTAGAGTTGAATAGCGTCCTAGCTCATTCAGCAACAGAGACAATCACGATCTTAGCTCTTTTACCAAGAAATGCATTGAAAACAGTGTGCGTCTTATCATTGAGGTTGTCTTGTTAGGAAAATGAGTTAGGAGACAAAGTAACGGTGTTCCTACATGAAGTTAGTGAGTCTCTCTTAGATTAGAGTTGAATAGCGTCCTAGCTCATTCAGCAACAGAGACAATCACGATCTTAGCTCTTTTAGCAAGAAATGCATTGAAAACAGTGTGCGTCTTATCATTGAGGTTGTCTTGTTAGGAAAATGAGTTAGGAGACAAAGTAACGGTGTTCCTACATGAAGTTAGTGAGTCTCTCCTTAGATTAGAGTTGAATAGCGTCCTAGCTCATTCAGCAACAGAGACAATCACAATCTTAGCTCTTTTAGCAAGAAATGCATTGAAAACAGTGTGCGTCTTATCATTGAGGTTGTTTTGTTAGGAAATGAGTTAGGAGACAAAGTAACGGTGTTCCTACATGAAGTTAGTGAGTCTCTCCTAGATTAGAGTTGAATAGCGTCCTAGCTCATTCAGCAACAGAGACAATCACAATCTTAGCTCTTTTAGCAAGAAATGCATTGAAAACAGTGTGCGTCTTATCATTGAGGTTGTCTTGTTAGGAAAATGAGTTAGGAGACAAAGTAACGGTGTTCCTACATGCAGTTAGTGAGTCTCTCTTAGATTAGAGTTGAATAGCGTCCTAGCTCATTCAGCAACAGAGACAATCACGATCTTAGCTCTTTTAGCAAGAAATGCATTGAAAACAGTGTGCGTCTTATCATTGAGGTTGTCTTGTTAGGAAAATGAGTTAGGAGACAAAGTAACGGTGTTCCTACATGAAGTTAGTGAGTCTCTCTTAGATTAGAGTTGAATAGCGTCCTAGCTCATTCAGCAACAGAGACAATCACGATCTTAGCTCTTTTAGTAAGAAATGCATTGAAAACAGTGTGCGTCTTATCATTGAGGTTGTCTTGTTAGGAAAATGAGTTAGGAGACAAAGTAACGGTGTTCCTACATGAAGTTAGTGAGTCTCTCCTAGATTAGAGTTGAATAGCGTCCTAGCTCATTCAGCAACAGAGACAATCACGATCTTAGCTCTTTTACCAAGAAATGCATTGAAAACAGTGTGCGTCTTATCATTGAGGTTGTCTTGTTAGGAAAATGAGTTAGGAGACAAAGTAACGGTGTTCCTACATGAAGTTAGTGAGTCTCTCCTAGATTAGAGTTGAATAGCGTCCTAGCTCATTCAGCAACAGAGACAATCACAATCTTAGCTCTTTTAGCAAGAAATGCATTGAAAACAGTGTGCGTCTTATCATTGAGGTTGTTTTGTTAGGAAAATGAGTTAGGAGACAAAGTAACGGTGTTCCTACATGAAGTTAGTGAGTCTCTCTTAGATTAGAGTTGAATAGCGTCCTAGCTCATTCAGCAACAGAGACAATCACGATCTTAGCTCTTTTAGCAAGAAATGCATTGAAAACAGTGTGCGTCTTATCATTGAGGTTGTCTTGTTAGGAAAATGAGTTAGGAGACAAAGTAACGGTGTTCCTACATGCAGTTAGTGAGTCTCTCTTAGATTAGAGTTGAATAGCGTCCTAGCTCATTCAGCAACAGAGACAATCACGATCTTAGCTCTTTTAGCAAGAAATGCATTGAAAACAGTGTGCGTCTTATCATTGAGGTTGTCTTGTTAGGAAAATGAGTTAGGAGACAAAGTAACGGTGTTCCTACATGAAGTTAGTGAGTCTCTCTTAGATTAGAGTTGAATAGCGTCCTAGCTCATTCAGCAACAGAGACAATCACGATCTTAGCTCTTTTAGCAAGAAATGCATTGAAAACAGTGTGCGTCTTATCATTGAGGTTGTCTTGTTAGGAAAATGAGTTAGGAGACAAAGTAACGGTGTTCCTACATGAAGTTAGTGAGTCTCTCCTAGATTAGAGTTGAATAGCGTCCTAGCTCATTCAGCAACAGAGACAATCACAATCTTAGCTCTTTTAGCAAGAAATGCATTGAAAACAGTGTGCGTCTTATCATTGAGGTTGTCTTGTTAGGAAAATGAGTTAGGAGACAAAGTAACGGTGTTCCTACATGAAGTTAGTGAGTCTCTCCTAGATTAGAGTTGAATAGCGTCCTAGCTCATTCAGCAACAGAGACAATCACAATCTTAGCTCTTTTAGCAAGAAATGCATTGAAAACAGTGTGCGTCTTATCATTGAGGTTGTTTGTTAGGAAAATGAGTTAGGAGACAAAGTAACGGTGTTCCTACATGAAGTTAGTGAGTCTCTCCTAGATTAGAGTTGAATAGCGTCCTAGCTCATTCAGCAACAGAGACAATCACAATCTTAGCTCTTTTAGCAAGAAATGCATTGAAAACAGTGTGCGTCTTATCATTGAGGTTGTCTTGTTAGGAAAATGAGTTAGGAGACAAAGTAACGGTGTTCCTACATGAAGTTAGTGAGTCTCTCTTAGATTAGAGTTGAATAGCGTCCTAGCTCATTCAGCAACAGAGACAATCACGATCTTAGCTCTTTTAGCAAGAAATGCATTGAAAACAGTGTGCGTCTTATCATTGAGGTTGTCTTGTTAGGAAAATGAGTTAGGAGACAAAGTAACGGTGTTCCTACATGAAGTTAGTGAGTCTCTCTTAGATTAGAGTTGAATAGCGTCCTAGCTCATTCAGCAACAGAGACAATCACGATCTTAGCTCGATTTTTAGTAAGAAATGCATTGAAAACAGTGTGCGTCTTATCATTGAGTTTGATTCACACTTAGTGATCTCTTAGGAAAATGAGTTAGGAGACAAGTAACGGTGTTCCTTCATGAAGTTAGTGAGTCTCTCTTAGATTAGAGTTAAATAGCGTCCTAGCTCATTCAGCAACAGAGACAATCACGATCTTAGCTCTTTTACCAAGAAATGCGTTGAAAACAGTGTGCGTCTTATCATTGAGGTTGTCTGGTTAGGAAAATGAGTTAGGAGACAAAGTAACGGTGTTCCTACATGAAGTTAGTGAGTCTCTCTTAGATTAGAGTTGAATAGCGTCCTAGCTCATTCAGCAACAGAGACAATCACGATCTTAGCTCTTTTAGTTAAGAAATGCATTGAAAACAGTGTGCGTCTTATCATTGAGGTTGTCTGGTTAGGAAAATGAGTTAGGAGACAAAGTAACGGTGTTCCTTCATGAAGTTAGTGAGTCTCTCTTAGATTAGAGTTAAATAGCGTCCTAGCTCATTCAGCAACAGAGACAATCACGATCTTAGCTCTTTTACCAAGAAATGCATTGAAAACAGTGTGCGTCTTATCATTGAGGTTGTCTTGTTAGGAAAATGAGTTAGGAGACAAAGTAACGGTGTTCCTACATGAAGTTAGTGAGTCTCTCTTAGATTAGAGTTGAATAGCGTCCTAGCTCATTCAGCAACAGAGACAATCACGATCTTAGCTCTTTTACCAAGAAATGCGTTGAAAACAGTGTGCGTCTTATCATTGAGGTTGTCTTGTTAGGAAAATGAGTTAGGAGACAAAGTAACGGTGTTCCTACATGAAGTTAGTGAGTCTCTCTTAGATTAGAGTTGAATAGCGTCCTAGCTCATTCAGCAACAGAGACAATCACGATCTTAGCTCTTTTAGCAAGAAATGCATTGAAAACAGTGTGCGTCTTATCATTGAGGTTGTTTTGTTAGGAAAATGAGTTAGGAGACAAAGTAACGGTGTTCCTACATGAAGTTAGTGAGTCTCTCCTAGATTAGAGTTGAATAGCGTCCTAGCTCATTCAGCAACAGAGACAATCACAATCTTAGCTCTTTTAGCCAAGAAATGCATTGAAAACAGTGTGCGTCTTATCATTGAGGTTGTTTTGTTAGGAAAATGAGTTAGGAGACAAAGTAACGGTGTTCCTACATGAAGTTAGTGAGTCTCTCCTAGATTAGAGTTGAATAGCGTCCTAGCTCATTCAGCAACAGAGACAATCACAATCTTAGCTCTTTTAGCAAGAAATGCATTGAAAACAGTGTGCGTCTTATCATTGAGGTTGTCTTGTTAGGAAAATGAGTTAGGAGACAAAGTAACGGTGTTCCTACATGAAGTTAGTGAGTCTCTCTTAGATTAGAGTTGAATAGCGTCCTAGCTCATTCAGCAACAGAGACAATCACGATCTTAGCTCTTTTAGCAAGAAATGCATTGAAAACAGTGTGCGTCTTATCATTGAGGTTGTCTTGTTAGGAAAATAAGTTAGGAGACAAAGTAACGGTGTTCCTACATGAAGTTAGTGAGTCTCTCTTAGATTAGAGTTGAATAGCGTCCTAGCTCATTCAGCAACAGAGACAATCACGATCTTAGCTCTTTTACTAAGAAATGCATTGAAAACAGTGTGCGTCTTATCATTGAGGTTGTCTGGTTAGGAAAATGAGTTAGGAGACAAAGTAACGGTGTTCCTTCATGAAGTTAGTGAGTCTCTCTTAGATTAGAGTTAAATAGCGTCCTAGCTCATTCAGCAACAGAGACAATCACGATCTTAGCTCTTTTACCAAGAAATGCATTGAAAACATGTGTGTTCTTATCATTGAGGTTGTCTGGTTAGAAAATGAGTTAGGAGACAAAGTAACGGTGTTCCTACATGAAGTTAGTGAGTCTCTCTTAGATTAGAGTTGAATAGCGTCCTAGCTCATTCAGCAACAGAGACAATCACGATCTTAGCTCTTTTACCAAGAAATGCATTGAAAACAGTGTGCGTCTTATCATTGAGGTTGTCTTGTTAGGAAAATGAGTTAGGAGACAAAGTAAACGGTGTTCCTACATGAAGTTAGTGAGTCTCTCTTAGATTAGAGTTGAATAGCGTCCTAGCTCATTCAGCAACAGAGACAATCACGATCTTAGCTCTTTTACCAAGAAATGCGTTGAAAACAGTGTGCGTCTTATCATTGAGGTTGTCTTGTTAGGAAAATGAGTTAGGAGACAAAGTAACGGTGTTCCTACATGAAGTTAGTGAGTCTCTCTTAGATTAGAGTTGAATAGCGTCCTAGCTCATTCAGCAACAGAGACAATCACGATCTTAGCTCTTTTACCAAGAAATGCATTGAAAACAGTGTGCGTCTTATCATTGAGGTTGTCTTGTTAGGAAATGAGTTAGGAGACAAAGTAACGGTGTTCCTACATGAAGTTAGTGAGTCTCTCTTAGATTAGAGTTGAATAGCGTCCTAGCTCATTCAGCAACAGAGACAATCACGATCTTAGCTCTTTTAGCAAGAAATGCATTGAAAACAGTGTGCGTCTTATCATTGAGGTTGTCTTGTTAGGAAAATGAGTTAGGAGACAAAGTAACGGTGTTCCTACATGAAGTTAGTGAGTCTCTCCTAGATTAGAGTTGAATAGCGTCCTGCTCATTCAGCAACAGAGACAATCACGATCTTAGCTCTTTTAGCAAGAAATGCATTGAAAACAGTGTGCGTCTTATCATTGAGGTTGTCTTGTTAGGAAAATGAGTTAGGAGACAAAGTAACGGTGTGTCCTACATGAAGTTAGTGAGTCTCTCTTAGATTAGAGTTGAATAGCGTCCTAGCTCATTCAGCAACAGAGACAATCACGATCTTAGCTCTTTTAGCAAGAAATGCATTGAAAACAGTGTGCGTCTTATCATTGAGGTTGTCTTGTTAGGAAAATGAGTTAGGAGACAAAGTAACGGTGTTCCTACATGAAGTTAGTGAGTCTCTCCTAGATTAGAGTTGAATAGCGTCCTAGCTCATTCAGCAACAGAGACAATCACGATCTTAGCTCTTTTAGCAAGAAATGCATTGAAAACAGTGTGCGTCTTATCATTGAGGTTGTCTTGTTAGGAAAATGAGTTAGGAGACAAAGTAACGGTGTTCCTACATGAAGTTAGTGAGTCTCTCTAGATTAGAGTTGAATAGCGTCCTAGCTCATTCAGCAACAGAGACAATCACGATCTTAGCTCTTTTAGCAAGAAATGCATTGAAAACAGTGTGCGTCTTATCATTGAGGTTGTCTTGTTAGGAAAATGAGTTAGGAGACAAAGTAACTGGTGTTCCTACATGAAGTTAGTGAGTCTCTCCTAGATTAGAGTTGAATAGCGTCCTAGCTCATTCAGCAACAGAGACAATCACGATCTTAGCTCTTTTAGCAAGAAATGCAATGAAAACAGTGTGCGTCTTATCATTGAGGTTGTCTTGTTAGGAAAATGAGTTAGGAGACAAGTAACGGTGTTCCTACATGAAGTTAGTGAGTCTCTCCTAGATTAGAGTTGAATAGCGTCCTAGCTCATTCAGCAACAGAGACAATCACGATCTTAGCTCTTTTAGCAAGAAATGCATTGAAAACAGTGTGCGTCTTATCATTGAGGTTGTCTTGTTAGGAAAATGAGTTAGGAGACAAAGTAACGGTGTTCCTTCATGAAGTTAGTGAGTCTCTCTAGATTAGAGTTGAATAGCGTCCTAGCTCATTCAGCAACAGAGACAATCACAATCTTAGCTCTTTTAGCAAGAAATGCAATGAAAACAGTGTGCGTCTTATCATTGAGGTTGTTTTGTTAGGAAAATGAGTTAGGAGACAAAGTAACGGTGTTCCTACATGAAGTTAGTGAGTCTCTCCTAGATTAGAGTTGAATAGCGTCCTAGCTCATTCAGCAACAGAGACAATCACAATTTTAGCTCTTTTAGCAAGAAATGCATTGAAAACAGTGTGCGTCTTATCATTGAGGTTGTCTTGTTAGGAAAATGAGTTAGGAGACAAAGTAACGGTGTTCCTACATGAAGTTAGTGAGTCTCTCCTAGATTAGAGTTGAATAGCGTCCTAGCTCATTCAGCAACAGAGACAATCACGATCTTAGCTCTTTTAGCAAGAAATGCATTGAAAACAGTGTGCGTCTTATCATTGAGGTTGTCTTGTTAGGAAAATGAGTTAGGAGACAAAGTAACGGTGTTCCTACATGAAGTTAGTGAGTCTCTCCTAGATTAGAGTTGAATAGCGTCCTAGCTCATTCAGCAACAGAGACAATCACGATCTTAGCTCTTTTAGCAAGAAATGCATTGAAAACAGTGTGCGTCTTATCATTGAGGTTGTCTTGTTAGGAAAATGAGTTAGGAGACAAAGTAACGGTGTTCCTACATGAAGTTAGTGAGTCTCTCTTAGATTAGAGTTGAATAGCGTCCTAGCTCATTCAGCAACAGAGACAATCACGATCTTAGCTCTTTTAGCAAGAAATGCATTGAAAACAGTGTGCGTCTTATCATTGAGGTTGTCTTGTTAGGAAAATGAGTTAGGAGACAAAGTAACGGTGTTCCTACATGAAGTTAGTGAGTCTCTCCTAGATTAGAGTTGAATAGCTGTCCTAGCTCATTCAGCAACAGAGACAATCACGATCTTAGCTCTTTTAGCAAGAAATGCATTGAAAACAGTGTGCGTCTTATCATTGAGGTT